>NC_135958.1:55768100-56096850 GCF_053455715.1 Rhinoraja longicauda
AGCATGGTTTAAATGCTGAGTATTTGTCTAATATTTTGAAACTATTGTGAATTGCTTAATAAGTTTTATGTGGGAGTTGTCTTGTTTTGGAAACCCTTATTTATATTATGGAGTTACCATTTTAGTCCAGCTCCTATTAGAACTACCATTCAGTAGTAAACTTAGGTCAAGCATTATCTGTGGGGTTAACATTACAGCTTAATAACTATATTTTAGATTTCTAGCATCTGGAGCAATTTTGTGTATAATTTTGAATTGTTTGCATATTCAATCCTTTAAATAAAACTCATTGTGTAAGGATAAAAGTTTACAAATATTTTTTAATATAAAACCTTTACAATATTGAAGACATGCTCCAGGTAAGCGGTTTTGTAAGCTATAAAATTACAACTCCTCTCATATCTTTAAACAATACTTAACCTTTTGAAGAATGTAGCTTTTGTTTAACAGATTACACATCATGACCATGATCAGAACATTGCATTCTGCTTAATGGATATTGCTTGCATGCTCACTCAACAGCATTAAGCTCCTGCTGTTGTTGTTGTTCGTCCTTCGGGTTCGAAGATGACCATGACTTCACTTTCAGTTGGAGGATTGGTGACTGTGGTTCCGGAAGTGACTGGTGAGGCCAATCGCCTGCTACCACAACCTGTTGCCCCACTTCACCCAAGTCGAGTGGATGTACTGCTTCCCTAAGCAAAACAAAGAGTGCTGAAGGAACTCAGCGGGTCAGGCGCCAACCATAGAGGGAATGGACAGACAACATTTTGGGCCGGGACCCTTCTTCAGTCCCGAAATGTAACCTGTAAATTTCCTCCCCAGATGCTGCCTGACCTGCTGAGTTCCTCCAACATTTTGTTTTTTTGCTCAAGATTCCAGCATCTGCAGTTCCTTGTTTCTCTCTTGTTTCTCTTATCTTTCTTCCTCTCATCTCTCCTTTTCTCACTCTTCACTGGACCTATTAAATACTACATTCGATCTTGACAGTTTGCAATGTAATTGATGACTAAGTGAGACCAAAGTTAAGTTAAATAACATTTGTTTGTGTGTATATTAATGCTTAATTAAAGCACATTATACATACTTTAATAAGCTTAATCTGTATGGACCTTTTCAAACATTAATCATCTTCACAGAGAGGTGTGCGGCTCAAACATTGTTCAAACGATGGAAAAGACATTAAGAGCACCAGATTTTGTCTAATGGGAACATTTTCAAGTTTAAATAGATGAACTTTCTGTTTCAAAGATAGGAGTTATATATTTTTTTCAAAGAGAAAGTTAATCTAATTAAACTTAAATACATCCACACATACACACACACATTAGGAAAATTATATAAATAATTATAATATATATATATATATATATAAATTATACGATTAAATAATTATATATTTATATATTTTTTATATTATATAATCTATATACTAAAACTCTCGTTTGTTTGTTTGTTTGTGACTGAACTTCAGCCAAAACTGTACAAGATAGCTCAACATTTTTAGGCCCAACTTATTCACCGTCGTCGCTCTAATGGTAAAAATGGTAGTTTTATTTAAATTGGTGTTATATTTTTTAAGTTATTCACATTTTAAAGTTTTAAAAAACCTGCGCATGCGCAGTTGGGGCCGGTCCTCACGTAAGATGGCTGCCAGACCAGCGTCTACACTTATGTAAGATCGCTGCCGGGTGACTGCGCGTGCGCAGTTGGGGGGATGGTCGTCATTTTCGTTCAGCTCCCACTTCCCGCCAGACGCCCGTTTGGTTCCGCGGCCCAAGTAGGGGTAGCGTCACCGCTCCAAACCCCGGGCGCCTCCATCATGGCCGCCACTCCGCCCCGGAGCCCCCGCCATCACCGTTGCCGCCGCTCCAAACCATGGGCGTCTCCATCACTGCTAGGCCCCAGAGCCCCGCTGATCCATTGCGGTGTCGCCACTGTTTCTCCTTCTCGCTCTAAACCCCGGGCGTCTCCATCATGGATGCCTCTCCGCTCTTCAGCTCTGCTGAGCCATCACACCGCCGCCGCTGCTCCTGCTGCCGCTCTAAACCACGGGTGTCTCCATCATGGTCGTCGCTGCTTCCGCTCTAAACCCCGGGCGTCTCCATCATGGCCGCTGCTGCTCCCTCTGCCGCTCTAAACCCCGGGCGTTTCCATCGCTGCTGTTGCCACTGAGCCCCCGCCCAGCCATCACCGCTGCCGCTCTATGCCCCCGCCCAGCCATCACCTCACCGCCCGTCGGTCCTCGTCTCGCCGCCTGCCAGGCCATTGTGATTTGTTGTTGAAGACCACTGGAGCAAGTATGTCTTCAATGAAATTAGGTATGTGCAGTTTTAAATGAAACTCTTTCTTCATAACTTAGTCATACATTTTATGATCATTGTTCTTTTATTCAATATCAAGAGAATTGGGATGTGTACGGAAAAACCAACATAGAAAAGACAAAACAAAACAATTTTTTCTTTGTTGTAAGAAGTATTTCTGTTCAATAACCTTTCTATAAATACTAGAATATACTCATGATAGGCCTGAAATTGTACATGTAGTCCAAGAACTACAGACTTGGAAATAATAGTCGTTTTTCACACATGAATGTAGCACAACGCGTTTGCGCATTTGGCGTGCATACTTTTTTTTTGGCTGAAAAGTTGCATTAGGTGCCATATTATGAATTTGATGTAAAATTCAGAATTTTGGACATCAAAATTATGAATTTGTAAAACCAAATGTTGGGAGGTCTGTTCATGAACCATACTGCGACCACACCTCTCCATGTTGGAAGAATGGAAGATGCAGAGATTCCTGAAGCCGTTTATCGAAACCACAAGGTGTGGAGATGAGTCACATCCTCTGTACAGGGGACGATCTCCGGATATGGGAGGATTTCAGGGACATCAAGAAGGACGCCGGGATCGACCTATTACTTCTGAATGGGTGGTGCCCTGTAATGCTCAACTCTTGAAGTTGTTCAAATGTCATATCAATGTTGAGATATGCTCCTCTGTAAAGTCGGTCAAATACGTGTTCAAGTACACCTGGAAGGGGAGTGAGCAAGCAGTTTTTGGAGTTAACAGGGATGACAAAATTGCACAATACTTTACTGGCAGATACATTGGTCCGTCGGAAGCAGTGGGATTAAAATTCTTGGATTTCCAACTGAATTCATGGAATTGTGTTCTCGAGATCAATTTGCAAGAACACTACTACGCTGATGTACCCCGATTTTACACATGGAACAATACGAAATGGCAAAGAAGGAAGTTTGGGAAGGTCTTCCAGGTATTTTTGAAGCCAACGTTCTGGGACGAGTGTATACTGTTTCTCCAAGATGTGACCTCTACTACTTGAGACTGCTTCTCCATCACGTAAAAGGGCCAGTATCCTTCGATTCATCGAGGACGCATGACGGACATATTCTTCCTTCCTTCAAAGACGTCTGCATAGAAAGAGGTTTGTTGCAAACTGACGACCATTGGCAACAGACGATGGAAGATGCTGAGCGGACAAGACTCCCCGAAGCAATGAGAGATTTGTTTGTTTTGCTGACGATTGCTGACATCAACTCTTCTCGACAATTATGGGATCGCTTCAAGAATTCAATGTCTGAAGATTACCTTCAAAGAGAATGGAGAACAATCGATGATCCAAATATCATGATTGATGAGAGGCATCGTGATCAGGCTCTGTTGTATATTCAAGACAAGCTTGTGAATTACAAGACACTGGGATACTTTCATGTGCAACTACCAAGACATGGAAGGATGAACCTTGATGGTGACAATCCAGAATTGATGAGTGAACTGTAGTACAATAGACCTGAACAACAGTGATTTGTTGAAGAGGAGCCTCTGCTGAATGCTGAGCAAAGAGCAGTGTATGACCATTTGTGCAGCTGCTTGGAAAGGAATGTTCCTTCAATAATTTTCATTGATACACCAGCAGGAATGGGCAAAACAATTCTCACCAATTTGATCCTCTCCAATGTTCGAGGTCAAGTTGATGTTGCTTTTGCTGTAGCATCCTCTGGTATAGCAACTACATTGATGCCTGGTGGAAGAACTGCACATTCTCGATTCAAGATATCCATCGAAGTGACCGATAATACAATGTGCAACATTGAGAAGAACTCCAACATGGTTCATTTGATCAGAAGTGTGAGACTGATTGTTTGGGATGAATGCCCGATGATTAGGAGGGAGAGCTTTGAAGCGGTGGATAGAACTCTTCGAGATCTATGCAAAAAGAACGATGAGCCTTTTGGCGGCATTCTTACCTTTTGTTGTGGCGATTTTCGACAACTCCTTCCTGTTGTGAAAAGGGAAAATTATGCTGATGTTGAAAATTCCTGCATCAAGAAATCCTATTAATGTTCAAATTGTTATATTTTGTTATTCACATTTTAAACTTTAATAAATCCCTTTTCCACTTGCTGTGCCCGTCAGCCGCCCATGCGCAGTAATACCTCCATGTTCCACGTCACAATGGAAACCCGGCGGGCGGGAATGGCGGCGCCGCCGGAGAGCCCCTAAGAATGGAGGGGGGGCAGATAAGGGGGGATGGAATGAATGACTGGGGGGTGGGTGGGGAAGGGGGGAGTGGGTGGGGAAGAAGAAGGGTTGAGGGGATGGAGTGAGGGAGGGGAGGGTGCTAGACCAATGCAGAAAAAAATCACCATTTTAAAGAAAAGTCGCGATTTTCATTGAGAATTTTTTTTTAAGACATTTATTTTAAAGAAAAAAGTGTGATTTTTTCCAAACATCACAATGGCAACCATTGTTGTGGGCCCAACGGGTCCACTTGGTCTAGTAAATATAATATATATATATAATTTTCCTAGTGTGTGTACATACAGTATAATATATACCAAAATGAAAATCAAGTATATAAATCAAAATAATGAAAGCACAAGAAGGATATTTGGTATCTCCCCACCATCTCTGCAATGCTACTCTCCATGTTTATGGCACAATCCATAAGGTATTGATATTACTTGAAAAAAATTCCCAAACTGATACTTTATACAGTGAATAGCTGGAGCCAGTCAAAGTGAAATCTGAAGAGATAAGAATAGCACCTTTACTTGGGAGACATCCCTGGTCGATATAAAAGCCTAAATTACTCTATGGATAATTTCCTGGATACAGGAGATAACCAAAGTCAGAAACTAAATAGAGATATACCCAAGTCATGAAGTTTGATCACAAGACCATCCGAAAGAGGAGGAGAACGGGATCTTTATGTGAAGAACAGATGGAAAATCAGGATGCACAATTATACACTTGCCTTCATCTGTCAGGGCATTGAGTCGAAGAGTCAGGAAATCATGGCACAGTTGCATAAAACTTTGGTTCGGCTACATTTAGATTATTATGTGCAGTTCTGATCACCGTATTACAGGATGTGGAAGCTTTGTAGAAGGTACAGAAGAGGTTTATTGGGACATTGCCTGTGTGAAAATGCATGCCTCCTGATTCAGGGACAGTTTCTTCCCAGCTGTTACCAGGCAAATGAACCATGCTATCACCAACTAGAGAGTGGTCCTGAGCTACCATTTACTTCATTGGAGATCCTCAGACTATCTTTAATCGGACTTTTATTGACTTTACACTGCACTGAACGCTCTTCCCTTTAACCTGTGTCTATAAACAGTGGGTGGCTTGATTGTAATCATGTGTAGTCTTCCCACTGTCTGGATAGCATGGATCAAAAAAGCTTTTCACTGTACCTCCGTACATGTGGCAATAAACTAAGATAGACCAGCATCTGTAATTCCTTCCTACACATTCCTGACAATAAACTAAATTAGCTTAAGGTGAAGGTTGGATAAATGTGACTGTTTTTTTCTGGAGCATTTGTAGCTGGGGGTGACCTGATAGAAGTATATTAATTTATGAAAAGCATACTAGAATCTGTCTCCACCTATATCCTTTCTTTGTCCCGCCCCCCTGACATCAGTCTGAAGACGGGTCTCGACCCGAAACGTCACCCGTTCCTTCTCTCCTAGATGCTGCCTGACCTGCTGAGTTACTCCAGCATTTTGTGATACCGTTGATTTGTACCAGCATCTGCAGTTATTTTCCTACGTACTAGATAGAATAGTCTTTTTCCCAGGAAGGTATTATCAAATACCACAGGGCAGGATTTTAAGGTGAGAGAGAAAAGTTTAAGAAAGATTTATGAGGCAAAGTTTATTTTTACAGAGTGGTAGTACTGTAGGTGCCTAGAACACGATACTGGGAAGGTGGTGGGAGCAGATAAGATAGCAACATTTAAGAGGCACAGGGAAAGGCAGGGGAGGAATGATTCAGACCATGTGCAAGCAGTTTCACAGTTCAAATTAGCATTGTAATTGGCACAGGCATCATGAGCCAAAGGGTTTGTTCCTGTGCTGTGGTGTTCTATGGTAATGAATTATGTGCTTTTTGTACTTGATTGGCTCAGCAATTCTAACTAATGAAGAGGCAAATGGAAGGTTCAATGGTGCTTTTATTGCCACATGTGCGAAGAGCAAACACGCAATGAAATTATTTTCTTAGTCTAGTAGAGCATTGCTATCGCTCAGCACATCCCCGATAAGTAATTTGAACAGAAGTGGTCTATTGAGCCTGCATGCAAGAGGCGCCATGTTTAGGCACCATTTTCAAAGTGCAGTGTGTGCTCTAGTTGTTATGAGTGGTGCCCGTTCCAGGCAAGCCCCAGGATGTTGCAGGCCTCCAGCTGTCGCTTTCCCTTGGACATGTGGGTCGGCCTGCAAACCGACGCCCCTCTCCTCGCTGATCCACCTTTGTGCCCAGGGGGCACCTCCCACGGCCAACCTCAAGGGTGCAGTAGGCCAGACCCCGGTTCCCTCTCCTCACCCGTCGCAGTGCAAATCAATATTCCAACTGCAGTGGGACAAGGATGGCTGACATGGGTTGAGCCAGGAGCAAAGTAACAAGGTGATGTCCTCATTAGAGGACAAGGAAAGGAGAACGTACAAACTGCCAGCGCTGCCCTCGCAGCTGCGGCTTGTCTGCAGTCCGTTGTCTTTTGTGTTTTTTGTTGTTTTTGTCTTAATTGTAGTTTAAATATGTTATGGTGTTTGCGGTTGTGTGTTATGTGGGGGGGGGGGGGGGGGGAGAGGGTAGGGGGTGGGATCTGTAACATTGTCTCTCCCGAACGGAGACCCGACCTTTGTTTCTGTGTCGTGTCTCCGTTCCTGCTGCGGCCTACCACCGGCCATGCACCTGGAGCTGGCAGCCTCCGACTAGGACCACCCGGGCTTTGGTTCGCAGAGCCCGCTGCCCGGACTCACCACCTGCGGCGCTGGCTGCCTTCGGAGGCTGCGGGAGCGGCTGCGACTCATCTCCGGAGGCTTCGGCGCGGGCCCCTGGTCGTCGGAAGCCCGCAGGCCTCTGGGTGGGGGCCGACATCGGGAGCTCCGCCCGGGGCTTCAATGTCGGAAGCCCCGACGTGGCAACTCCAACAGCCTGACCGCGGGAGAAGACGGCAGGGAAGAGAAAAAGACATTCTGGCCTTCCATCACAGTGAGGAGGTGACTGGAGGAGACTCACTGTGATGGATGTTTCTTTTGTTTGGTGTTGGTTTATGATTATATGTGCAATTGCATTTTTATTGATTATTCTTATTGGTCTTATTGTTGAACTGCGGGTAATTTATAATTTCACTGCACATTTATGTGTATGTGACAAATAAATTGACTATTGACTATTGAGGAGGGAGATGGATCCTGCAAATAAGATTTAACTTCTGACTGAATCTTGTAACAGTGTGATAACCTGGGACCTGGGATCAATAACCGGAAGATATGAAGGCTTGGCGGTCGGTGGGAACCCGCTCAAAGGCTTGGTGGACTACGTAATGCCTCACGGCGCCTTCAAGGACATCTGCAGGAGGTACTTCCAATACACAAAGATGGCCTGATGAGGAGAGGGACGTCGGTTCATGGGAACTGCTCCAGTACGTCGAGCACGCGGGCCGACTGGACTTTGGAAATGGCGCTAAAACATGGCGGCATCTGCATGTGTAATATATGCAAAACTAATTTCACTGTGCCTTTGCAAATGTGACAAATAAAGCACCAGTGAATCAATGCTTGCAAGAAGCAACCCTGAGTCTGGGATTCAGAAAATGCTAAAGTTCCATGTCTGACGAAGATTGATCACTTCATGCCTCGGCAGTCATTGGACTGTGCACGTTGTATCTGCCTGCACTTAGTCTTTGCAATGAAGCTTAAATAAAGTTTACTCTTCAGCAGTTGCCAGTTGCATGTCTCAATATGTGCAAATTCAGCGCAATACTGAGCCATGAAATTACAGGAATGATTTATGTGCAGGGAATGGAATTTCAATGTAAGAAACAGGATGAAAATGAAGGGTAACAGTTTGGTCCAATATTTGATTTAAACAATTTATTTAGTTATTCATTCGCATCAGAAAATGTTAACATGTTTTAATAAATGTCAAATCTAAATTCAATATTTAATAAGATTAAAAAATTGTTAATACATGCTTTATATATTACTCATGAATAGTCATGGTCCACAATAAAAAAAATTTAGATTTTTTTTTTAAGCAGACTCCAAACTACTTCCTGTTACTATATTTCAGTCTTTAATTTTTGAGAAAATTAATTTAAATTTTCCACACTGCAAGTATGGTTTTGGTTTAGAATCTTTTGTAAATTTAACTGTTTGACTTCAGTCACGCTATTCAAAATAGAACAGATTAGTGGAATAATTATTAGAGGTGTGTTTCATTGAGGCAATTAAACTTTCCACATTCAAAGTCTGTGTTTCAGGGGTTACTGAATTGTTAAATGGTGGTCATCTGAAGCTAGTTTTATTAGATTTTACACATACTGTATCTTGGCTTCAGAGGTTGAGAGGTAGCATCAATGCCACGATACCTCAGCAAACGATACAGGCAGTGACCACATCAGGATTGACAGCATGTATTCTTTTGGATCTAGGTGATCTAACTATTCTTACGTCATATTTTTGTTAATTATTATATGACAGGATGAATCCCAAGTTAAAAATAAATGTAAACCAACATGAATCCAATTTAAATAAATCAATATATTGATTTTCTTTTGAGGAAAAACGTTTTTTTTTTAGTTTTTGTTAGATGATGCTAAAGCTTCATCCATATCTTGCACAAAGATTTGCAACCGTGTCAAAGCTGGGTTAACGTGTTCTTCGAGCCACTCTTCCACAGCATCGGGATAATAGATTCTTTCCATTGCTGTACGCAGTTTACTGACAGCTGCCTCCCACTGTGCATGGACACTAAAAGACATTTATTATACATTATTATTATTTAGAATAATGTTTCTGCTTTATTTGATAGCTGGTGAATTCCAGATCAATAATTGATTCTAAAGATTATATTTCAAGATTGTCAATGCATGGTAAATTATAAAAAACTGGAGCACCAACAAAATAAAATCATACCCTCTAGCGTCTCCTTCAAAGTTCTGAATTATTCCAAGGTGAACAAACTTTCTCTTTCTGTGGTAGTTACTGAACCATCCTCTTATGTATCTAATAAAATAAAGATTAGTAAATGATAGAAATAGACCAGATTGCCTTAAAATGCATAAAATACCTGAAACATCTGCCCTAATTTTAAGTAGCGACATTTATCAAAAGCATAGTTAATAATCTTCATAATTTTATGTAACAAATAGCGATAAACTTAATTTGCTAAAAAAAATCCAGATATTGCCAACTGCTTTTTGACTAATTTTGTATAAATAAATGCATTCATCATTCATTTTTTCGGATAAAATCACTGCAATAATTGTTTCTAAACAAAGTTTTAAAGAGATACTGTCAAGAGTGCTTTATTGTCATGTCCCAGATAGAACAATGACATTATTACTTGCAACAGCACTACAGAATATGTAAACAATGTAATAAACTAGACAACATAATAAACGAGAAAAAAATTGGAGAAATATTACAATACATTTTCTAAACTTGATTAAAATCCATAAAGTGTTTTTAACATCAGTGTTGGAATAATGCCAAACAGTAAATAAAGCTAAAAAAGTCAACCAAATATTTATAACATACAAGGCCACTGTTTCATTATTGGTCAACACGTCATTATGTCGGCAAATACTCTCTTCAACCTCAACAGGTGGAGAGCATATTGACTGGTTGCATCAAGGCCTGGTTCGGTAACTTGAATGCCTAGGAACATAGATTACAAAAAGCGGTGGACACTGCCCGTTCCATCACGGGTACTGACCTCCCCACCATTGAAGGAATCTATACGAGGCACTGCCTCAAAAAGGCAGCCTGCATCATCAAGGACCGACACCACCCTGGCTATGCTCTCATTTCACTCTTCCCATCTCCCATATTGGAGACTGAAAACTGTCACCTCCAGATTCAGGGACAGCTTCCCAACAACTATCATACTCTTGAATACGACAAACAACTAAACTACAAACTACAAAAGGGACTTTGGGTTTTCTTTGGCACTAATATTGCTTGTTTTACTTTATTGAACTTTCTTTTGTTTATTGTGTTCTCTAGAAGTACTGTGTTTACAGGCCTGTTATGCTGCTGCAAGTTAGAACTTTATTGTTCTGTTTTCGGTACATATGACAATTAAACACTCTTAATTCTTGACTCTAGTAATCTAACCAGGTTAATGCTTTCATCAGATTAATGAAATTGGGATATCAGGTTTGTTGCTCGTGTCCAATAACCAAATATGCCTTGTTTAGATTACTTCAAAAATATTATCAAAATAATTCCCTGGAGTTTCTTCTTGTCACGTGTGGATGAACGGATGCAATACAACACCATCTCACCAATGAAAAATATAGCACCATATTTCTGAAACATGATTTCTAGACATTTAGTATTCAGGGTCTAATTCAGATCTCCTTTTTTTTAGTTCTATTTAGTTCTGCACAAATCTCAGGAGCAGCAACCTTAAATCCTTAAGAGAAAGAATATTATTTTTCCCCAAAAGCGATGCCTGTCTTTTCCGGGGGTCATTCGGAGTGGTCTTTGTCTGCTGCCAGTTGTAATGCATTGGTGGTGATTATAGCCCATTGCTTTTGTACTTGGATGATCACAGGGCCAAAATGCTGCCCATGATCAAAAGCCACTCTCAAGGTGAAACCAAGTTCCATCCTCTCTAAATAAGCCTTCAGCCTATAAACCTAGATCTTGAACTACACAATTAAATCAAATTCAGCATTTAAATTGATTCTATTAACGTCTTAATCGTTAAAATATTTTAAAAAGAGACTTAGAGTTCTTACATGTTTTCATTAAGAAGTTTATCAACAGACACCTGCAGGTTAATGATAATCTCCGTTACTTGTGCAAGTATGTCGCTGCCCGGAAATTTGCCAACATCTTCACTGCTGAAAAACAAGTATGTCAGAATCTTCTTAGGTTAACGTTTCACCAGTCGAGTATTGCTTATTTTTTGAACTGCCAATTATAAGTACATTTGCAATTAATGAATTGCAATTTAATATTAATTCTATCCCATGATTTAGACATTCTAACACTTCCATAAAATCAATGTTTCTGCCATTTCTCTTATAGGTTGGCCATTACAGATACACCATCGATTTTCCAGCACCCATGGTTCCAGAGCCTGGCTGAATTATCCATTTTGCCGTACCAACAGAGGTCATGTAATAATAATTCAACAATACACCTCTGACCCACTAATTATACCCCTTCCGTGTCTGCAGCACCACGGACTGCTAGAAACTTAAATAAAGAATCAACAATTAACAAAGAAGTTGTGGCGGCTCCCAAGGGTCGGGCCATACTACTACCGACCCCTCGGCACGGGAATGGACCAGTCCCGGGAGGCGGTCCTGGACTCAGGTATAAAAGGACAAGGTTTGGGCGCCAAGCCATTCCGGCAGACTAGACCCGTCTGAGACCCACGAACCAATAAATATACCTTCCCAAAATACCTGGCTCCTTGCCTTTATCAACACGCTACATTGGTGACCCCGACGGTCCATTCATTAGGATGGACAGAGAAACAGAATTCGACCGCCCGTCCGGCTCGCAGGCCGACCAGGCCCCAGCTGTCGACGCGGTAGGCATCAAGCTCCCGACCTTCTGGACCACCCGGGCTCGCATTTGGTTTTACCAAGCGGAGGCCCAGTTCCAGCTGCGGGGCAACATAACGGATGACACCCGGTTTTTCCACCTGGTGGGAGCCCTTGACCAGGACGCGGCCGAAGAGGTAACGGAGTTCCTCCAGGACCCACCGGCCGACGGTAAATATAAAGCCCTTAAGGAGCTGCTGCTCCAAACCTACGGGCTAACCCGAATGGAGCGGGCCGAAAGGCTCCTCCACATGCCAGGCCTCGGTGACCGGCGCCCATCTAGCCTCCTGAAGGAGATGGTCGCGCTGCTCGACGGGCACAGACCGTGCCTGATGTTTGAATATACTTACCTGCACCTGCTGCCGGCCGACATTCGCCTGCAGCTCACCGACGTCTCCTGGGAAGACACCCGGGCCCTCGGCAGGCGCGCGGACGCGCTGTGGGCGGCGCGCCGTGATGACATCAGTGCGCTAAACGTCACTCGAGAAGCGCCCGATTTTCTCCGGTCGGGCGGGGGAGCTGTGGAAGGAGTGACAGCTACGTCCCGGAGGCCTGCGAGATCGCCCCCGGTGGCCATTGCGGGTCGTGCACCTGCAGTCCCACATCAGCAGGCTCCAGCCAGCACCAGCAAGAAGTACTGGTGTTATTACCACCAGCGCTGGGGTGCGGCAGCCCGACAATGCCGCCAGCCGTGCACATTTCCGGGAAACGCCGGGGCCGGCTACCAATAGTCCCTGCGGTGGCCGGCCAGATTCACCGCCTCTTCGCCTGGGATCGGCGGTCCGGGAGCCGCTTCCTCGTGGATACCGGGGCGGAGCTGAGCGTCCTGCCCCCTTCGCCGCTGGACATTCGTTCTGGGAAGCGGGGGCCCATCCTCACCGCGGCAAATGGGAGCATTATCCAGACGTATGGCGTCCGCACGGTCCACATCGTTTTCGGCGCCAGTCATTTTACGTGGCTGTTTACGATCGCCGACGTCTCCCAGCCGTTGCTCGGGGCCGACTTTCTGCGGGCTCATTCTCTCCTCGTGGACGTCAGGCAGCAGCGCTTGGTCCACTCCGCCACGATGGAGCCCATCGCGTTGCGGCTGAACGACCCCGTTATACGCCCGCTGTCGTCCGTGGACTCCCATTTCGCTCGGGTGCTGGCGGACTTTCCGGATATTATGGCCCCGCAATTCCGGTCATCGACCCCCAAGCATGGGGTGTACCATTATATCACGACTACCGGCCCACCCCTCCACGCACGAGCACGCCGACTCCCGCCTGAGAAACTACGCCTGGCACGACAGGAGTTCCGTACGATGGAGTCCTTGGGGATCGTCCGCCCTTCCAACAGCCCATGGGCATCTCCACTCCACATGGTCCCCAAGGCAAACGGGGGCTGGAGGCCTTGCGGGGATTATCGGCGGCTGAACGTCGCTACCGCCGAGGACCGATACCCCGTGCCCCACATCCAGGACTTCAACGCCCATTTGGCTGGGGCCACGATATTTTCAAAGGTGGATCTGGTGCGAGGTTACAACCAGATCCCGGTCCACCCGGAGGATGTACCCAAGACGGCAATCATCACGCCGTTCGGACTCTACGAGTTCGTACGGATGCCGTTCGGCCTCAAGAACGCCGCCCAGTCATTCCAACGATTAATGAACGGCGTTTGTCGCGGGTTGGATTTCCTGTTCGTCTACCTCGACGACATCTTGGTAGCCAGCCGCTCGCGGCAGGAGCACTGTGCTCACCTCCGGCAGCTTTTCCAGCGGCTCAGCGAACACGGGTTGGCCATAAACCTCGCCAAGTGCCGCTTTGGCGTGGCCACAATCGACTTTCTCGGCCACCGTGTGTCCTCGCAAGGAGCGGTCCCTGCTGGACAAAGTAGACGCCATCCGCCGGTTTCCCCGTCCGTCCTCGGTGCGTGGCCTGCAGGAGTTCGTCGGCATGGTGGCATTTTATCACCGGTTCCTGCCATCCGCGGCCCACATCATGCGGCCGCTATACGAGCTGCTGGCGGGCAAGCGTAAGACCGTCGTGTGGACCGACGAGGCCGTAACAGCCTTTGACGGCGCGAAGGAGGCCCTGGCTCGGGCTGTGCTGCTTGTTCACCCACGGGAGGATGCCCCGACAGCCCTTACGGTGGACGCCTCAGAGTTGGCGGTTGGTGGCGTACTGGAGCAACTCACGGACGGGGGTTGGCGCCCCCTGGCCTTCTTCAGCCGGCACCTCGACAACGCCCAGAAGAAGTACAGCGCTTTCGACCGTGAGCTCCTCGCCCTGTACCTGGCCGTTCGTCACTTCCGCTATTTTCTGGAGGGCCGCCCGTTCACCGCTTACACGGACCACAAGCCGCTCACTTTCGCCCTGGCAAAGGTCTCCGACCCATGGTCCGCCCGACAGCAGCGCCAGTTGGCCTACATATCCGAATTTACCACCTCCATCCGCTTTATCGAGGGGAAGGAAAACCGGGTGGCCGACGCATTGTCTCGCCCCGCCATCAATGCCGTGTTAGAAGTGGCACCCGGCATTGATTATTCTGCCCTGGCGGAGGCCCAACTAACGGACGGGGAGATGCCCGCCTACTGGACTGCCATCTCTGGCCTCCGCCTTGAGGATGTTCCCCTCGGCCCCGGAGCGACGACGATACTTTGCGATGTGTCGGCAGGTCAGCCGCGCCCCATCGTCCCGGCCGCGTGGCGCAGGAGGGTGTTCGACGTGGTCCACGGGCTGGCTCACCCATCCATCCGGGCAACGATCTCCTTGGTAGCTGCGCGGTTCATGTGGCATGGTCTGCGCAAGCAGGTTGGCCAATGGGCCCGCACCTGCATTCCGTGCCAGACGTCGAAAATTCAACGCCACGTCCGGGCGCCACTCCAAGGGATCGGTCTACCCTGCCGCCGTTTCGACTGCACGTGGACATTGTGGGCCCGCTCCCGCCGTCCCGGGGCATCACCCACCTCTTCACGGTGGTGGACCGCTTCACGCGGTGGCCGGAGGCCATACCACTGGCTGATACATCTACAGCCACATGCGCTCGTGCATTGGCCGCGCACTGGATTGCTCGCTTTGGTGTGCCGGTGGTCATCTCATCGGACCGGGGGCCACAGTTCACCTCCGAGCTGTGGTCGGCCATGGCCCACCTGTTGGGCGTGCGGCTGCACCACACCACGGCCTATCACCCGCAGGCAAACGGCTTGGTGGAGAGGTTCCACCGGCAGCTGAAGGCAGCGCTGAAGGCGCGACTCGCCGGCCCCGACTGGATGGACGAGCTACCATGGGTTTTGCTGGGCATCCGGACTGCCCCCAAGGAAGACCTGGCTTCATCCTCAGCGGAGCTCGTCTACGGGTCTCCACTCACGGTGCCCGGGGAGTTCGTGCCCTCGTTGCCGGGGCGAGAGGAACCGCCCTCATCCACCCTACATCGCCTCCGAGAGCGAGTTGGCAAGCTCGCACCCGTGCCGACGTCCCGCCATGGGACATTCCGCCCTTACGTGCCATCGGCCCTCCAGGACTGCGCCTTTGTGTTCCTGCGCCGTGACGCCCACCAGGCGCCACTCCAGAGGCCGTATGAAGGCCCGTACCGGGTGCTGGAGCACGGGCAGACAACCTTTGTTTTGGACATGGGGGGCCGGCCGGAGGCCGTGTCGATTGACCGCCTGAAGCCGGCCCACTTAGACATCGACCAACCGGTACGGGTGGCCCAGCCTCGGCCACGAGGTCGCCCCCCTTTGCGGGTCCCACCGCCTGTCTCTCCAACTGTGCCTCCGCCGGCCCCTCTGTCAACCGATTACCGTACGCGGTCCGGTCGGGTTGTGCGACCACCAGTGCGTTTCGTGCCTCCGGATCTGGGGGGGGGGTACTGTGGCGGCTCCCAAGGGTCGGGCCATACTACTACCGACCCCTCGGCACGGGAATGGACCAGTCCCGGGAGGCGGTCCTGGACTCAGGTATAAAAGGACAAGGTTTGGGCGCCAAGCCATTCCGGCAGACTAGACCCGTTTGAGACCCACGAACCAATAAATATACCTTCCCAAAATACCTGGCTCCTTGCCTTTATCAACACGCTACAAAGTAAACAATTAACTCTTTCAGGACAGAGGCACACATCCCGAAAGAGCGTGCACCACAAGCAAAGCACTCGTAATTTTGTTCGGATTAAAGGAGGTGCTGGACCATCAGTTGCTGGTGGCCCTGTAGTACGTTCAAGTTATTTCAAAAAATATCTTAAATATGTTTTAAAATGACATACCATTTATCATCTTTATTGGAATGAACTCAACTTTATCATATCATATCATATATATACAGCGCGGAAACAGGCCTTTTCGGCCCACCAAGTCCGCGCCGCCCAGCGATCCCCGCACATTAACACTATCCTACACCCACTAGGGACAATTTTTTACATTTACCCAGTCAATCAACCTACATACCTGTACGTCTTTATATTGTTGGTTACTGGTAAATTACAACAGCAATTAATATGTTTGATAGCTTTTTCAGCCTCTTTAATTCCTTGTTTGATTGATTTAAATTTGTCTCTGATTGCTTACATTTTATTGACTAATAGAAAAGTTCTATTAACATTTGTGTTCACAAAGATAAAGTCCTTTATCAGGTTATCTCTTTAAAGATGTTTTATTTCTCGGAAGACCCCACATTAAAATTTTCCCATCATTTCTGTAGCATACAACAAATATACAAAGCTCCTTCTTTTTATTACATATTTTTCAGATAATTAATGCAATATTCAAATGGACTGTTGTCGGGCCAAACTCACTTTTGTATTTGTTTTCTAAATAGGAATCAAAGAAAGAGATAATTTTTCAATGACATAATTTCCTTAAGGAATCTAATTTCTCCAGATTGAATTAGTGCCCTTGAAATACATAATGACAAATACAATCCACTGACCAGTTACCTTTGTAAATCAATTCTCAATGTTTTCCATCCAAGAGACTTCTTCACCAATTCCTCTGCTTTTTCGGAAAACTCACCTATTTGTAACACACAATAGGATTTCAGATTAAGGAGAAATAATCATTCTTATTTCAAAGGATATAAGAGCATTGCTCAGGTAAAATAATTTAAAAACACATCCTCCTAAATTGACATTAATAGAACAATCTGGCTGAAGCAATAACGTCCTGGCGAATTCCATTCACAAAGCAAGTTGAGGTTGTTGGTTGATCTGATTCTCAATGGAGTTCCAATTTGAGGATTTTCCCCAGAATGTCTACAATAAAGTTTGTTCGTTGTTGTTTAAAATGATACACACAAAAATGCGATATTAATGCCATAGCCAATATATTCTCTTGAATGTCTTAAATTAAAAATGATTCAGTTCATTATCACAACATTGAAGTTGGCAGTCAGGTGCATTATTCTCCCTGCATGTGATTTTCACTTTGACGGCATTTCTATTTTCAATGCCCATTCCTAATATGAGCTGGAGTATTTCACTTTATTTGTCTTCTATTCACCCAGTGATATTCCAAATTAATTATCAGCTTTAAACTCAAAATGACATTTACTTTAGTCTTGTTTCAGCACAGGATAACAATAAATTATAATAAAAGGGTCAGTATAGTAGACAGCTTCATGTTTAAATTGGGAATGTAAGCTGCTTCTACATGCAAGTTATCATTTGTCAGGATTCGACCCAAATGGCGAGCACACTGCTTTGCAATTCACCAAAGGAGCATTGAAACAGGCGTAAGAGGAAGTTAAAGGGTGTATCTGTAATTCTGCGCAGTGAATTATGGTAAGCAAACCCATACATTAAAAAAAAGAAATGTTCATATAAGCAACTGATATCTTTACTGAATGAATGGAGATGTATTGAACAGTGAATAGTAGAGGGGGAACCTGGTCTTTGATGGGGAGGTTGCTCAGTGTGCAACTTAGTGATAAGATGAATTAACGTTAAAATTGAATGCAGTTTAACTTGAGTGATATTAATTGAGAAGGAAACAATTATGAATATAATTATTACCAGAAATACAAAGAAAAATGTTGGAATTCTGTCGGAAGGAAGTTTCTAAAACTAAACAAATTTACTGCTCTGAGGAAAACAATATTTAAGTAATGCTCCTATTCTCTGGCTGCTATGTATCCACTGAACAAGTGTCAAGTCTTACCAATTCTAGTCCCAAATATACAACCAATGTCTAAACTTTAGAAATTATTCACTGGATGTGTAACAGTCTCCAAACCAACAGTAGCTCAGACAGAGATGCCTTTCACCATTTGTAGGGAAGAACTGCAGATGCTGGTTTAAATCGAAGGAAGACACAAAATGCTGGAGTAACTCAGCGGGACAGGCAGCATCTCTGAAGAGAAGGAAAGGAAGACTGAAGTTTGAAGAAGGGTCTCGACCCGAAACGTCGCCCATTTCTTCTCTCCAGAGATGCTGCCTGTCCCGCTGAGTTACTCCAGCATTTTGTGCCTACCTGCCTTCACCATTTAATACTTTAGAAAGCAATAGGTATTTAAGCACCAGTATATATTTAGGGCTTACCGTGTTTCAAGGTCTGCAGACAGACTGCCAATGATGGAATCCCCAGAGGAAGTAATTCACACAAAACTGAAAAATGATCATACCTTGCAAAACAAGATATCAGACAAATAGAAAAATCAAATCTATTTCCATGATTCACCTTTACTCTTAGTTTGAATGCATACTGTTTCTTAACGTGTTGGAGAATATTCAGTATGAAAGATTTATCCTTGCAACAAGTTTGAATGGCATTATGTGTCTCCAATTAACAGGTTCAATCCTGTAGATTAGTGTAATGGTGTCACTCATGTTATGTGTTATGCTTTTGTAGTTACACCCCTTTAGCTTTTGAGTGACTGCTGCTTGGGTGATTCGGGTTAGTGTAAGTGCAACGTGCAGGCATGAGGTCATGCTTGCTATGTAGTTAATAAAGTCTTTGGTTTATTATCCAGGTGTACGGCTTCTGTTATTATACAGCCAACACAACATGGTGTCAGAAGTGTACGGACTTACGCCAAATTCTATTGTTTTCCTCTTGTTTTTATCTTAGTTTGTTATTTTTCTACTTTGTGCGATGGCTTCTGCTCTCAGGAAACCGGAGATCTTGGTGTTTGATGCAGATCTCAAGGAACGGTGGCGTGTTTTTGAAGAGGATTTTTCAATCTACATAGAAGCTGCATACCCTACGGCTGTTCCTGCTCTTCGTGCGTCAATCCTTCTTAATTTGGCGGGCACGGAAGCTGCTCGTCGTGCCAGAAGATTTCACTATGCACCGGCTAGAGTTGATGCTAATGGTGCCCAGATTGCTGCGGAGTCTATCCGTGACCCTGAATGTCTCCTGCGTAAATTCCGACAATTATGTGAGTTACAAATCAATGTGAGCATTGAACGCCATAAATTATTTTCAAGGAATCAAAAACAAGGAGAGCCTGTTGAGTTATATGTTAGTGCGCTCAAGCATATCTCTAGTCGATGTGAATTTGGAGATATTCACGATAGTCTTGTTCGCGATCGTTTAATCCATGGCATACTGAATGATAAGTTGCGCGATGAATTACTGCGGGAAGTTGACCTAACCTTAGCGGCTGCTGAAAACCGCTGTCGCATAGCTGAATTGACTGATGCTCACATTAAAACTCTGGGACATTCTGCTGCTCGTGAAATTAATGCAGCCAGCATGTCTTATCAAACTTCTCCGTGTTTATCTCAACTGCCAGTCACCAAGTTAAGATTGATCGATAATTGCTTCAACTGTGGAGGTTCACATGTCGCGGTTCGTGATCGTTGTCCTGCGTATGGAAAACTATGTCGGCTTTGCAACAAACGAAACCATTTCATTAGGTGTTATCGATCACGCAGTAACAGATTTCAAACTAGACAGTCAGTTAACTCGCTTGCCCATGATGAAGGTTCAATCTCTGAGTTCTCACACCCAGTTCCCATGATTGTACGAACAGCTGGCGAAAGTGCAGAGATTGATATACATGCTTTGTCTAAGTCAGTGCACCAACAGCTAGATCCCAAGGTCGCATTGCTCAATAATGGTAAAACCCTTTATCTCAAAGTCGACTCGGGAGCGCGCTGCAACGTTATCTGTTTGGCTGTCTGCCAGAAGCTGAAAAACACAGAAACCGTATTTCCAACAGTTACATCACTTGTCTCATTTGCTGGAACTCGAGTACACCCCATCGGCCAAGTTAAGTTACGTTGCTGTCTCAACTCACGTGCCCACATCCTGGATTTTTACGTGGTACGTGAGAATGTACCATCCCTACTGGGTGCTGATGCATGCCTAGATATGGGTTTGATCACTTTCAGCCCTTCTGTCTGTCCTCTGACTACAGACTGTGATTTTACACGTCAAATTCTCACACAATACAAAGATTTGTTTAACGATAAGCTGGGCAAGCTGCCTGTCAGGTACACGATTACCATTGACCCTGAGGCAATCCCAGTTGTTCGTCCAGCTCATAAGATTCCCCACGCTATGCGGGATCGTGTTCAAAGTGAACTTAACAGAATGGTGTCTCTGGGTGTGCTTACTCCCGTATCTGACCCCTCAGACTGGGTCTCCACAATGGTTGTCGCTGCTAAGAAGAACAGAGACGAGATACGGATTTGTATCAACCCCAAGGACTTAAACGCAGCGATCAAACGACCACGTTATCCCATGCGCACTGTGGATGAGATTGCTGCGCAGATGACTGAAGCAACTGTATTCACGGTGCTAGATGCCAAGAGCTCATTTTGGCAGATTCCACTGGAACTTAACTCCTCTAAGCTGACAACTTTCAGCACTCCATTCGGACGTTATAAATTTCTTCGGATGCCTTTTGGTATATGTTCTGCCAGTGAAGTATTTCAACAAGCCATGGAGCAGTTGTTTGCGGGCTACCCGTGCTCCATTGTAGTGGACGATATCCTCATTGCTGGAAAAACGGTCAACGAGCACGATGCCAATCTGTCAAAAGTGTTGAAGCGTGCCGAGGCCATCCATCTCAAGCTAAATCCTCTGAAATGCAAGTTCAGAGTGAATGAGGTAAAATACTTAGGCCATATATTTACCAAAGACGGCCTCAAAACTGATCCAGCGAAACGAGCTTCCAGCACCCACAGACGTGCTCAGTTTGCAGAGATTCCTTGGCATGACCAACTATTTGAGCAAATTCATTCAGGACTTCAGTGAAATTTCGGCCCCATTACGCCAGCTTACACACAAAGACACTGCTTGGACTTGGCACGAGCAACAACAGACAGCATTTGACACTCTTAAACGGCGGATATCTAATGCTCCGACTCTGGCTTACTTTGACCCTAAATTACCGATTACTCTTACTTGTGATGCCTCACAACACGGGCTGGGCGCTGCATGCCTTCAGAATGATGGCAATGGCAATAAGCCTGTTGCCTATGCTTCATGCACCATGACTGACACAGAACGATATGCCCAAATTGAAAAAGAACTGTTAGCGGTTGTTTTTGCCTGCAAGAAATTCAACGATTTTGTTTTTGGCCACACTGTCACAATTGAAACTGACCACCAACCTCTGATCAGCATTGTCAACAAACCTATCGACACCTCTCCAGCGCGCCTACAACGGATGTTACTGCAACTTCAGAAATATGACATGGTGCTGATCCACAAACGCGGTAAGGACATGCACCTGGCCGATACTCTTTCGCGTGCACCCTGGAAGACCTGCGAGGGTCCGCCCTCGCCGGATGACGACTTTGTTGTGATGAGTGTGTCTTTTATCCCTTCGTCCTGCATGGAGGACCTGGTTGCCCACACTGCTGTTGACAGTACACTACGGTCGCTAACCTCCGTCATTAAGCGCGGCTGGCCAGACAAGCACTACAATGTTCCGCTGCCAGTCCGGCCCTTCTTTGCTGTCCGGGATGAGCTCGTGCTGCAAGATGGCATTATTTTAAAAGGACACAAGGCCGTGGTTCCTGCCTCGCTGTACCACCGGTATTTTAACGCTGTCCATGCGGGACACCCGGGTGCTGAAGCCACTGTTTCACGGGCGAGAAGCATGTTTTACTGGCCTGGCATGGCCGAATACATCACCGAGAATGTGGCATCCTGCGCAGTGTGTAACAGTTTGGCCCCTCACCAACAAAAGCAACCACTTCTTTCACATCCGGTACCTGAGCTCCCGTGGTCTACAGTCGCAGCTGACATATTTGATTGGCATGGCAAACAATACCTGGTGCTCGTGGATTCTTATTCAGGATGGTTCGACATTGATTTTCTCAGCAGCCCCACTTCCAGCGGAGTGATTTCAAAGTTATCTCGCCACTTTGCAGTCCACGGATCCCCGGTCAAACTGCTAACTGACAACGGCAGTCAATTCACCAGCCAACAATTCAGGGAGTTCGCTAGACACTGGAATTTTCACCATATCACCAGCAGCCCCGAATATCCCCAGTCTAACTGGCTGGCTGAACGGGCTGTTAAAAGTGCTAAACAGCTCATGGAACGTTCGTACAGAGCAAAATCAGACATATTCCTGGATCTGCTTAACTTACGCAACATCTCCCGTGACCCCATCTTGGGTTCACCCGCTCAACGTTTATTGTCAAGGCAAACCCGTGCCACAGTGCCTGTAGCCAATCAGGCTTTAGTCCCACAAGTGTTTCCACCGGAGGAGGTTCAATCCAGGTTGCAACAGAAGCGAGACATTCAGAAACGATGGTTTGACAAGACAAGTAGGCCACTGCCACCGCTGACCAAAGGGCAGGTGGTCCGCTTACAGACTGACAGAGGCCATGACCGTATCGGAGTCATTTCTGGAATTGGTTCAGAGCCACGCTCATATATCGTTAGTGCCGATGGCGGTACCTACCGGCGTAACAGGCGACACATCCTGCCTGTGAACGAGCCAGTTCCTCCTCAATATAATCCAGATGGTACAAGTTCGCTTCCGTTTGCGCCTAGTGGCACTCGCATGCTTTTGCCAGCACAACAATCCATGCCTGTAACAGCTCCTTTGCCTGTTCCATCTTCGCCTCCATATTCATCGCCTGTTCCACAGTTTGCTGCTTCGTCTCCAGGGACGTTGATTCAGGTTCCCTCGCCTGTGGAATCACCTGCTCTCTCCCCGTATAAGAGGAATGGAGATGGTCTCTATCGTACACGTGTTGGTCGTGTTTGCAGGCCGGTTGTGAAGTATCCGGACTATGTTTAACTTTCCTCCAGTTTGTCACCGATTGTTATACATGACGTGCTCAGTTTATGTGTCTGTATCGTTGTTGATTCTTTAAGAGGGGGGATGTAGATTAGTGTAATGGTGTCACTCATGTTATGTGTCATGCTTTTGGAGTTACACCCCTTTAGCTTTTGAGTGACTGCTGCTTGGGTGATTCGGGTTAGTGTAAGTGCAACGTGCAGGCGTGAGGTCATGCTTGCTATGTAGTTAATAAAGTCTTTGGTTTATTATCTAGGTGTACGGCTTCTGTTATTATACAGCCAACACAACAAATCCTCATTAAATTGAATAATTAATGGGAGTAATAATTAATGGGAGTAATACTCAAGTAATACTCAATAATGAAGTAATACTCAATACTGAAGTAATACTCAATAATGAAGAGAAACAGGCGAAAGGATTGGGATACATTTGGTTGTGGCGCAAATACTGCAACACCAGGGACCTTGCATACCTCTGCCAGCCAGTGAGTGCTATCCCCTGTAAGTGAATGGAGTTCCTGGGCAGAGTCTGAGCTATATTCAGCCACTGCAGGTGATTAGCTAAGTGATAGCTAATGGATGTTAGACATTGAGCTGCACCGGTAGCTCCTTTAAAAGCACTTGCAAACCATATCTGAGTGAATCCTGTGTTCTGATACTTCTCGATTTGAAGTGCTGTAGAATAAATCAATATCACATTACGATATATAATCTAGCCTATTATGTTTAATATAAAACCATTTAATCAGAGTTTACCACAAATGCAAAGTAAAATGTGCTTTCAGCCCTGTTACAGGCAGCATACTGAGCGATTCATTTTATGACAAATTAATCTGCTATACCAGACATGCTGGCCTTCTAAATATAAATATTATAAGATGTGAAAATATTAAAAGTAAAAGAAAAAAAGTAAAGAAACATTATCATTCTGATAAACTATTGTAGTTTCTTACAAGAAAATAGTTTTAGTAGATAATCTTGTTTTTCTAATGACTCTTAAATCTTTAAACAAATAGGTTTACAGAACTTCACTAGGTTTCATATTCCCTTTTTGTGTTGCATAATAGTGCAAGCTCACCAACAATAACTTGGAATGAGATTGCATCTTTTCACATCTTTAGAAGTCATGTATCTATTGTTTCAATTGTTCAAAACAGTAGCACTGCATTTTGGTATGTTTTTAAATGCACAATAGAAAGCGATTAAATTAAATTAGAAGCTACAGCCTATAATCATGGAAGCATTATAGAAAGTTCAGAAGCTTAGGAAGTTTGGTATGTCCCCAACAACTCTCACCAACTTCCACAGATGTGCTGTAGAAAGCATTTTATTAAGATGCAGCGTGGTTTGGGAAAAGCAACAACCAAAAAATTGCAGAGCAACAATAGCTTGGAATGAGTTTGAATGTTTTCAGATTAAATGGATTAAACTTTGAACCACTTGTGCCATGCGATTTATCTTCAGAGCTTTCACTGTCCCCCAACTATTGAAAAGATTAAAAATAATTTTACTCACACATCATTTGCACATCAAGATCAGCATTATATTCCCAGATCATTGGTTCAACCAGCTGATCCAACATGGATTCTAAAGGGAGATCGAAGGCAAGCAAATTATTCATTTCTGAATGTTCCAAAAGGCAAAGATAAAATAAGTAAAAGAAAATTAAATAAAGAACACAAACTCCTTAACTATTTTAAAAAGCCAAAATATAAACCTCCAGATTTGCCGATCAATTCATAATTTAATTTGCATTTTAATTCTTTACAGCTGCATATGAAGGCAATTGTTGACGTCATTATCTTGGAAGTAACACAAGATGGCGGCGCGCACGGACGCAGCGGCTCACAGCTCTCCCTTTCGGTGCGTTTTATGTGTGTTATCTGTGTTATGTCTGTTAGTCAATTTTAGTCATGCAAACCAGGAAAATCAGGCAAATCCTACCTACAACCGAAAGGACCTTCTGATCATCGGATTCCAGTGCAATCGGGACCTTGTGCGCGAATTTCCACACCCGCGAAATATACCGGAAGAGATAGCCAGGACACCGGGCGCTCCGTGGATAGTTGTCGGCGCGAACAGGCGTCGCAGGCGGAGGAGAAACAGGAAGCAAAAGCGAGGATGCCGGTCCGGTATACTTGCCAAGCTAAAGAGACAGCCACACAAACCACCGCTACCCAGCATGTTCCTCACCAACGCCAGATCCATCATCAACAAAATGGACGAACTAAAACTGCTGATATCAGCAAACAAACTCGTGGAGGACTGTTGCATTCTCTTAGTAACAGAAACATGGCTTCATCCACTTATCCCAGACGGAGCCATTGAGCTAGCCGGGCGTACAGCGTTTCGTTGGGACAGAAACATCGACTCCGGTAAGAGCAAGGGGGGGGGGGTTATGCATTTATGTGCACAACAACTGGTGCACTAACATCCAAATCATAGATAGCCACTGTTCTCCTGATCTGGAGTCCCTAACAGTTAAATGCAGGCCTTTTTACCTTCCTCGCGAATTTACAGGGGTTATAGTAACAGCAGTCTACATCCCACCGAATGCTAACGCTAGCACAGCTTTAGGCTACCTGCTCGGTGCAATAAACTCACAACAGAGCACATATCCAGAAGCAGCCCACATCATAGCCGGGGACTTCAACCATGCAGACCTAAAGTCAGTTCTCCCGAAACTTGAACAACACATAAGATGTGCTACCAGGGGGAAAAACACACTAGACAAGGTTTACTCAAATATTAAGAAGGGGTTCAGGTCAGCACCACTACCACACCTGGGGCAGTCAGATCACCTGTCCATATTCCTAACCCCAGCATACACCCCACTCAGGAGGAAAGCTCCAGTCACCATAAAGACTGTTAAGACATGGCCTGAAGGAGCTTCCTCGCAGCTGCAGGATTGCTTCGAAAGGACCAACTGGGATATTTTTGAGGATCAGGACTTGGAGGAGTACACATCAACTGTACTTTGCTACATCCAAAACTGTGTTGATAATGTCACCGTCGACAAACGCATCCGGTTGTACCCAAATCAAAAACCCTGGATGACAAAGGATGTCAGGTCTCTCCTCAAGGACCGTAACACCGCCTTCAGGTCTAGTGATAGAGCTCTATACAGTGCTGCTAGAACCAACCTGAAGAGAGGCATCAAGGATGCCAAAGCGTCCTACAAGAGGAAGATTGAAGACCACTTCTCCAACAATGACCCACGGCGGGTATGGCAAGGCATCCAGCACATCACCAACTACAAGACCAGCAACCGCACGACTGCCGACGGCGACGCCTCGCTGGCTGAGGAACTTAACTGTTTCTTTGCTCGTTTCGAGGTGAAAGCTACAGTGGCAGACATTACACCCTCTCCAGCACCTGACAGCAACACCTTCACTGTGCAGGAGTATGATGTTAAGCGCGTGCTCAGAGCAGTGAATCCCAGGAAAGCTGCAGGCCCCGATGGTGTGACGGGCAGAGTGCTGAGGGAATGTGCAGACCAATTATCTGAGGTCTTCACAAAAATCTTCAACCTGTCCCTTTTAAAATCCACCATCCCTCCCTGCCTGAAGTCCGCCATAATCATCCCACTGCCGAAAAAGTCTGTCATCAGCAGTCTTAACGACTACCGTCCGGTAGCACTCACACCGGTCATCACAAAGTGCTTCGAGAGACTGGTCCTGCAGCACATCAAAGCCAGCCTCCCACCCACCTTCGACCCACACCAGTTTGCCTACAGAGCAAATAGGTCTACAGGGGATGCCATCGACACTGCTCTTCACACTGCACTGACCCACCTTGAACACCAGGGGAGCTATGTGAGGATGCTCTTCCTCGACTTCAGCTCTGCCTTTAACACGGTCATCCCGAGCAGACTGGTCACCAAACTTTCCGACCTTGGATTTTCCCAAACCATCTGCAAATGGATCAAGGACTTTCTGACCAACCGCCCCCAGACAGTCAAAATAGGCCCTCACCTCTCCTCCACCATTACACTGAGCACCGGCTCACCACAGGGCTGTGTGTTGAGCCCCATCCTTTACTCCCTCTACACTCACGACTGCGCCCCCACCCATCCCACCAACACCATCATCAAGTTCGCGGATGACACGACTGTGGTTGGACTCATCTCAGAAGGAGATGAGACAGCCTATAGGGATGAAATCCAAAGGCTGGCAGCATGGTGTTCAGTGAACAATCTGGTCCTGAACTCCTCCAAAACAAAGGAACTTATAATTGACTTTAGGAAAACCAGTGGAGATTACGACCCACTCTACATCAATGGGGTCTGTGTGGAAAGGGTACCAGCTTTCAGGTTCCTGGGTACGCACATCGCAGAGGATCTCACCTGGTCTACCAACACCATCACCACAGTAAAGAAGGCACAGCAGAGACTCCACTTCCTGAGGATCCTCAGGAAAACCAACCTGCAGGAGAAGCTCATGTTGTCCTTCTATCGCTGCTCCATCGAGAGTGTGCTGGCATACTGTATAACCACATGGTATGCCAGCTGCTCAGAAAAGGACAGGAAGGCCCTTCAGAGGGTCATCACGACGGCCCAGAAAATCATCGGCTGCTCACTGCCCTCCCTGGAGCACCTGTTCAGCCTACGCTGCCTCAGTAGAGCAGGCAAAATAATAAAAGATCCATCCCACCCCGGCCACCGTCTGTTTGTTCATCTGCCCTCTGGTCGACGTTTCAGGTCGATAAAATCCCGAACAAACAGACTTAAGAACAGTTTTTACCCCAGGGCCATACGAGAACTGAACACTACCTTTGCACTAGGCAACACTAAAAAATCTTTGTACTTAACATAATTGTATTTAATTGTATTTATGTATTTATTTGTTTTTGCATTTATTGCATATATGTTTGTACGCACCGTCAGGATTGGCTATTTTTTAATTTCGTTGTACTCGTTGCAATGACAATAAATGAATATTATTATTATTATTATACATATTATTATTCTATTAGTGCCATAAATTATGAATGAAAACACATTTTTAACACTAGATCTATGAAAAACCATCAATTAATTGCAGCAAATGTTTTTGAGATATTTCAACATATTCATAATTATACAGTGAATGTTATGAATAGAAATGTAGATTATTTCAATGTTTTACAGTATCTTTTTTCCCCCCCAGAGCAACCTGTCACGTAACTGTTGGCAACAAATCTTTCTTAATGCATATATCTTATATTGATATATTTGCATAAATAATTTGCATCTTAATTTAAATGTTGTTTTTTAATGTTAATTTCAATTATGAATAAAACTAATTTACAATAATAAGATTAAAATATTCTCTCCATTTATTCTTAAACATTAAAAACAACTGTAGTTCTTTGATAATTCTGTTGCAATACCTCGGCATTGGGTGACAGAATTCGTCACTAAAACAGTGTTTCATAACAAAAATTAACAAAAGAAATCTCCCAAAACAAGGAATCGTGTGTGTCTTGGATTACATTTTTGACAAAAAAACAGAATAGATCTGAATCTGGAGATGCACAATTGAAAAAGGAATTAATGTAGGTTTAGTTTTTTTACTATCAAGTGTACTAAGGTACAGTGAAAAGCTTTGTTTGGGTTTATTTTAATCAAATTCAATAATACCATGGATGGATACAATCAAGCCAAACTTGGAGACAATAGGTAAGAGTGGAGAGATAGTGTACAAAATATAGATCTCAGCGTTATAGTGTGGCAGTTCCAGAGGAAAGAGTCCAATGTTCGCATTGAGGTAGGTTGGTGAATTGGGTCCCTATCCCGGTTTATGGAAGAACTGTTTATCACTACAAAACAGCAATAGGTAGTCACCCACCCCATGTCAAGAACAATTGTGCAGCACTGTGGCGTAGCGATAAGAGTTGCTGCCTTACAGCGCCAGGTACCCGGGTTCAATCCTGACTACAGGTGCTTGTCTGTACAGAGTTTGTACATTCTACCCATGACCTACGTGGGTTTTCCCTGGGATCTCCGGTTTCCTCCCACACTCCAATGACGTACAGGTTTGTAGCTTAATTGGCTTCGGTAAAGATTGTAAATTATCTCTAGTGTGTAGGATAGAGTAAGAGTATGGGGATTGCTTGTCGGCGTGGACTTCATTGGCCAAAGGACCTGTTTCTGTGCTCTATCTCTTTAACTAAACTACTGGATGATATCAAACATGACCTGCTGAGTTACTCCAGCTTTCTGTGTCTATCTTTGGTTTTAACCAGCATCTGCAGTTCCTTCCTACACCGTCAGTGATAAAACAGTTGTACCTTTCAGTTTATCTATGCTGATATTTCGGAGCATGTCATCCCACATGATAGGTTTCACGCTCGAGTAAGTAGCGATGACGTAACTTGCAACTGCTTTCACATGAGACAAGAACAGACTATCTGTATTAGTTTGACCTTGCTCAATCAATCGTTTGGATTCTTCACCCTCGCCAAGGTAATAAACCTAAAGGAAATAATGCAGATTATTAATTTTCATGTAAATGCTATTTAGGACAAAGTATCACAAAACACTCTTGAATCGCCTCAAAATAAAATAGGCTGGAAATGCAGCAGCAGTCTACATTTTTATCTGAGACTGAAGAAGGATCCCGACCCAAATTGTCACCTATCTATCTTCTCCAGAGGTGTCACCCTGACCCACTGAGTTACTCCAGCACTTTGTGACGATTTTTGTAAACCAACATCTACTTCTTGTTTCTTCTAGTTTATTTTTATTTACTGTTTTGGCAGTAAATCTCTCCTGGTAATGTTGATTGATGGTAAATATTGGCCAACACTCCCAGCTTTCCTTTGAAACAGAGTCACCTCATCTTTTCTGGATCTTCTGGTGTGGACATGGCTTTCAGTGCAGTTCCATTTTTCTTTTAAAACACAACACAGAAGAAAGCCATTTGTCCCAACAAGTTCATGTATGAGTCTTCCAATCAATCTCATTCCTCCACTTTTTTCCCTGCAACCTATTCTCTGTCACATGGCCATCAACACCCCTATTTCCTCAGCCACCTATACGTGTGGTTAATTACAGTGGACAATTAACCTATCAACCAGCACATCTTTGGGATAATGAGTGTGAGGAGCACTCAGAGGAAACCCAGCAGTCACAGGAATAACAAGCAAAGTCCACATAAAAATACACATACACCTGGTCAGGACCGTAAACCGCTCCCTTGAACAGCAGCCCTAACTGCTGTGCCACTGTGCTCTCCCAAATCTATACAGGAAGGAACTAATGCTTTTGGCATTTAAAAACAACAAATAATCATAAATCCATACAGCCTGGGAACAGACCCCAGGCCCAACTCGTCCATGGATCCTTCCTCAGATAGACATGAAGTGCTGCAGAAACTCAGCAGGTAAGATGGCACCTCCGGAGAAAAAGGACAGGTGACGTTTCGGGTTGGGACCCTTCTTCAGACCTTCGATCATTTTTCTCCAGTTATGCTGCCTGAACCATGTGAGGTCACACACGTGACGAGACATATTTGACCTCTGACACTAAACAAACATTGTCAGCATGACATATAAAAATTTCACTTGATAAAGTTTTACATATATGTCATAGAATAATATATTCCTTTATTCGTCGCACACCGGGGAAATTTACATACAGTACAAAACAATATACCTGTAATACTTTCAGAATTAGAAGAGATGTATTCCACAATTTTTCACATTTTTGGTCACACATGTGACTAAGAATGGCCCTTTTGTGCCCCCTATTTAGCTTAATGCCATCCTTCCTATACTATGGTGACCAGAACTGCACACGCAATTCAAGGTGCAGTCTTGCCCAGACAGCTGTAAAACCCTGTTGCAAAACCCAAAGTTACACTCAAGATACACTCTAAACCATCGACACTGAGGGAAGCACGTTTCACCTTCTTCACCATTTTGTCTACCCGTGTCGCCATCATAAATCAATGAAACCATTTAAAACAGAATGAAAGTTACTAAGAACTTTAAATACATGACTATAATCTAAATAAACTCAATTAATTCAGAAAAAAATTAACCCATAATTATCCTTTGCCTCTAATATAGTAGATATCCCATTGTCAGTGCTGGGGAACAAAACTAAATTCATGATCTACCGTTGGATTCACAGCGGAGTCCAAGATAGTGTGTAGACAAGACATTGTGTTGCGTCCTTGGCATATTGGGGATTGCTAGGTTTATGCATAATCCCAAATTTAATCATGCTTATGTAGAGAAATTATGGCAGCAGCTAGCAAGTTCCAGCCAGCCAAATTATTCAAATTTAGTATCAAACCGCGCACATTATCTTTGCATTACCTCATCTGATCCGATGTGTAGCCATCTTATGTCATTATGTATTGCCATTATCTGGTCGATCATGGATTTTATTAGTTCCATTGATTCTTCTTTGTGTGGATTGAGACTGTTAGAAAATGCTCTCATTTCACGAAGGTGAGAAAAGGCTTTATGTTTAAGTACAAACTGTAGAAATAAGTTTTAAGAGGTAGAAAAAACACAAATGACAGTTTAACATTAAAAACATCCTATTTAGATAAAGGATTTTTCTAATCTCTCACGTTATTGTATTTATCAAAGGGCAACTTTAAACTGATTTGACCCCACTGCCTGGCATTTCTGCTTGCTAATTTAAGCTTATCTAAACTGGATATGGAGACCCATCATGCTGACCCTCAAATCCATATTCTGAAAGACAGGTAAGCTGAAGATGGGGAAGATTGGGGCGACTTTATGAGCTTTAATGTTTGGATACATTATAAGAAATATTAAATATCTCTGAGATTTAGATTTTTAATAAGAACTATTCAAGTTGAGGTAAATAATCTTCAAATAGAAAATAAAATTTAAAAATCATAAATAATTAAAATGGTTAAACACATGAAGCTAAAGGAAAATCAGGAAAAATAAATTACTTTAATTTACCTTAAGCGTGAAAACAGACCATTCGGCCCACCGAGTCCATGCTGACCAACAATCATCCCGTACACTAGCACTATCCTACATACTGGGGACAATTTACCATTTACAGAAGCCAAAGTAACCTACAAACCTGTACATCTTTGGAGTGTGTGGGGAAACCAGAGCACCCATAAAAAACTCACGTGATAGAAACATATAAAATAGGTGCAGGAGTAGGCCATTCGGCCCTTCGAGCCTGCACCGCCATTCAATATGATCATGGCTGATCATCCAACTCAGTATCCCGTACCTGCCTTCTCTCCATATCCCCTGATCCCTTTAGCCACAAGGGCCACATCTAACTCCCTCTTAAATATAGCCAATGAACTGGCCTCAACTACCTTCTGTGGCAGAGAATTCCACAGATTCACCACTCTGTGTGAAAAAAACCTCTCTCATCTTCCCCCTAAAAGACTTCCCCCTTATCCTTAAACTGTGACCCCTTGTTCTGGACTTCCCCAACATCGGGAACAATCTTCCTGCATCTAGCCTGTCCAACCCCTTAAGAATTTTGTAAGTTTCTATAAGATCCCCCCTCAATCTTCTAAATTCCAGTGAGTACAAGCCGAGTCTATCCAGTCTTTCTTCATATGAAAGTCCTGCCATCCCAGGAATCAATCTGGTGAACCTTCTCTGTACTCCCTCTATGGCAACAGTAGATCGCAGTAAGAAAGTACAAACTCTGTACAGACAGCATCTGAGGCTAGGATCACTGGGTCAAACCTGGGTCACTGGCGCTATAAGGCAACAGCTTTACTGCCACGCCACTGTGCCGCCCGAAATTACTTAGCTTTCTCTGTCACCAAATCTGCAGATTTAGTAACCTAATGGGTATCAGAACTGACCAGAGCACAAGCTGAGAAACAATTCTCCAGAGCAATAATGCAGAGTATCAGGTACACAGTTAGGCCACTAGATTAATCCACTTTTGCATAGAAATCTAAGCTCATGGACAATTAATTGGTGAAGGACCAGCCTTTTACATGGGTCACATATGTAACCACATACAAAAAGAGCAAAGCCAATTTGAGATTTTGATGGGTTTCAACAATCTCTACTTAAAAGGTTTGCCTAATATTATTCTTATGTACGATATTTAAAGTATCAACATAGTAAAATTATATAACATTTTATAAATACTTTCTCGTTTTCATCAAGACTTTAATTCTAAACAAATACAAGATTGATTTAAATTACACGAGTTAACAATTTCTTATATATTGTGTTATGAACATAATTTACAATATATTTATTCATGTTTTGTAGATTTTATTATTGTTAACCACAAATGCTTTGTCATTTTCTTTTGTTTCAGAACTCACCTCCATGTGGCCGAAGGTTTGTACCAATGGAATTATTTCAAAATGGTGTTTCTTGGCCAGATTTATAAGTTTGTTGATGTCTGAAGGACTGCAATGCAGAATGTACTATGTTACTGAAATCTACACACATTACAGATCTGTCCAAACCCTCACTTCCCATCTCCTACAGAGCTGGTTGAATTTCATCGAGTCATTAAAATAAACTGCAGCAGAATATTGAACAATCTGTGTCTTAGAACACAACCCCTGCCATTTCACACTCAATCACTGACAAAAGTCTTTGCTTTTGCAGAATGTGACACAATTTTCCTCTGAGCTTGCATGGTTGAGCGCACAAATTTACGTGCATTCACATACTGTATTGGCAGGACACAGGTAACCAAGTTGTTGGTTGCATGAGCATTAGAATGCAACCTCCAACAGTCCGAAATTCATAATAGTACATCTGAAGTCCGATTAGGTGGAAATAACATCGGCACTCCTGCCACTTGACCAGAGATGTTGGTTTATGGAAAATAGAAAAGTATTTTTTCATCATTCCAACTAAACTGAAGGCAGAATGGTACAGACAGACTGGGTTAGGCAACCAATTCTAACATTTCTTCTTAATGAATTCTACTTCAGGGGCAGGTAATTAAGAACCAAAATATCAAGTACAAAACTTTAGATGAACTGGCCATCAGCCTAACACACATAATTGAAATCAGGAGACATAGAGAGCAACGTGAAGCTTGAAAGAAGATGTCAGATATTTTGATGGGTTACGATTGTGTTTGGCTCTCTAAAAGGTTGTACGACAGTTTTGCAGTGATTGTTTTTACAAACATATAAAATAGGAGCTGGCAGTCAAATCTTTGGCATCATCAAAGCTCATATGATTATGTTTTCTTTATGTTCTTAACTTTATGTTTTCGTGTACCTATGGTAAACTTTCATTCCTCTCTTTATCAAGTGTCGACATGTCATAAAAAATATGTAAAAACATTGCTTCCACTGAATGGAATTCAAAAGACCAGTTGAGGGAAACAAAATTGCACCATCTGCCTTAATTAGGTGACTCCTAATTCTAGATTCACCCACATGAAAACATTTTTCCCCCCATCTTCACCATGTCAAAAACCCCCAGGATCTAATTTGTTTCAATTAATTTCCTTCTTAGCCTTCTAAACTCCAATACATAGAAACAAAAAAATAGGTGCAGGAGTTGGCCATTCGGCCCTTCAAGCCAGCTCTGATCATCTAAAATCAGTACCCTGTTTCTGCTTTTCCCTCATATCCCTTAATTCCTTTAGCCCGAAGAGCTAAATCTAACTCCCTCTTGAAAACATCCGGTGAATTGGCCTCCACTGCCTTCTATAGCAGAGAATTCCACAGATTCACAACTCTCTCGGTGCAAAGGTTTTTCCTCATCTCAGTCCTAAATGGCCTACCCTTATTCTTAAACTGTGACCCCTGGTTCTGGACTCTCCCAACACCGGGAACATTTTTCCTGCATCTAGCCTGTCCAATCCTTTAAGGGTTTTATATTTTACTATAAGATCTTCTCTCACCCTTCCAAATTCTATTGGGTACAAGCCCAGTCGACGCATTCTTTCATCATATGTTAGTCCCGCCATCCGGAAATTAACCTGGTGAACCTACGATGCACTCCCTCAATAACAATAATGTCCTTCCTCAAATTAGGACACCAGTATTGCACACAATACTCCAGGTGTGGTCTCACCAGGGCCCTGTACAACTGCAGTCGGACCTCCTTGTTCCTAAACTCAAATCCTCTAGCAATGAAGGCCAACATTCCATTAGCTTTCTTCACTGCCTGCTGTACCTGCATGCTTACTTTCAGTGACTGATGCACAAGCACACCCAGATCTTGTTGTACCTCCCCTTTTCCTCATCTGACACCATTCAGATAATAATCTGCCTTCCTGTTCTTGCCACCAAAGTGGATAACCTCACATGTATCCACATTATACTGCATCTGCCATGCACCTGCCCACTCACCCAACCTTGCCAAGTCACCCTGCAGTCTCATAGCATCTTACGATAATTTTCTGCATAAGACAACCTGTCCCCTTCAGATATTAGTTGTGTACATATTTGATCTACTTCCAAGGCCCCTGAGTCTGAGGAAGGGTCTTGACTCGAAACGGCACCTATTCCTTCTCTCCAGAGATGCTGTCTGACCCGCTGAGTTACTCCAGCTTTTTGTGTCTATCTTCGGTTTAAACCAGCATCTGCAGTTCCTTCCTACATCCAATACAATACATAGAACTACAGATGCAATGTCACTAAAGCCATTTATAGCTGAAATGCAATCTCTACTTTTGTATGAAATTCCTCATCAGTAAAGAGCAAAAACATTGTGAATATGCGGCGTCTGCATTTTAGCTTTTTTCACTTGGGCATCTCAAACTTCTGTCAAAATAGGGTGTTTCATATTTCCCACATTATGCACTATCTGTCACAGTACCTAACATCTGTCTATTTTATAATCCATCAATCATTCCATGCATATTTAGTTCTTAACAAGTCTATGAATGGTACACATTACATGACACTAATCTCCAATTACATGACACATCGGTTCTCTGGCAACAAAATATCCAGATTAAATTGCTCCTGAATTCCAACAGATATTTTTGTTATCATGTTCGTCTGCTTTTTGGTGACTAGCTAGTATTTAAATCCACTAGTTTCAGCAACAATAACATCCTGTAAAATACTCCTGATGTACTACCGTACTCTGATATCAGGAAACTTGCTACCATGGCTAATGGTGGCAAAAGTGGTTGTAGCTACCGTTACCTACAGATTGCAGCCCCTTAATACAGCTGATAATCAATCTGATACAATGTGGAGTAACAGGGAAAAGGGGAGCAGGAAGAACAAAAGTTTCATAATGACACAAGATATGCCAACAGTTGACAGATATTCCAACCCAAGTATATCATTAGAATTTGTGATTTTGCAGCATTTATGACTGACACAGTCCATAATAGTGTAAGAAAATAACTGCAGATGCTGGTACAAATCAAAGGTATTTATTCACAAAATGCTGGAGTAACTCAGCAGGTCAGGCAGCATCTCAGGAGAGAAGGAATGGGCGACGTTTTGAGTCGAGACCCTTCTTCAGACTGATAATAGTCCATAACAGTTATCATCTACTGCAATGTTAAGTTCCACAGCTTGGGTCTAACTGCCTGTCTGACTGGAGGCAGTTTGCAAACTTCAAAGGAGCTGGGCAACAAAAAATGGGAGACACTCGTTTGGGATAAGGTGCTTTGAGTCTTCCACGAAATGTGCTTGTGAACATATTCACATGGTAAGATCAGGAAATCAAATGATCAACGTGATTCATCCTGCATTCAAATATAGTGATTTATTTTTAGGAAAGGAAACCATGCAGAGATGAAGTAGCAGCATAGAAAGAGATGCTACTATCACAATGAAATCTGCAAGGCAGAAAGAACAATGAGATGGACGTTGGCCTTTTAAAGGGCAGCCAGAATATATGCCATGGAACATCCTCTGATTGCTTTTGGGAAGACAGACGTGGTTTATGCTGGGTGGACCACATTACTGCTGCTATGCCACCTTCAGGGATATGCAAGTTATGCAGCTCATAAAGTGGGTTGTTATGATATAAACTGTACACTGTTGTGAGTACAATCAAATGACCATGAGCCTCCATGAATGACAAGGAAATAATGCTAATTTAAAGTAATTGGAATTAATTTATGTTGTTTCCTGATAATTCCACATTCTTGAAACATTTTTAAAATATTCCCTTTTGAGTTATCACATGTTACATTGATTACTTATGTCATCGTACGGTTAATAAGAAACACAAAGTCATTTTGTACAAACAATGCATTAATCCATGCATCGAAGTTACCTGTACGCATTTGGAGAGCGTAATATTTGCAGATCTCCATCATAAGGAAACATATCTTCGTACTCCAGGAGAATACCATCTGCACCAAGTTGTTCAAACAGAGGAAAGATCTACAAAAAAAAAAGTCTACAATGAACCTCTTATAATTTATAGCTAGGAAGCCTCAAAAATTATAGTGTAGGAGGTGGCCACTTTTCAAAAAATCACACGTATTATCGATTAAAAAGTTGACCATGACAATATTCTAATCAACAGGTATTTCCTATAATGTAATGTAACTTTCAAATAATAGTGGGGAAAATAAGTCAAATGAGAGACATTTTACAAAACATTATGATTAAAAATAGAAAATCTTGCCCTGCTTTATATGTTGACTTGACGAGCAGTATTAGTACAGGCTAAGCATAGCTGATAAATAATTGGCCAGAACAGCTCTTTACTTTGGTAAACACTCCAAAACTGGCCACCATGAAGTAATAAACAATCTGCTGGAGGCACTTAATGGGTTGAGCAGCATCTGTGGACAGAAAACAATGGTTGATGTTTCGGGTTGAGACCTTGAATCAGCACTCATTTCATCTCCACTTGCTGAAATCCTCCATCAGATTGTTTGCTGCTGCAGATTCCAATCTCCTGTGCATCTTATGCTCATCAATGAATGTCGATAAACTTTTAATTTTTTTTACTACTGTGCAAAATTAATCATAAGAACCCTTTTCAGCAGTGAAACACGGTGTCATTTCACGTCTCTGTCATTTTCAAGCATTTCAATACCTACTCTTTTAAAATCTTATCTCTGCCATTTTACTGATTTTTCATTTTCCATTAACTCTCCATGAAATAAAATACTGAACCTTTCTCTCGTTCTTTCAATGGTGATCCTAAACATGCCTCAGGTTACTGAGCCACCTGCAAGGGGATGATGATTTCCCTCTTTCATTTATCAAAATCTTTTACTTTCAACAGTTTTATCAATAACATAAGAAACAAGTCTGAACAGCTGACATCTCCTTCAGCCTGCGGTGTCATTGTTCCTGTGTATCATGTCTAGTTTCTCCCAATTCCCATTTCTTTACACTCTTCTGGTGTCCAAACATCTAATCTCTGCACTGAATACAAGTAACAACTGAGCATTCACAGGTCTCTGAAATCTTGAATTCCAAAAAGTTATGGTCCTTTGTATAAAGGTTTAATTGATCTCAGTCCTAACTGCTAAAACTGCTGGTCCTGAGCTTCTGTCCTGCAGCATTCTACACATTCCAGCCATCTTAAACAGTGATGTGATCTATTTGCCAATCCTCATTAAATTCCTGAACTCTGTAAGATCTACTCTCATTCTTTGCATGTTAAGTGAGTCTTTGCCAATCTTAATCTCTGGATTCACAAGGAATCGCAGATGCAGGTTTACCATTAAAAAAAACAAAGTGCTGTAGTTTTTTGGATAGGCAACATTTTGGATCGGGGAGGCTCAGAAGGTTTGGGTACTTAGTATTAATAAGTTTATTTTGGATAGGTTAGAGGAACTGGGGCTTTTCATTTGAGCTGATTATTGCTTTGGTCTCAGTGAAGTGTAGATTTATTCATTTGATTACTGACATAAGGGAGATGATAGAGGAGAGATTGAGTGCAAAAACAACACAAATTGCTGGAGTAACTCAGCAGGTCAGGCAGCATTACTGGAAGAAATGGATAGGTGACAATTCGGGTCGGGACCCATTTTCAGATTGATTGTAATAAGGGGAGAAATCAAGAAAAGTAGTGGGGCGTTACATAGCAAGTGTTAGGTCGGTAAAAGTGGGACAGGGGGGTTGATTAGCAGATGGGTGGATAAAGGTTGGAGATGAAGATAAAAGGGTGTCAGATAAGAAGTGAAATATAAAGCCGGAGGAATCCTCTGTTTATCTGATACCCTTTTGTCTCCTTTTCATCTCTAGCCTTTGTGCACCCATATGGCAATCAAATTTGCTTCACCTGTATCAAATAAAGAGCCCCAATTCTCTTAAATTACTCCAAATATGTTAATCCTCAGTACATAACCCTTCTAATCCTTCCCATGCCTCGGACATCCTCCTAAATACACAATACTTGATACCTTGTTTAAAATACTGTTTCACCAATTATATAACATCCGTTGCTAGACAAATATTTAGACAATAGACAATAGGTGCAGGAGGAGGCCATTCAGCCCTTCGAGCCAGCACCGTCATTCAATGCGATCATGGCTGATCATTCTCAATCAGTACCCCATTCCTGCCTTCTCTCCACACTCCCTGACTCTGCTTTCCTTAAGAGCTCTATCTAGCTCTCTCTTGAAAGCTAGCAAGAGTGCAGAGATTTATGAGGATGTTGCAAGGGCTTTTACCCAGTGTAGGGGAATCAAGTACCAGAGTCAATAGGTCTTAAGGTGTAAGGGACAAGATTTAATAAGAATCTGAAGGGCAACGTTTCACTCAAAGGTTGATGGAATGAGCTGCCGGAGGAGGTAGTTGAGGCAGGTACTCCAACAGCATTAGAAATACCCTTGGACAGGTAAACGGGTAGGAAAGGTTAAAAGTGATATGGGCCAAACGGGGGCATATAGGACGAACTTGGATGGAGCATTTTGGTCAGCATGGACAGGTTAAGCTTAAGGGCCAGTTTCTCTGCTATAGATCAAATTCTATGACCATTAACAAAAGCTGACATTTTGAAGGTTGGAATGACCTTATGTTGTACTGTAAAACCATTGTAAAAGAAATATAATGAATTCCATTGTTCTATTCGATAAATTACCCTATGTAGGTAGGACATCTTGGGTGGGGCTCCTTTCAAATCCAGATGAACCAATTTCAACCCCATCTCTGGAGATTTAAGCATTTTAACATCTGCCTCCATTGGATTATCCCCTTGTCCGTCAGCCATTTTGGGGCAGTATACCACCTGAAGGAAAAAATATTGAAATTAATTTTGCACACTCGCTTATCTTCAGCTAAATTGTACAATAGAAATAAAAACATGTTTATGCATATAATTTAAAAAAACAAAGTGCTGGAGTAACTCAGCAGGCCAGGCAGCATCTCTGGAGGACGTAGATAGACAATGTTTTTTAAGGTTGAGTCTTTTCTCTGCCTTGTGTATATTTCAGGACTGCAAAAAAAATATATTTTATCAAAATTATTGGTCTTTAAAATATTCAAGAATATTCAAATTTGTGCTATTAGACCAATTATTTTTGCGATAGATCCTCGACTCAATTAAATGTTGCAAATTCAGATATAGGAAATAGATCAAATTCTATCTGATAACGGTCAAGTGGAGAACAAATTAATTTCAATAAATTTTCTGCAACCAAAATATTGAGGGTAATCTTCAAATGATCTGGTTTTAGGCAAGATAGGGAAAATGACAGTGTTTCAAGCCGACAAATTGAAATACAAAGCAATTTGAGTTGCATTGGATGTAAACTTTGCCTGTGAATCACTACAGGCAGGTGCAAAAGACAATTAAAAAGACAAATAGGAAGTTTGCCTCAATTACATGGGAGCTGGAATATCGAAGAAGATATTTTTTTTACAGTTGTGCTAAGTTTTGCTAAGACTACATCCATAGAGCTGTTTGCGTCATCTTCTCTGAGATCACACTTGGCCCAGAGGCAATGCAGCAATATTTCGCTGGATTAATGATGAGAGGATTTGCGTAAAGAAGATAAAGTAGAATAGGTCTAAATGCAGTGTCCTCCAAAATGTTTGGGAAAAAGACCCATCATTTATTTATTTGCCTCCGTACTCCACAATTTGAGATTTGTAATAGAAAAAAATCACATGTGGTTAAAGTGTACATTGTCAGATTTTAATAAAGGCCATTTTTACACATTTTGGTTTCACCATGTAGAAATTACTTCAGCGTTCATACATAGTCCCCCCATTTCAGGGCACCATATTGTTTGGGACACAGCAATGTCATGGAAATGAAAGTAGTCATGTTTAGTATCTTGTTGCATATCCTTTGCATGTAATGACTGCTTGAAGTCTGCGATTCATGAACATCACCAGCTGGATGTTGCTCTGCCAGGCCTGTTTGCACCCATCTTAAGCGAATGCTTGTTTTAGACAATATTATAAAAGCCAATAGATGCAGGAGTAGGCCATTCAGCCCGTCGAGCCAGCACCGACATTCAATGTGATCATGGCTGATCATCCACAATCAGTATCCCGTTCCTGCCCTCTCCCCATACTGGGGGCTCGTCCCCTTCAGTTTTCTCTTCAGCATAGAAAAGTGAAACTTTGGAATTTAACCCAGAAGGGTGTAGACATTAAATCGTTGACAATATTTAAACCCCAAGCTGTTTGCAATCCAGGAAACTAAAGATCTGAGAAATGAAATTATGAAGGATTACTCATGATTTTGTCAAATACACAATGTCTGAGGAAATGAGTGGCTTTCTGCTGCACTTTGCTCCCAGTTTTCATGCTCTACTGAGGGTTGTGCCATATTCATAATACATCAGTTGTTAGCATTGCTTGTATTACTAACTACGCAACTTACCGACACAGGTGCCTTCTGTTGGGTCAGTATGCAGGGTGGTATAAAAGCTGTGGAAAAATGTTGGTAGTGTCAGGGACATCGTGCTATTTCAGTTAACATTGATAAAAAAGAAAATTGAAATGCATACAGCTATTTTGCCATCCCTTTAGCACATGCTGGTTAGGCTGCTGAAGTCTAGGTGTGTACTAACATGTCCAAGAACCCTGCGGACGAGAGATACACAAATTGCAAATGCTGGCTTACAAAAATCGATACAAAGTGCTGGAGTAACTCAGCAGGTCAGGCAGTTTCCGTAAAGGGAATAGAGAAGTGACATTTTGGGACGGGAACTTTTATCAGACTGATTATGGGGGGGGGGGGGGGGGGGGGGGGTGAGTAAGTTGAAAATGAGAGGCGGAGACAGGACAAAATCTGTCAAGTGATAGGTGGGTACAAGTGTGGGGAGGGGGGTTTGACTTAAGATAAATAACCATATTCATTCTATGGAGTCCAAACCCAAAATGATGTTTTCCATTTACCTCCATACAGATGGTCCCCGACCTGCTGATTTGCTCCAGCATTTTTGTTTTTCTGTAAACCAGCATCTGCAGTTCATTGTCTAGACTTTATCCTTCAACACAGATGCTGCCTGGCCTGTGGAATTCCTCCAGCACTTTGTTTCTATTTTGTAAAACCAGCATCTGCAATTCCTTGTGTCTACACTTTATTTTTCCACACAGATGTTGTCTGGTCTGTTGAGTTCCTCCAGCACTGTGTGCTTTTCGGTAACCATCATTCTGCAGTTCCTTAGACACAAAGTGGTGGAGTAACTCAGTAGGCAAGGCATAACTCTGGAGAAAAAGCATGGGTGACTTTCAGGTCTGGACCATTCTTCAGACTTTTCGACCCGAAATGTCACCTATGTTTTTTCTCCAGAGATGCTGCCTGAGCCACTGAGTTAATCCAGCACTTTGTCTTTCTTTGATTAAAAACCACCATTCTTTTTTCCTACATCTGCAGTTCCTTGTGTTGCTTTATTCCTTCACACAGCTGCTGCTTGACCAGATAATTTCCTCCAGCACTTTGTCTTTTTTCGATAAAACAGCATCTTGTCTACATTTAATCTTCCCACTGATGTTCCCTGACCCGCTGAGTTCCTCCAGCACTGTGTGTGTTTCTGTACACCAGCATCTGCAGTTCTTTAGAACGACAAAGTAATGGAGTAACTCAGCAGGTCAGGCAGCATCTTTGGAGAAACAGGATAGGTGATGTTTCAGGTTGGGAAGTCTGAAGAAGGGTCTCGATCTCAAACATCACCCATCCATGTTCTCCAGAGATGCTGTCTGACCTGCTGAATTACTCCATCACATTGTGTCTATCTTCAGAATAAACCAGCATCTGCAATTCCTCATCTACCTTTTGTCGTTCCACACGGATATTCCCTGATCCTCTGAGTTCCTCCAGCGCTGTGTGTTTCTAATGTAAACCAGCATCAGTGGTTCCTTGTCTACACTTTATCCATTGACATATATGCTTCCTGACCTGCTGTTCCTCCAGCACTTTGTGTCTTTTTTGGTAAATCAGCATCTGAAATTCCTTGTCTACGTTTTATCCTTCAAAACGGATACTCCCTGACCCTCCGAGTTCCTCCAGCACTGTGTGTTTCTCTGCAAACCAACATCTGCAGTTCCTTTTATGTAGATCCTTGTCTAAGTTTTATCCTTCAACACAGATACTCTCTGAGTTCCTGCAGCACTATGTGTTTCTCCGCAAACCAACATCGCCAGTTCCTTTTATGTAGAATGAACATGGAAGGATAAAGTGTAGCCAAGGAACTGCAGATGCTGGTTTAAAGAGAAACACACAGTGCTGGGGGAACTCAGTGGGTGTGGAAGCATCGCCATTCCCCACTGAGTTTCTCCAGCACTGTGTGTATCTCTATAAACCAGGTATTTATTCACAAAATGCTGGAGTAACTCAGCGGGTCAGGCAGCATCTCGGGAGAGAAGGAATGGGTGACGTCACCCATTCCTTCTCTCCCGAGATGCTGCCTGACCCGCTGAGTTACTCCAACATTTTGTGAATAAATCGATTTGTACCAGCATCTGCAGTTGTTTTCTTATATCCTTCTTCAGAAACCCCCCTCTGTGATTTCTCCTGCTGAGGAATTTCTCCTCTCTGTAAACCAGCATCTGCAGTTCCCGAGATAGACCCAAAAGTGCTGGGGCAGAATGCTCCACGTTTGAAGCCACATTGCCATCCCTTTCGGCCACTCTCGGCTGGGACGGCGGGTGTGCACTGGCACTGGCACTGACTGGCGCTCTGCAATACACAAGACCGGAGCCAAAACAAACAAACAAACAAACGAGCCAGTGCCCAGCAGTTTCCAGCGTCCAGGGGGAGGTGGAGCTGCCCAGCCTGTGTTTGGGGAAGGGGGCAGGCCGGAGCGGAGGCACACATCACCCTCTCCCCTCCCCTCCCCTCACAACCCACCCGGCCCTCCTCTCCCCTCCTCTCTCGGGGCTGAGCCTGAGGCCGAGCCCGAGCCCGAGCCCAGGCCTCGCTGTCCCTCACCGACCGTCCCCGCCATGTCGACCCTGAGGAGAGCGGGACCCAGGAAGGCCGAGGACAGAAACCAGGACGGCGACCAGGCCCGGCCCGGGTAGGCGCAGCCGCAGGGGGTGTTAGACCGAGGGGAGGGGGGAGAGAGGGAGAGAGGGAGAGAAGAGGCCGCAGCCGCCATCGCTATCACACCGGGTCCTCGCCGCCGCTGCCGCTCAGTGCGCGCGCCCTCCCCCCCCCCCGCGTGCGCCCCCCCCCCCCCCCCCCCCGGCGTGCGCCCCCCCCCCCCCCCGCGTGCGCCCCCCCCCCCCCGCGTGCGCCCCCCCCCCCCCGCGTGCGCCCCCCCCCCCCGCGTGCGCCCCCGTGCCCGCTGCACCGCACCGGACCGTTGCTGCACCGCTCCCGCTCCCGCACCCCCCGGGCTGCATACACTCACGCTCTGCATCCCACCTAGTATTGCACAGGCCGCGCGTGGATCGCTGCTCCTCGCTGCAGCAGTTCCGCGCTCTGCAGCATCACTGCTTCTAACCCTGGCATCTGCGGCAAACAACCTGGCTTTGGCACTAACACTCAAACTTTGCACCATCGATCAAACTGCACTAACAGTCAGACTTTGCGCTAACACTAAAACTTTGCACTATCAATCAAACTTTGCATTATCAATTAAACTGCACTATCAATCAAACTTTGCACTATCAATTAAACTTTGCACTATCATTCAAACTGCACTATCAATCAAACTTTGCACTATCAATTAAACTTTGCACTATCATTCAAACTGCACTATCAATCAAACTGCACTATCAATCAAACTTTGCACTATCATTCATTGCACAGTCAAGCTGCACTAACAATCAAACTTTGCACTAACATTCAAACTTTGCACGATCATACTTTGCACGAACAATCAAACGTGGGGTGGGGAGGTAAAGACAAAGACTGAAAGGTGATTTGGAACGAGATAATGGACTGGCAGATAGAACTAAATGGGGAAGAGATAGAAAGGGAGAAGAAACCCAGGTGGATAGAAGTGTAGGTGATGGGCAGATGGAACCCAGGTTGGAGGAAAGATATCAAATTCAAGTAATAGAGGGGAGAATGTAGATGCTCTGGTGGGACTGGGATAGGAGCACGAGGGGTGGCTTACCTGAAATTGGAAATTTCATTGTTCATTCCATTGGATTGTCGGATACTCTTGGAGAAGTGAATTTTCGTTGGTACACAAAAACATTTAAAAACCAATCTTGTGCTCAATAAAGACCCAAAGCGCTGGAGTAACTCAGCGGGTCAGGCAGCATCTCTGGAGAACATGTATAGGTGATGTTTTGGATTAGGATCCTTCTTCAGACTCAAGAAGGGTCCCGATCTGAAATGTCACCTGAAGATGTTCTCCAGCACTTTGTGTCTTTTTAAGTAAACCAGCATCTGCAGTTCCTTGTGTCTTCTTGTGCTCAATATAGTGGAAAATAACAATAAAAAAGATACATTTTTTTTATGAATGAGGATGGTGTAGCGACCATAGAGAATGGTCCAGGTCGTCGAACCCTCGGATTGGCCAGCGAGGTCACGTGGGAACGCGACCATGGGGATTGGTCCAGGGAACGACATCGCTGATTGGCCAGCGATGTCATGTGCGCGTTTGGCGCCCGTTTTAGTCAGTTCGGCGAAGTCTTCAAGGAAGACAGTAAGTTTGTATTGGTTGTCCTGTACCTTGTTGTTTAACTCTGTATTCGTGTATTGCGGCTGCAATAAACTTCGTCTACAACCAACAAGTTTCGGACTCGCCATATTGGTGACCCCGACGTGATCTGGACGATCACCGACTGAGCAGGAACCCGACGCCTCGTTGACGATGACCGAGCAGGGCACACCGGAGTCAAGCGCGGCAGGCGTTCATCTTCCGTTATTTTGGACGTACGCACCGCAAGCTTGGTTTATCCACGCCGAGGCTCAATTCCATATAAAGAAGGTGTCGGACGAGTCCACGAAGTACTTCTACCTCGTCAGCGCTCTATCGCCGGACACAACCAAGCGCGTGATGCGGTTCATCGTAAATTCACCTGCGGAAGACAAGTACGAGGCCATGAAGAAGGTATTACTGCGAACCTTCGGGTTGAATAAGCATGGTGGTGCGGCAAAACTTCTGCACCTACCGGATCTTGGAGACCAACTGCCTTCCGTCCTCATGGCCGAAATGATGATGCTAGCCGGTGAGCATACGGATTGCCCGATGTTTGAACAGGCATTCCGCGAGAAACTTCCCGAGGATGTCCGACTGCTGCTTACGGATTGTTCTTTTAAGGACCCCGAAGCATATGCAGCGAAAGCGGACGCGCTCATAGCGGCAAAAAACAAGGCAAGTGGTTCAATCAACAAAGTCTCGACATCGGTGACCACGCCACAGCGACGGCAAGATGGCGCCACGTCTCCCGCCAATTCTCCGAAAGCCCGCCAAAAAGATCCGCACAAGCGCGGCTGGTGCTATTATCACCTACGATGGGGTAACGAATCCCGCAACTGTCGTTTGCCTTGTACCTTCGCGGGAAATGCCTCGGCCGATCGTACATAGGGGCAGTTACGATTGGCCAGAACCGGCGCCTCTATGTCCATGATCGATTCACGGACACAGAATTTTTGGTAGACACGGGAGCCATCGTCAGCATAGTGCCGCCGACCGACCTCGAAACCAGATCGGGTAAGACAGGTCCCACCCTCATCGCGGTTAATGGCAGCCCAATTCGCACTTTCGGTACACGGAAGATGTCCCTTGTGTTAGGCCTCCGCACGTACGAATGGCCATTCATCATAGCCGACGTCAAACAAGCGATCCTGGGCGCAGATTTTCTCTGGGCTTTTTCACTGGTTCCTGATGTCCGCGATAACGACCTCCGACCCTCCGCCGAAGATGAGCACGTCGCTCCGACAATCGCCTCCTCGCCCAGCCCTACTGTCCAGGCCGTCGTCGCGGCCCCCGACTCGTATGCTGCGATTCTGGCAGAGTTCCCAGAGCTGCTCGTCCAACGTTTTGACGCACCTTCGGCTAAGCACGGTGTGGTCCATCACATCCGCACCGAAGGCCCTCCCGTTTTCGCTCGGGCCAGGAGACTACCGCCAGACAAACTGGTGGTGGCAAGGGCGGAGTTCAGGAAGATGGAGGAAATGGGAATTGTCCGTCAGTCTGACAGCCCGTGGGCCTCGCCGTTACACATGGTCTCCAAGGCATCTGGGGGGTGGAGGCCATGTGGCGATTATCGGCGTCTCAATGCTGTCACCACGGCTGATCGCTACCCCATACCGCACCTACAGGACTTTTCATCTGGGCTGGAAGGAGCGGTGGTGTTTTCCAAAATCGATTTGGTGCGAGGATACCATCAGATTCCGGTGCGACCGGAGGACATACAAAAAACTGCAACTATTACTCCGTTCGGGTTGTTTGAATGGTTGCGTATGCCTTTCGGTTTAAAGAACGCGGCACAGGCTTTCCAGCGACTGATGGACCGCGTGGGCCGGGGTTTACCCTTTTTGTTTATTTATTTAGACGACATCCTGGTAGCCAGCCCCTCAGTGCAGGAACACCAGGCCCATTTGCGGACCGTGTTCCAGCGGCTCCAAGACCACGGGCTCATTATCCAACCCTCCAAATGTCAATTCGGCCTGACTGCCCTCGATTTTCTAGGGCACAGAATTACTCCTGCCGGCGCCGCCCCTTTTCCCGAGAAGGTGGAAGTTATCCGGGCTTTTCCCAGGCCCACCACAGTAAAAGGGCTGCAGGAGTTCGTAGGCATGGTTAATTTCTACCATAGATTCGTTCCGGCAGCGGCGCGAGTCCTGCGCCCGCTTTTCCAATGCCTTGCAGGGAATCCGGTAGAGTTGTTGTGGTCCCCGACCGCAGAGTCGGCTTTTACGGCAGCTAAGGCAGCCTTGGCAGAAGCCACCATGTTGGTCCATCCGAGCCCCTCCGCCCCCACGGCCCTGACGGTTGACGCCTCTGACGTGGCGGTGGGTGGGGTTCTGGAGCAGCAGGTCGGTGGCCGTTGGCAGCCTTTAGCGTTTTTCAGCCGGCAACTAAATTCGGCCGAGCTGAAATATAGCGCATTTGACCGAGAGCTTCTAGCTCTCTATTTAGCTGTTCGTCATTTCAGGTATTTCCTCGCGGGCCGCCCATTCGTGGCATTTACGGACCACAAGCCATTAACATTTGCTTTTTTGAAATTGTCTGACCCATGGTCGGCCCGCCAGCAGCGGCACCTGACTGCTATCTCCGAATTTACCACAGATGTCCGTCATATCGCGGGTAAGCTTAATGCCGTTGCTGACGCCCTGTCTAGACCTGCTTTTCCCCCTATTTCGGCGGTGGACTGCGAAGTGGATCCCCAGGAGCTCGCGGAGGCACAGCTCCTAGCGGATACCGTTTCGGCTTACCAGTCCACCACTTCGGGATTGAAGTTGGCCCAGGTAGCTTGTGGGTCGGAGGGCACGAAAGTCTGGTGCGATGTTTCTCTTCCTCGTCCCAGGCCGGTAGTACCGCCCTCCCTTCAGCGCCGGGTTTTCGATGCCATTCATGGGCTGGCGCACCCGTCCATCCGCTCCACCTCTGCCTTGGTAGCAGCGAGGTTTGTCTGGCATGGCCTGCGGAAACAGGTAGCGGGGTGGGCACGTTCCTGCGTGCCCTGTCAGACCGCTAAAGTCCAGCGCCACGTCCAGCCCCCCGTACAGGATTTCGAGGTCCCGGCTTTTCGTTTTTTCCACATCCACGTGGATTTGGTCGGGCCTTTGCCTTCCTCCCGGGGCTACACCCACCTCCTCACGGTGGTGGATCGGTTCACCCGGTGGCCAGAGGCTTTCCCATTGTTTGATATCTCGTCAGCGTCTTGTGCTAGGACTTTGGCCCTTCATTGGGTAGCTCGTTTCGGGGTCCCGGCAGTTATTACAACTGACAGAGGGCCACAGTTCACTTCGTCCCTCTGGGCCGCGCTGGCGGAACTGTACGGGTCCAAGTTACAACCCACAACTGCATATCACCCCCAGGCAAATGGACTCGTAGAAAGGTTCCACCGCCAACTTAAGGCGTCCCTCAGTGCAAGGCTTGAAGGCCCGGACTGGGTAGACCAACTCCCTTGGGTTCTTTTGGGCATCCGGACTGCTCCTAAGCCAGATCTCGGTGCGTCGTCCGCAGAGCTAGTATATGGCTCGACACTTCGAGTACCCGGAGATCTGTTTCCGGACCCTTCAGCCCTGCTCCCTACAGTCCCATCAGCGTTAGCATCTCTCCGGGAACGGGTGGGCTCCCTGGCTCCAGTGCCGACTTCACGTCATGGGTGTCCCATGGTACATGAACCGTCTTCCCTGAAGGACTGTGAGTTTGTTTTTCTGCGTAAAGATGCCCATCGCGCCCCGTTGCAGAGGGTCTATCAAGGGCCGTTCCGGGTTTTACGTAAGGGAACGGCTACTTTCACCTTAGACATGGGCGGCAAGAGTGAACTCGTCTCGGTGTCCCGGCTCAAACCTGCCCATTTGGACCCGGATCAACCAGTCCTGGTCGGTCAAACCCCTAGGAGAGGCCGACCTCCGTTAGTTCCGCCCAGTCCAGAAACCCCCGTTCCGACAGTACCTCCAGGACCCCCCGTTTCGGCAGTTCCTCCAGGACCCCCCGTGCCGGTAGTTCCTCCAGAACCTCTCGTTCTGCTGTTCCACCAAGTCCGGAACCTCCGGCTCCTGTGGTTCAGGCTGTCCCTCTCCGTACTCGTTATGGTCGCGAAATCCGGCTCCCAGCTAGGTTCCGCACCTCGGGTTCTGGGGGGGGTCATGTAGCGACCATAGAGAATGGTCCAGGTCGTCGAACCCTCGGATTGGCCAGCGAGGTCACGTGGGAACGCGACCATGGGGATTGGTCCAGGGAACGACATCGCTGATTGGCCAGCGATGTCATGTGCGCGTTTGGCGCCCGTTTTAGTCAGTTCGGCGAAGTCTTCAAGGAAGACAGTAAGTTTGTATTGGTTGTCCTGTACCTTGTTGTTTAACTCTGTATTCGTGTATTGCGGCTGCAATAAACTTCGTCTACAACCAACAAGTTTCGGACTCGCCATAATGGTACCAATAACTCCAACATGAAAAGATTGATGTTCATGTTTTGTTTCACTTGGTGTTGGCTACATGTGTGGAAATAAAGTATACTTTAGCTCAACTTTATAAAACTATCTACAGGTTAATAATGGTCTTATATACTATGAACAATCATATTTTTAACTGACGTAAAGGAAAACATTTCAATTAGTTTCCTTTAAATATCGCTAACGATGAAAATAAAGATTAGAATAATTTTTCCTTGACTGACCATTTCCACGTTCCCAATCTTCTATTGGGTGTTATCTTTCAAAAATGTAGGAATGTTTGCTTTACAATAAATGATTTAATGTTTTTTTCGATGTGGTGGGTGCACTGAATGGAGATTACATGCTGTTTCTTTCCAACTGGGGATGACCCATTTTGATCATGTTTCTCCCCTAATTCCTCTCAGGGTCAAAAAGTTTCATGGGAGATTGTTACCTGGAAGACTGCTGGCTGTGAGACTCTCCAGTTTTGACTGAGGGGTCATGTGGCTGAAGGCAGTCTTCAAGCCAGGATTCTGAAATACAAAAACCTGATCTTTCACCTTCTGGCTACCCAGTATCTCTGCAGACTTAGATTTGAGAGTTCTCGTGTTAATCCCAGTCTTCACTATCTTCTGGTTTAATACTGACTGGATACAACTAAGGAGTGCTTGTAAAATGACGATGGCCTCCTTCATCTCACTTATCGTTCTGAATGGTGCAGGTTGAGGAACAGCATCTTCCCTACAGCTATCAGGCTGTTAAACACTACAACCTCCTAAGCTCTGAACTACATTGCCTTGGGGGCATTGGTTTTGTTTCTTTGCACTACTATTGTTTGTTTGTTTTTATGTGTATATGTGTATATATTTATACCTTTACACACACACTGAACTTTTTTTTTCTTGTTTTACTATATTGTTTACAGAGTACCATGTTTACATATTCAGTTGTGCTGCTGCAAATAAGAATGTCATTGTTCTATCTGGGACAAATGACAATGAAAGACTTGAATGGGCCTCTCCCTTTCTCTTCTCATCTGTCTCCTTTTCTTGTCTTCCTTTTCTTTCCCCAACCCCATCCTTTCCATTCTCAACTATTTCATTTCTTCTTCTCAGTTCCCTATTTATTCCCACAAAAGTACCTTTGTCATCCCATCCATCTACACCCTCCAATGTTAAACCATTTTCCATCTCCACTTTCCCACAATCTTTTCATAACCATGGCCACTGGTGATTGTTGGTTTCAAATCTCTCTCTAGCCTTGGGTTTCCCCAACTCTGTAATCTTCTGGAGACACGAGGAACTGTGGATATTGGAAATGGGAACAAAATGCAAAGTGCTGCAGTAACTCAGCAGGTCAGGTAGTAGCTGTGGAGGGAATGGACAGACAATGTATTAGTCTAAAGAAGGATCCTGACCTGAAACGCTGCTTGTCCGTTCCTCCAGAGATGCTGCCTGACCTTCTGAGTTCCTCCAGTACTTTGTGTTTTCCTTTATAATCTCAGTTTCGTTAACCCTTTGCATTCCTTTGGTTTTGAGATTTTAATCATCCCTTAATTGCTCCATCACGGCTGATCATTCAAGGCTCCAACCTCCCTCTTGACTTAATCATTTTTATTTATTTAAGGTATTCCTTAACTATTACCACTGAGCAAACGTGACTATCGTGACTTGTAATTCCTCACATATACGATATTATACGATGCGATAGAACTTTATTTATCCCAGAATGGAAATTGATCTGCCAACAGTCATAAAAACACAAAATACATAAAACATGAAATTAAAGTGATGAGTGGAAAGGCTTTGGGGACATGCAAAGATTGGGGAGGGTGGGAGTCAGTCTCAGTCTACCCCACGACGGAAAGGGGAGGAGTTGTACAGTTTGATAGCCACAGGGAAGAAGGATCTCCTGTGGCGTTCTGTCCTGCATCTTGGTTGAACCAGCCTGTTGTTGAAGGTACTCCTCAGGTTGACCGGTGTGTCATGGAGGGGGTGAGCTGTATTGTCCAGGATGCACTGCAGTTTACGGAGCATCCTCCCCTCCAAGACCACCTCCCATGAATCCAACTCCCCCCCAGGACAGAGCCAGCCTTCCTGATGAGTTTGTTGAACCGTTTGGTGTCTGTGGCATTCGCATTTGCAGTGTTTGGTATTATTCCTGTGAAGAATAATGAACATTTTGTCACCTTGAAAGGGTTAATGTTGAGTTGTTTAGTCAAATTATATTACCTTGCTCCAAAAGCAATGATATGTTTCCAAATAATTGGCATAAAATTGATATTATAATGTAAGCATTATCTGTTTGGCAATTGCAGAAGCTGTTCTTCTGGTGCAATGTTAAGTTGAAAGCAATTTGGTATTTTGAGTGGTATCGTCTCTTGAAAAGCAATTTAGTGTTTTGTGTTGCTAATAGAATTCATTATGCATAGTTGATAATCGTACTAATTTCCAAGTTGTCTAGAACAAATTATTGATAGGTTCATATTTCTATTTTACTTGCAGCATGAAAAAGAACAAATTCAAGCATGCAACCTGGCAGAAGTTGTTCACAGTTGCATTATCAGTTACACTATCTGTTGTCTGTATAGTTTTACTTTGGGATTATCTGCACGGGGATGACTTCAAAGAAGTGTTTGCTCGCCAGACGGATATCTTGGAAGGGAAGTTTTTCGAAGTACCATGTTCCAAAGATTATGAAAGCTACAAACGATTTGCAGGTCAGTAATTGTTCCTTTTTTAAAAACAATTAATATATGCATCAGTCTGAGTCTTCAGTTTGAAGAAGGGACCCGACCCGTAATGTCACCGATCCATGTCCTCCAGAGAAACTGTCTGACCCACTGAATTGCGCAATATATATATATATATATATAGATATAGATAAAATCTGTAACATTACAACTGCATAACCAATAAGCTGCCAAACTGGTAACAATGCAACACAACGCTTCATTGGTGCCAACAGCATAATAACAGAATTAGAAGATCTTACAACCAAGGGGTTAAATCAGAGCTTTGCATTCCTGTCACAAACTAGTCGTGAATGGTGATGGACAATGAAACAGCTAAGGAACGGCACAGTGGTGCAGCGGTAGAGTTGTTGCTTTACAGCACCAGAGAGCCTGGTTCGATCCTGACCTCGAGTGCTGTCTGTGTGGAATTTGAGCGTTATCACTGAAACCACGTGGATTTATTCCGGGTGTTCAGGTTTCCTCTCATAACCCAAAGCCGTGCAAGTTTGTAGGTTAATTGGCTTCTGTAAATTGTCCCTAGTGTGTGGGATAGAGCTAGTGTATGGGTGATTACTGGTCGGTATGGACTCAGTGGGCCAAAGAGCACGTTTATGCCCTATTTCTCTGAATTACACTAAGCTAATAACTAAGATATAGCAGTGCATTTGGAAAGCAGTGACAGGATCAGTCAAAGTCAGCATGGATTTATGAAGAAATCATGCTTGACTAATCTTTTGGAATTTTTTGAGGATGTTACAAGTAGAATGGATAAGAGAGAGCCAGTGGATGTAGTGTATCTGGACTTTCAAAAAACCTTTGACAAGGTCCTACACAAGAGATTAGTGTGCAAAATTAGAGCACATGGTATTGGGGGTAGGGTATTGACATGGATAGAGAACTAACTATAAGACAATAACTGCAGATGCTGGTACAACCGAAGGGTTTTATTCACAAAATGCTGGAGTAACTCAGCAGGTCAGGCAGCATCTCAGGAGAGAAGGAATGGGTGACGTTTCAGTCTGAAGAAGGGTCTCGACCCGAAACGTCACCCATTCCTTCTCTCCTGAGATGCTGCCTGACCTGCTGAGTTACTCCAGCATTTTGTGAATAAATACTTTGGATAGAGAACTGGTTGACAGACAGGAAGCAAAGAGTAGGAATTAACAGGTCCTTTTCAAAATGGCAGGCAGTGACTAGTGGGGTGCCGTAAGGCTCGGTGCTGGGATCCCAGTTATTTACAATATATATTAAGGTTTCATAGGTCTTTTATTGTCACATGTACCAATTAAGGTACAGTGATATTTTGAATTACCATACAGCCATACGAAAAAAAAGAAACAAGACACACAACATAAATATCCACCACAACGGATTCCGCACACTCCTCATTGTGATGGAAGGCAAAAATGTCCAATCTGCTTCCTCTTTATTTTCCTGCGGTCAGGGCAATCGAACCATCCGTCGGGGCGATCGAAGCTCCCACTGCCGGCGGTCGAAGCTCCCATGTCGGGGCGATCGAAGCTCCCGCAGCCGGTAGTTGATTTAGACGAAGGAATTATATGTGACATATCCAGATTTGCAGATGACACAAAGCTGGGTGGCAGTGTGAGCTGCGAGGAGGATGCTATGAGGCTGCAGGGTGACTTGAATAGGTTGGGTGAGTGGGCAGATGCATGGCAGATGCAGTATAATGTGGATAAATGTTGGCCATTCACTTCGGTGGCAAGAACAAGAAGGCAGACTATTATCGATTAGCGTAGGTTCACCGGGTTAATTCCCGGGATGGCGGGACTGACATATGAGGAAAGAATGGGCCGACCGGGCTTGTATTCACTGGAATTTAGAAGGATGAGAGGGGATCTTATAGAAGCATATCAAATTCTTAAGGGATTGGACAGGCTAGATGCAGGAAAAAAATTCCCAACGTTGGGGGAGTCCAGAACCAGGGGTCTCGGTTTAAGAATAAGGGGTAGGCCATTTAGGACTGAGATGAGGAAAAACTTTTCAGCTAGAGAGTTGTGAATTCTCTGCCACAGAAGACAGTGGAGGGCAATTCACCTGGTGTTTTCAAGAGAGCATTAGATTTAGCTCTTGGGGCCAGTGGAATCAAGGGATATGGGAAAAAGCAGGAATGGGGTACTGATTTTGGATGATCGGCCATGATCATATTGAATGGTGGTGTAGGCTCAAAGGGCCAAATGGCCTACACCTGCACGTATTTTCTATGTTTCTATGCTGAGAGCAGGAGAAGGGTGGCATATTTGCTAGAGTCGCTACCCCGTAGTGCCAGAGACCCGGGTTTAATCCTGAGCTCGAGTGCAAACTGTACGGGATCTGCACGTTCTCCCTTTGGGTTTCCGCATTGGTTTCCTCCGGGTGTTCCGGTTTCCTCGCACATCTCAAAGACCTGGGCGTTTGTCGGTTAATTGGCCCTCTGTAAATTGCTCCTACTGCGTGGAGAGTGGATGCAAAAATGAGATAACATAAAACCATTGAGAATAGGTGATCGATGGTGGGGGTGGACTCGGTTTGGCCAAAGGGCCTGTTTCCGTGATGTATCTCTAAACTCAGTTCTAAACTTCAGTCGTTACTCGGCCTAGTATATGAGTGCTAAAGATAGACTGACACTAGACAACAACTAGCTAAGCATTCTAGTTGAGTTATATGGAGATGTAAGAAACTGCAGATGCTGAAATCTTGAGCAAAAGCAAAATGCTGGAGGAACACAGCGGGTCAGGTAATATCTGTGGAGGGAATGGAGATGTTTCGGCTTGGGACTTTTGTTCAGATAATGTGAAGAAGGGTACTGACCTGAAGAAGGGTATTGACCTGGTCCATAGCCTCCAATTGAGTTATTACACTGGCGTCAGCCTGACTTTGTCGGAAATTACCTAGATATGCATAAAGCAAAGACAAAAATCAGAGCAAATACAATCTAACTAAATACCACTCAATAGGTCCACTCTTGGTTATCTGTAAAGTGAAACTGTCATCAAAGGTGTTTTCAAGTGGCTTTGAGTTACCAATAAATTTCTTCTCAATGTCTGGTTTCCCTCGATCACTTGGATTCAGACCTCTTCTTCATGCTGCTGTGTGTGCAAGTCTGGGTTTTCAAGATTCAATTTAATTGTCACATGTACCAATTAAGGTACAGTGAAATTTGAGTTACCATACAGCCATACTGTAAAAAGCAACAAGACGCACAGCCACATAAAATAAAATTTAACATAAACATCCACCACAGCGGATTCCACAATCCTCACTGTGATGGAAGGTAATAAAGTTCAATCAGCTTCCTCTTTGTTCACCCTCGGTCGGGGCTGTTGAACCATCTGCAGTCGCCGCTGCCGACTATCCGAGGCCCTTGCATCGGAATGATCGAAACTCCGGCGTTGGGGCGGTTGACAAACTCCGCAGCATGGAGCACCCCAATCGGCCTCTTCTTACCAGAGACCACGGGCTTCCCGGTGTTAAAGTCCACAGGCCCCGCGGTTGCAGCTCTCCACAGTCGATCCTCAGCAAAGGATCGCAGCGCCACGATGTTAAACTCCACGCCGCCCCCGCGGCTTGAAGCGCCGGGCCGGTCTCCAGGAAAGGCCGCCAACTCCTCAATGTTAGGCCGCAGAGGGGACGGAGATACGACACGGAGAAAAATCCCATCTCCGTCGAGGTAAGGGATTTGAAAAAAAAAATCCCCCAATTCCCCCCACCCCCCACATAAAACAAACCAAGAAACACTAAAACATACTTTTAACACATACTCAAAATAATAAAAAACAGTATAAAGGACAGACAGACTGTTGGTGAGGCAGCCAGTGCTGGTGGCGCCACCCGGTGGAACTGCCAGTTGTAGCTAACACCAAAGATTTTGGAGACACAAGAAACTGCAGATGCAGTTTACGAAAGAAGCCACAAAGTGCTAGAGTAACTCAGTGTCTGTGGAGAACATGTAGTTTCAGGCCGGTACCCTTCTTCAGACATGTGAAATCAAAGGACATAGTGGGTGGCAGAGCGGTATAGTTGTTGCCTTACAGCGCCAGAGACCTGGGTTCAATCCTGACTATGGGTGCTGCCTGTGCGGAGTTTGGGTTTTCTCCGGGTGCTCGGATTTCTTCCCAAATCCCAAAGACAGGCATGGGTTTGTAGGTTAATGGACTTCTGTAAATTGCCCCAAGAGTGCAGGGAATCGATGCGAGAGTGGGATAGATAGAACTGGTGTGTCAGTGTGGACTTGGTGGGCTGAATACCGTACCTCTAAAACTATAAAAAAAACTAAATTCTGGGAAATAAGTAAGAAAAAGTACAAGATGGACACAAAATGCTGGAGTAACGCAACAGGACAGGCAGCATCTCTGGAGAGAAGGAATGGGCGACGTTTCAGGTCAAGACCCTTCTTCAGACTGAATTTAAAATTGGATAGCAATTAATCTGCTTATACTCCAAATGTCCTCAGATGACAAAGAGTTGTAGATCAGAATGTGACCATGTGGTGGAGCTACTGGATCATATTTCTTGCAAACATGCAAATGCAAATACAGATTATGAGTAGATGTAGACCACTCATCTCCTTTAAGTATACTTTGCCATTAAATGTCTGAAGAAGGGTCTCGACCCAAAACGTCACCCATTCTTTCTCTCTTGACATGCTGCCTGACCTGCTGAGTTACTCCAACATTTTGTGAATAATTGCCATTAAATAAGATCATGGCCGATCTGATTATAACTTCAATTTCACCTTCTAGTCTTATCAGCAGTAAACTGTCACCCATTGCTTTACAAGAATCTACCTATTTCGGCCTTCACAAATATTCAACGATTCTGATTTCACTGCCTCAGAAGTGTTCAGAAGACTTGCATTTATCGTGGTGAAAAAGCTTCCCTCATTTTTGGCCTAAATAGGTGATGCCCTGATGTTAGATTTTATAGATAGCAACAAAATAAGCTGTAGTTTGGAAAGGTTCAGCAAACGATAAATACAGAATACAGAATACAGAGCTTTATTTGTCATTCGGTACCGAGGTACCGAACGAAATTACGTTACCAGCAATCACACAAAAAAAAAGAACACAAGACACATAACCCCAACACAAACATCCATCACAGTGACTCCAAACACCCCCTCACTGTGATGGAGGCAACAAAACTTCCGCTCTCTTCCCCACGCCCAAGTCCCCGCGGCCGAGCCGCACCGGGCGCTGAAACATCCCGCGGCCGAGCCGGGCGATGGAAGGCCCCGCGGCCGTACCGTGCGCAGCTAAGTCCCGCGGCCGAGCCGCGCCGGGCGATGGAAGGCCCCGCGGCCGAGCCGCACCAGTGATGTAAAGTCCCGCGGCCGAGCCGCGCCGGGCGTTGGAAGGCCCCGCGGCCGAGCCGCACCCGGCGCTGAACCGTCCCCCGGCCGTACCGGGCGATGGAAGGCCCCGCGGCCGAGCCGCACCGGGCACTGTTAAGTCCAGCGGCCGAGCCGCACCGGGCGATGGAAGGCCCCGCGGGCGATGGAAGACCCCGCGGCCGAGCCGCGCCCCGTGCCGCGAGGAAGAGACCTAAAAAAGAAAGGTTTCCCCCACCCCACCCCCCCCCCCCCACACATACACAGCCAAAAAACAAAAACAAAAACCATCCCAACACCGACACACAACAAAAAAAGGAAAAAAGACGAACAGACTGCCAGCGAGCCGCAGCCGATAGGCGCCGCCACCTATGCAAGTACGACGTTTCGGGTCAGGTCAAAGAAGAAGAATCCTGACCCGAAATGTCCCCTTTCTGTTCTCTCCAGAGATGCTGCCTGACCCGCTGAGTTCCTCCAGCACTTTTTTGTTTTGCCCAAGATTCCAGCATCTGCAGTTCCTTGTGTCTCCATGAAATGCATAAATTATATAATATGTCAGATGTGGATGAACGGAACAGATAATACCCAGAAGGCATTTATTGCTGTATTTATGTTTAGAGGCAGAAGTTTTGATCCGAATATAAAAATTGTGAATACCCATTACGATTGACAATAGACAATAGGTGCAGGAGTAGGCCATTCGGCCCTTCGATCCAGCACCGCCATTCAATGTGATCATGGCTGATCATCCACAATCAGTACCCCGATCTTGCCCTCTCCCCGTACCCCCTGACTCCACTATCATTAAGAGCTCTATCTAACTCTCTCTTTGATGAAGAGTTAAGGGCCACTGTCTCTCGGCTGCGCATAATTTATATTTATGGGAAACTATTTCAATAGTTTTGCAGATGTTTGATTGCAAATGTTTTATTTCTTTGTTATGCTTCATTGCAATCTATGTTCTCAGCAATATTTTGATTGTCCTCAGTAAGAGAAACACAGAATGGTGAAAATATTCCAGAGTTGGGCAGCGTCTTTGGTGAGATTCAGGTTGATGATTTTCAAGGTTTCTCTGGTGCCAAAAATGTCAGGGATCACAGAGGGAAAGAAAGGCAAGATACAAGAAACGGCAGACAGGCAACTTGAATCTTGAACAAAACACCAAGTGGTAGAGGAACTCTGCGGGTCAGGCAGCATCTGTGGAGGAAAATGGACAGGCAACATTTCGGGTAGGGATCCATATTCAGACTTGAAGTCCAATCTGAAGGAGGGTCCTGACACGAAACATCATTTGTCTACTCCCTCCACAGATGCTGCCTGACCCGCTGAGTTCCTCCAGCACTTTGTGTTTTGAAAGGAAAGGCAAGGTGGATTTATGAGGCTTTCAGATAGACACATGGAGGGAATGGATGGATATGGATCACATACAGGCAGAGATTAGTTTAGCTTGGCATGTTTGGCATGGGCATTGTGGGCCTTAGGGCCTGTTCCTATGCTGTACTGTTCTATGTTCTATTGTGCTATGGCGGAGATGAGGAGAGGTCGATTGACGAGGAACAGCATCTCATATTTCGCTTGGACAGCTTACAGCCCAGTGGTATGAATCTTGATTCCCCTCACTTCAGGTAGCCCCAGCATTCCCTCTCTCCCTATCCCACCCCCACCCAAGTCGTTTTCACACAACAGACAGCTAACAATGGCCTGTTTCCTTTATCATCGTTACTTTTTTGCGTACCGTTCATTCATTGTTCTTTATCTTTCTCCATCATCGTCTATATCTCTTGTTTCCCTTATCCCTAACCAGTCTGAAGAAGGGTCTCGACCCGAAACGTCACCCATTCCTTCTCTCCAGAGATGCTGCCTGTCCGGCTGAGTTACTCCAGCATGTTGTGTCTATCTTAGGTTGATGAACAGTGGTGGAGACCCCAGTTGAATGGAAGTGGTAGGTATGCCTGGAGAAGGGGTAATTAGAACAAAATGAATGAAATCTGGAAAAAAAACCAGCAGCAGAGAGAGAAGGAGAAATGTCCCAGGGTACAGACTTCCTCTTGGAATCACTCGCAGTTGTTCAGCGGGACCCAGCACCATGATTCACCTGCAGATGGATGACTGCACTGATGGAACAGCAGGGCAGCACCGAGGTCATGCCGCCCCAGATCACTGTCACAGTCACAGCTGCTGTTTACGATAAACATCTTTGATGTTTGCAAAGAATCAGAATCTCCTGGGGGCCAGCCAGAAATAAAAGATAATGTCACAAAAATTGGGGAAAAAACCTAAATGCTGGAGTAACTTAGCAGATAAGGTAGCACCTTTGGAGGACATGGATAAGCATTGTTTCGGGTCGGAACCCTTCTTCAAAAACTGAAGATTAAAGCTGATGAAGAATAATGCTTGCGCACAAACCATACACACGCGCACACCACACACACCACACACACACCGCACACACCGCACACAAACACATTGAAACTAACAAATAACAAATGAACTGTTTATTTTTCTCTAAGCTGATAATGACTCTCATTCATTTCAATGGGGATTTTTGTTGGTCAGTGTGCTGGATATCTGCTTCTTGCATCTTGCATCAGATTCAATGCAGAGTCCTAAGCCTGCACCACATACTGGGCAAATGCCCATGGTATGGCCACCTTCATTCGTCAGGGCATTGAGTTTCACAGTCAGGAAGTAATGATGCAGCTCTATAAGACTTTGGTTCGGCTACATTTGGAATATTGCATGCATTTCTGGTTTCCCTATTATAGGAAGGAAGTGGAAGCTTTCGAGAAGGTGCAGGTTGACCAGAATGCTGCCTGGATTAGGGGGTATCAACTGCAAGGAGAGATTGGACAAACTTGGATTGTTTACCCTGGAACGTCGGAGGTTGAGAGAAGACCTGATAGAATTATATAAAATTATGAGAGGCAAAGATAGATAGTCATTCAGTCAACCTTTTTCCTAAGATGGATATGTCAAATACTGGAGGGTTTATCTTTAAGGTGAAAGGGGTAAAGTTTAAAGCAGATGCGCGGGGCAAGTTTTTGTTTTACACAGAGGGTGGTGGGTGCCTGTAACATGCTGCCAGAGGTGGTGGTGGAGGCAGATATAGCGGTCTTCAAAAGGCGTTTAGATAGGCATATGGATATGCAAGGAATGGAGGAATATGGATCGCGTGCTGGCAGGGGAGATCAGTTTAGCTTGACATCACGTTCAGCACAGACAAAGTGGGCTAAAGGGCTTGTCCTTGAACTGTATTTTTCTTTGTTCTAAATGACTTTACCTATTGATGAATCAACAGGTAGTGTAAGAAAATAACTGCAGATGCTGGTACAAATCGAAGGTATTTATTCACAAATTGCTGGAGTAACTCAGCAGGTCAGGCAGCATCTCAGGGGAGAAGGAATGGGTGACGTTTTGGGTCGAGACCCTTCTTCAAACTGATGAATCAACCTACTTTTCGAGTCTGACCTTCATCAGGCTCTCTCTCAGTGTACTCTACAAACCTAGGTTCCTGTGCAGAGAGATGTGGTTCTTGACAATTTTTCAAGACTGGAAAATAACTCAGCTAACCTGACTTATTGTCATAGAATTGCTAATGTTAGGAAACTACCTAATCACCAATGATTCATTATCCATTTTTAGTGTGTAGCTCACACATTAAACCTCGTTATGAAGTATGTTTGCTGGGCAGTTGGCAAATAAAAATATTGTTATCTTCCTTGCAAGTTCCATTACACAGATTAAAATCTGATGCCATTAATATTTATAATTATCCATGCAATTGCACGTTAGCTTCCTAAAGTGTGAAGAAGGGTCCCGACCCGAAACGTCGCCTATCCATGTTTTCTTGGGATGTTGCCTGAACCGCTGAGCAACTCCAGCACTTTGTATCTTCTCCCCCCCCCAAACAAAACTTAGACTTATAGGCGGCACAGTGGTGCAGCAGTAAAGTTGCTGCCTTACAGCACTGGAGGCGATAGGTTCGATCCTGACTATGGGTGATATCTGTATGGAGTTTGTACGTTCTACCTGTGACAGTGTGGGTTCTCCCCGGGTGCTCTGCTTTCCTCCCACACTTCAAAGATGTACAGATTTGTGCATCTGTAAATTGTCCCTTGTGTGTGGAATAGTGCTAATGTAGGATTGCTGATGTATGGGGTGATCACTGGTTGCTTGGACTCGTTGGGCTGAAGGGCCTGTTTCTACACTGCATCTCTAAGGTCTCAAAGACTTTGTCCGGTTTAGATTGATTGATTGAAAATACAGCTTGGAAACGGACCGTTCAGCAGTGAATTGTGGACACAGCCTAGACCATTACTCAAACCAACCTCCCTTCCATTGACTCCATGTATACCTCATGTTGCCTCGGCAAGTCCAGCAGCTCCCTGCCCCACTCCCTTTTCTCCCCTCTCCCATCGGGCAAAAGGTATAGAAGTGTGAAAACGCACACCTCCAGATTCAGGTTCTTTCCAGCTGTTATCAGGTAACTGAACCATTCTACTGCAACAAGAGAACAGTGCTGAACTACTATCTACCTCATTGGTGACCCTTGAACTATCCTTGAGTCTGAAGAAGGGTCTCGACCCGAAATGTCACCCATTCCTTCTCTCCTGAGATGCTGCCTGACCCGTTGAGTTACTCCAGCATTTTGTGATACCTTCGATTTATACCAGCATCTGCAGTTATTTTTCTACACAACTTAAATTATCCTTGATCAGATTTTACTGGCTTTATCTTGCACTAAACATTATTCCCTTATCTCGTAGCTGTACATTGTGACTGACTCGATTGTAATCATGTATTGTCCTTCCGCTCTGTATAGCACGCAACAAAAGCTTTTCACTGTACCTCGGTACACATGACAAACTAAACAAATCTAAACCGAGTCCATTTCGACCATTGATCACCCGTTCGTATTAGTTCTATGTTATCCCACTTTCTCATCCATTCCCTACACACGAGGGGCAATTTTACAGAGGGCCGATTAACCTACTAACCCGCACGTCTGCGAGATGTGGGAGGAAAGCGGAGTACTTGAAAGAAGCCAGCGCAGTCACAGGGAGAGTGTGCAAACTCCACACAGATGGCACCTGAGGTTAGGATCGAACTCGGGTCTCTGGCGCTGTGAGGCAGCAGCTATGCCAAATTGAAAGAGTTTCAAGCAGGGTGTTGTTTACTGACTGCATTTTTCTTATCTTTATCTTCAATTCCTTATATTTTATGACTTGAAATGCTGGGCACATGAAGAAGGGATGCAGTGTTATGTTACCTTGTCTGATGGGCCAGTGTTGCTGCTGATTTGTCTTCTCTCTGAATCTCAGATATTTGGTGTCAGTAAAGAGCATCAGAACCATCAGCAAACTGCATTGACAATGGTGACAGCAGAGTTGAATAGGGTTTTGTAAGTTCCAATCGCTGAATCTGGATAGCATGCAGTGATACACTTCTGTTCAGGAAAGGAACTAATATGATTCTTGCTGGTAGTTTTGCATATTTTATTCCTTAATTAAGTGAAGGCACGCTCACAGTCACGCTGCACAGCGACTTCTATGGTTTATAGAAAGCAGTGATAATGGTTTATAGAAAGCAGTGATAATGGAGTGTGAAAAAGACAGAAAGTGCTGGAGTAACTCAGTGGGTCAGACCGCACCTCTGGAAGACACAGATAGATGACGATTCAGGTCAGGACCCCTCTCCAGATTCTCCCAACCCAAAATGTTGCACATCCTTTTCTCCAGAGATGCTGCCTGGCCCGCTGAGTTACTCCAGTGTCTTCTTTTGTAAACCAGCATTTGTATTTCCTTGTTTCTACATAAGGGGATTGGGGTGGTACAGTGGTAGAGTTACTGCCCTACAGCGCTAGAGACCCGCGTTCGATCCCGACCACGGGTGCTGTCTGTATGGAGTTTGTACATTCTCCCTGGGACCACGTGGGTTTTCTCCGGGTGAGGCGGCCGCTCTGGACCTCATTGGGACTTCCGCTCCGATCAGCGGGTCACATTAGCCCCCTGCGGCCGGGGCTCCAGAACTGGCACCAGCCAGAGCCAGCAGATCCGTTCCCATAGCCAACCTCCGAGGCTGACTTTGTGGGCCGAGATCTTGGCTCCCTGGCGGCTCTTGGAGGCGGTGACCTCTTGTTGGTCCGGCAAAACGGATAATCCAAAAAGGCTCTGGAACCAAGGATGCCGGAAAATCGGTGGTGGTCCAGTAGCATCTTATGGATCCTCCTCTGGTTTGGGTGTACCACTGGGACCAATATTCAACCACCCAAACCTGACAAATCTTGGGTAGACAAAAAATGCTGGAGTAACTCAGCGGGTCAGGCAGCACCTCGGGAGAGAAGGAATGGGTGACGTTTTGGGTCTCGACCCGAAACGTCACCCATTCCTTCTCTCCCGAGATGCTGCCTGACCCGCTGAGTTACTCCAGCGTTTTGTGTCTACCTTTGATTCAAACCAGCATCTGCAGTTTATTTTACTACCCCTGACTAATTCTTTCCGCAAACATGAATTGCACTGGCCCTGCGTAAAATCTACTTCTTGGCTCCAAGCCCAATTTTCGATAACCCACCTCTGTAGAATTAAGATGAACATTAAGAAGTAATTTAATTAGTATTAATAGGCAAGGCTTTCTGCCAGCTGAACTGTGCAGCGTTCTCTGAGTCGAAGACGAATGCAGCTCCCAAGGACACCTTGCACTGAGAACCACAGGCACAGGAGTGGGGTTTCCTGCTTTATTTTGGATTCAGCAAACCAACGACAGGCATAAGACCGCCACTGTGGTCCATCACTCATGTGGATAATGTTGTCGAGGAGACAAGTTAAAAGAAGACACAGATATTTTGGCACCGGATGTTTTTAAAAAGATTTTCAATTTTTGAGAGGAGGGAAGGAACTCAGCAGCTTTCGAAATAAAAAATTAATCACTCGATTAATGCAAGGCTGATTTTAACATAATAAAAATGACCAGAGTACTGTATCCAGAGCCTTTCTGGATTATCTGTTTTGGAGTAGTCCTTTGCAAGTGGGAAAACATTAACCTAGAATGATTTTAGTATTCTTTACTTCTGCTTGCAGTCTGAAATAATTAGATGTTCTAATCAGACCGGGGATACCATTAATTCAATACATTGTCAGGTTTAAATTGTGGAGCTTCTCAGAGTCTTTAAACTCTGTTGAAGTTCACTGTTCTCTGTTTGTGAATTTGGGGAGCCAAGCTGGAGAACCCTGACAACTGGTGTGGAAAGACTTGTCCCACCCCGGTCATTCCTTCTCCCTGCTCCCATCGGGCACAAGCTTGAAAGTGCGCACTACCAGACTCGGGAACAGCTTCCTTCCCTCAGTTACCAGGCTTATGAACGTTCCTTCCATACGCGAGGGAACTGTCTGATTCACATCTACCCCATTACGTACTGATGCGCCACAATGCTGAAGGCAACACAGTGGCGCAGTGGTATAGTTGTTGCCAGAGATCCGGGGTCACTCCTGATTACGGGTGCTGCCTGTGTGGAGTTTGTAGGTTCTCCCTGTGACCTCGTGGGTTTTCTCGGGTGCTCCGGTTTCCTCCCACACTCCAAAGACGTACAGATCTTAAGGGGCTGGACATGTTAGAGGCAGGAAACATGTTCCCAATGTTGGGGGAGTCCAGAACCAGGGGCCACAGTTTAAGAATAAGGGGTAGGCCATTTAGAACAGAGATGAGGAAAAACTTTTTTAGTCAGAGAGTTGTGAATCTGTGGAATTCTCTGCCTCGGAGGGCAGTGGAGGCCAATTCTCTGAATACATTCAAGAGAGAACTAGATAGAGCTCTTAAGGATAGCGGAGTCAGGGGGTATGGGGAGAAAGCAGGAACGGGGTACTGATTGAGAATGATCAGCCATGATCACATTGAATGGCGGTGCTGGCTCGAAGGGCCGAATGGCCTACTCCTGCACCTATTGTCTATTGTCTATTGATCTGTAGGTTAATTGGCTTCTGTAAATTGTCCCTCTTGTGTAGAGTAGAAGTGGTGTATTTGGTCAGCGCGGACTCAGTGGACCGAAGGGCCTGTTTCCATGCTGCATCTCGAAACTAAACTAAACAATATTCTACACTCCGTTCCTTCCCCTTTGCTCTACCTATTGTACTTAAATTTGATTGTATTTATGTGCAGTAGTTACTGATCTGATTGTATAGGATGCAAAAAAAATAATGCTTTGCACTGTACTTCAGTACACGTGACAATAATAAACCTAAACAGTGCAGAGTGACCTTGCCTAACCAGTTGCCTGATCATTCCAATCATTCTGACACAACCAGCTGAAGGCACATTGTTCACTTGTTTCTTTGCCTCAGCCGGGGACAATATGAGTGGATAGTATCAGGTGACCCAATGGCACCATTCCATTGAAAAGAGCAGGAGAAAGCTCTCCAATATCTGGTCAAGATTTGTGCTGGTCCACCATCGGTTTTCCGGCAACCGGTGGTCTGGCCCCTCCTTTAATCTGGACAAAATCCACACCCCCGGGAGTCCCTCATAAAATGTGGTGCCTAGGCTGGGTGAGGTATCCAATCTCGACCTCATCGGGACTTCCACGCCGATCGGCAGGTCAGATTTGCCCCCATGCGGCCGGGACTCTGGAACTCCAGAGCCGGCAGATCCATTCTCGTGGCCGACTTTGGAGGCCTGTCTCTCAGTTACCCCCCCCCCCAAGACTGTGACTGTTCGTCTGGCAAAATGGATAGTACAGCAAGTCTCTGGAGCCAAGGGTGCCAGAAAATTGGTGATGGACCTGTACATCGATGAACATGAACATAAAAATATAAATCATCTAGCCATTACTGCCCATCTGTGCGTGCGAGCTTAGTCTCTCTACTGTTTCCTGCTTTTTCCAAAATGTAATAATGAATGCACTTCGAAAAATAAAACCTCATTGGCCGTAAATTACCTTCAGATGGTCTTGGATGTGAGAGGTGACATTTAAACGTGCATCTTCCATGGTTTTGAAAGTGGATCAACATCATGGATCAGAAGAAGGGTTCTGACCCAAAGAGTCTGCAGAAGGGTCCTGATCTGAAATCCATTCCCTTTCTCCAGAGATGCTGCCTGTCCCGCCGAGTTACTACAGGATTTTGTGTCTATCTAAAATCCATAGATTAGTTTATTAATTTAGTTTATTATTACTATTATTATCATCTTGTGAACCGAGGTACAGTGAAAAGCTTTTTGTTGTTTTATTTAGTTTATTGTTGCGTGTACTGAGGTACGGTGAAAAACCTTTGTCGAGTGCTTTCCAGTCAGTGGAAAGACAATACATGATTACAATTGATCCATCCACAGTGTACGGATACTTGATAAAGGGAATAACGTGAATTACATTTAGTGCAAGATAAAGTGCAGTAAAGTCCGATCAAAGACAGTCCGAGGGTTTCCAATGAGGTAGATAGTAGCACAGGACTGCTCTCTAATTGTTGTTAGGATGGTTCCATTGCCTGACAACAACTGTCCCTAAATCTCCCTGTCCACTGTGTACAGATAAAGGATAAAACACTTTTATGAAACCTGATGAAATATTCAGCAAGAAAAGATTTTTAATTACAATAACTCATTGCTGTTCTGTTGCTGCATCAGTCTTGACTGCTTCGATTTCAGTTTGAAAGGAACATATTATTCTGAGATGTGCAAATAGGATGTTCTTATGCAAAGCTAACTGATTAGATAGCTAAATCTAAAACACATGGGAACCATTCTCGGGTTTTATATTGACTGTTCATCAGCCTGAAGAAGGGTCTTTCAAGAAAAACACTGAAAAGCTTAAATTAGTTTAGAGATACAGCACAGAAACAGGCCACTCGGCCCACTGAGTCCAAACTGACCAACAATCCCCTCATACTGCACTATCTTACACACGAGGGACAAATTACAATCTTTATCAAAGTCAATTACCCTACAAGTCTGTCGGTGGGAGGAAACCGGAGCACCCAGGGAAAACCCACGCGGTCACGGAGAGAAGGCACAGACAGCACCCGTAGTCAGGATTGAACCGGGTCTCCGACACTGTAAGGTAGCAACTCTACCACTGTGCCACCGGGCAGCCCCAAATGTGTGACACAGATTGGAGATACTTCCTTGTATCTGACTTTAAGCCTTGATTTGGTGCAAAAAAACAAAGTAATGGAGGAACTAGTAGGACAGGCAGCATCAGAGTTCGAGAAATACAGCATGGAATCAGGCCCTTTGACCCACTGAGTCCACACTGACCATTATCCATTCACTTGCATAAATTCTGCACAAATCCAACTTTGTTTTCTCCATACTGAAAAGGCAATTTGGTGAGAAAAGATGAAGTATTCTAGCCAAGAATATAAAGGGGGATAGTAAAAGCTTTAGGTATGTGAAAAGGAAAAGATTAGTTCAGCCAAATGTCCCTTGAAGACAGAAACAGGTGAATTTATTATGGGGAACAAGGAAATGGCAGACGAGTTGAACTGATACTTTGGTTCTGGCTTCACTAAGGAAGACACAAACAATCTCCCAGATGTACTAGGGGACAGAGGACCTAGGGTGACAGAGGAACTGAAGGAAATTCACATTAGTCAGGAAATGGTGTTGGCTGGACTGATGGGACTGAAGGCTGACAAATCCCCAGGGCCTGATGGTCTCCATCCCAGGGTACTCAAGGAGGTGGCTCTAGAAATCGTGGATGCATTGGTGATCATTTTCCAATGTTCTATAGATTCTGAATCAGTTGTTGTGGATTGGAGGGTAGCTAATTTTATCCCACTTTTCAAGAAAGCAGGAAGAGAGAAAGCAGGGAATTATAGACCAGTTAGGCTTACATCGGTGGTGGGGAAGATGCTGGAGTCAATTATCAAAGATGCAATAGCGGAACATTTGGATAGCAGTAACAGGATCGGTCCGAGTCAGCATGGATTTACGAAGGGGAACTCATGCTTGACAAATCTTCTGGAATTTTTTGAGGATGTAACAAGTAAAATGGACAAGGGAGAGCCAGTGGATGTAGTGTACTTGGACTTTCAGAAAGCCTTTGATAAGGTCCCACACAGGAGATTAGTGGGCAAAATTAGAGCATATGGTATTGGGGGTAGGGTACTGACATGGATAGAAAATTGGTTGGCAGACAGGAAACAGAGTAGGGATGAACAGGTCCCTTTCAGAATGGCAGGCAGTGACTAGTGGGGTACCGCAAGGCTCTGTGCTGGGACCACAGCTGTTTGCAATATACATTAATGATTTAGATGAAGGAATTAAAAGTAACATTAGCAAATTTGCAGATGACACAAAGCTGGGTAGCAGTGTGAACTGTGAGGAGGATGCTATGAGGATGCAAAGTGACTTGGATAGGTTGTGTGAGAGGGCAGATGCATGGCAGATGCAGTATAATGTGGATAATGTGAGGTTATCCACTTTGGTGGCAAGAACGGGAAGGCAGATTATTATCTGAATGGTATAAGAAAATAACTGCAGATGCTGGTACAAATCGATTTATTCACAAAATGCTGGAGTAACTCAGCAGGTCAGGCAGCATCTCGGGAGAGTTAAGAAAAGTGGAAGTACAAAGAGACCCTGGGAGGCCTCGTACATCAGTCACTGAAAGGAAGCATACAGGTACACCAGGCAGTGAAGAAAGCTAATGGCATGTTAGAAACATAGAAAATGGGTGCGGGAGGAGGCCATTCGGCCCTTCGAGCCACCACCGCCATTCATTGTGATCATGGCTGATCGTCCACAATCAATAACCCGTGCCTGCCTTTTCCCCATATCCCTTGATTTCACTAGCCCCTAGAGCTCTATCTAACTCTCTCTTAAATCCATCCAGTGATTTGGCCTCCACTGCCCTCTGTAACAGAGAATTCCACAAATTCACAACTCTGGGTGAAAAAGTTCCTTCTCACCTCAGTTTTAAATGGCCTCACCTTTACTCTAAGACTGTGGCCCCTGGTTCCTAACTTTGGGAAATTTTCTCCTGTTGGCCTTCATAATGAGAGGAGTTGAGTAGAGTAGCAAAGAGTCCTACTGCAGTTGTACAGGGCCCTGGTGAGACCACACCTGGAGTATTGTATGCAGTTTTGGTCTCCTAATTTGAGGAAGGACATTCTTGCTATTGAGGGAGTGAAGTGTAGGTTCACAAGGTTAATTCCCCAGATGGCGGGACTGTCATATGATGAAAGAATGGAGCGACTGGGCTTGTATTCATTGGAATTTGGGAGGATGAGTGGAGATCTTATAGAAACATATAAAATTATTAAGGGATTGGACACGCTAGATGCAGGAAACATGTTCCCGATGTTGGGGGAAGTCCAGAACCAGGGGCCACAGTTTAAGAATAAGGGGTAGGCCATTTAGAATTGAGATGAGGAAAAACTTTTCACCCTGATAGTTGTGAATTTGTGGAATTCTCTGCCTCAGAAGGCAGTGGACACTGATTCACTGGTTGCATTCAAAAGAGAGTTAGATAGAGCTCTTTGGGCTAGCGGAATCAAGGGGTATGGGGAGAAGGCAGGAACGGGGTACCGATTGTGGATGATCAGCCATGATCACAATGAATGGCAGTGCTGGTCGAAGGGCCAAATGGCCTACTCCTGCACCTATTGACTATGTATCTATGTATAACGTCATCAATTCCCTTCATATTCTACCACTCTCATACACACTAGGGGCAATTTGCAGCGGCCATTTATAAACCTACCAATTCGCACATCTTTGGGGTGTGAGCGGAAAACTGGAGAACGTGGAGGAAACCTACCATGCAAACTCCACACAGACAGGACCTGAGGTCAGGATTGAACTGGGTATCTGGTGCTGTGAGGCAGCAGCTCCACCAGCTGCGCCACTGTGTCGCCCCAAGGGAAATGGCCAGACGACATTTCGGGCGGGGAAGCAGAGTCTTAGCCTGACCTGCTGAGTTGCTCCAGCACTTCGATTTTTGCTCATCTGCAGTCTCTCGTGTCACCAATTTTGATTTGCTGTTTTGTAACCCGTCGTAAAGCAAAAAAGACTTTATTCTGTGTTAGTTGTGTTTTAGCACCTCATATAACATTTGGTGTTGACAAGTTGTGTCAGTTTGGTTTCCTGCCTCGGTGAATGATGTTATGGATGTTTAATGTCTTTAAGCTGGAATGAACAGCTCAAAGGACGTGACAACAAAAAGGTTGAGGAAAACTTTTCACGAACAATGAAGAACCATAGTCGAAACAAAGAACTGCAGGTGCAGGTTAATACCAAAAGGACACAAAGTGCTGGAGTAACTCAGCAGATCAGGCAGCATCTCTGGAGAACACAGATAGGTGACGTTTTGGGTTGAGATTTTACTTCAGACCTTTTAGTTGGGCAGAAGAGGCCACCTCCCTTTTACACAAAGAGAGGTGGGTGTATGGTACGAGCTGCCAGAGGAGGTAGTTGAGGCAGGTACAATCGCAACGTTTAAGAAATATTCAGAAAGGTAAATGGATAAAACAGGTTTAGAGGGATATGGGCCACACGCAGGAAGGTGAGACTAGTGTAGATGGTACATGTTGGTGAGTGTGGGCAAGTTAGGCCGAGGGACCTGTTTCCACGCTGTATGACTATATGACTCTTGGTGTAGGCATAGACAATGGGTCTGCCGGGGCTGCCCTGTTTGTGGATTTTGGGGAGGAGATAGAAGTGGGCCGTATAGAGCTGGAGAACGATAAGGTTGGAGACCGTGAGGGGGAGATCGACAGAGGAGACGAGATCAGACACAGTTTGGGAGATGTGTAGGAAGGAACTGCAGATGCTGGTTTAAACCAAAGATAGATACAAAAAGCTAGAGTAACTCAGCGGGACGGGCAGCATCTCTGGAGGAAAGGAATGGGTGACGTTTTGGGTTGGAGTGGTGGGTGGAAGGGCCTGTTTCTGCGCTCTATCTCAGAAGTCCAGTATACAGTCGAGTAAAATCCGATTAAAGAGTTAGTGTAAGAAATGCTGCAGTTGAAATGAGGATTTGGACGAGCAGAGCGATTGTAATGTATGTCAGCTGATCCACTTCTGGGACCAGCACGTGCAGAGTCGCCTGGCTTTGGCACTATCTTGGAGGACCATTTCTACAGCAGATGGTGGTCCAGTTTGTTTGCAGTCACTGGAATATCCATGGGATGTCCATGAATTTTTACTTGCAGTTAAGCTTCCCTTGAAGATTTATTGAATGCAATGAAACCAAAATGGTGCATAAATTATCAGAAATAATGGCTTTGATAAGAGACTATCATTCATTCGCCTCTCACCTCAAACATATGCCCACCTGTTTTAAATGTCCCTGTCCTGGGGAAAAGACCATCCATCCACCTTGTCTCTGATTTTATAAACCTCTAAAAGTTGACCCCCTCGGCCGCCTTATCTGTGTTCGTTAGTTGGAGAGTGGTAAATCTGTGGAATTCATTGCCACAGACGAATGTGGAGGCCATCATTGGGTATTTTTAAGGCAGAAATTAATAGGTCCTTGATTAGTCAGGGTGTCAGGGGTTATGGGGAGAAGGCAGGAGAGCGGGGTTGAGAGGGAAAGGTAGATCAGCCGTGATTGAATGAGAGAGTAGACTCAATGGGCCAAATGGCCTAATTCTGCTCCTTTGACTTATGCACTTATGAACATTCTAGTCAGCATTGGGTTGAGAGGATTTGATTGTAAATATAAAAAATTCTGCTTCTGACACAAAAGTGTATCGAGTGCTAAAAGAGCTCACAAACAGAAATGGTGATTTGCAGGTTCTTGCTTGAACAGCTTAGTGTCTATTTTGTTCACTCCCCCCCCCCTGCCATGATGATAGCAAGGAGAATTTGTTTAGTTAAACATTTAAGTGGTTCATTCATAAGGGTGCACAGTGGTTCAGCTGGTAGATCTGAACTTGGATGCTGTCTGTGTGGAGTTTGCACGTTCTCCCTGTGACCAATTGGGTTTTCACCCAGATGTTCCAGTTTCCTCCTACAATTGTCACTAATGCGTAAGGAGTGGACAAGAAAGCGGGATAACATAGAACCAGTAAGAATGGGTCTTCGATGGTCAGCGTGGGCATGGTGGGCCGAAAGACCTAACTCCATGCTTTATCTCTAAAGTAACGCTTATCTCTAACTAAAAACTGAGCTAGAAGCTCATAGTTTAAGACTCACTTAGTGCACTTGTAATCCAGGTTGACACTTCAGTGGAGCGTAGAGAGCACACTACACTATCTGATAGGTTATTTTTCAGATGAGACATCAAAAGGGTAGTCCATTTGCTCTCTCAGGTGAAACAAGGAAGGGACCTTTCAGCTTCGCCACTGTTTTGTAATTGAAATGATCATGTGTAGGAAGGAACTGCAGATGCTGGTTTAAACCGAAGATAGACAAAGAAAACTGGATTAACTCAGCAGGTCAGACAGCATCTCTGCTGAAAAGGAATAGGTGATGTTTCAGGTCGAGACCCTTCTTCAGACTGAGAGTGAGAGGGGAAAGTGAAACAAGAGATATAGACGGTGATATAGAGAGATATAGAACAAATAAATGAAAGATATGCAAAAACGTACCAATGATAAAGGAAGCGGGCCATTGTTAGCTGTGGGCTAGGTGAAAATGAGTTACAGGCAATGACAATTAAAGTTCATTCCTACTTCAACCTAATATTCTGTCAATTTCAGATTAATGGGGGAGAGTTGTAGATTTTTATTATCCCATTTGCTGCTGCGATAATTCATTTCTGATTGATGGAGCAGTAATTTTGTGATACGATTGAAGAATTTGTTTTTGCGTTGCAAATTTACTTTCTCACCCTTCATAGCATGGTCAACTGAGGAAATCACAGCCAGCTTCAAGAGCAAGAGTTAGACTTTAGAGATACAGCATTGGAACAGGCCAGCGATCACCCCGTACACGAACAATATTGTACACACTAGGGATAATTTGCAATTTTTAGCAAAGCGAATTAACCTACAAACCTACACACCTGTCCTTTGGACCCGGAGAAAACCCATGCGATTACAGGGAGAATGTACAAATCCATACGGACAGCACCTGTACTCTGGATCGAACCCGGGTCTCTGGCGCTGTAAGGCAACAACTCTACCACTGCACCACCGTGCTGTCCTGTTTTATGTCTACCTGAAAGATAACCTGTAATGCTCCACTGAGAGCTTGGACATATTGTTAACTGATTAACGTTGCGTTTTGTTTTAGGTTAAGATTACGTTTTTTTATTATTGTCATGGGTACCGAAGGACAGCATAGCTTTGCATGCTATGCAATCAGGTCAGATAACACCATACATAAATACAATCAAGTCAAACTCAAGTACAAGAGGTAGAGCAAAGGGGACGGTACAGAATACTGTTATTCGCATGGCAGCGCTTACATTTCCAGAAACAAAGTTCAATGTCCACAATTGGATGGAGGTGAATCGGACGGTACCCCACCTTATGGAGAATGTGTCATAGAGTCATACAGCATGGAAACAGGCCCTTTGGTCCAACACGCCCACGCCGACCAACACGCCACTTCCAAACTAGTCCCACCTGCCTGCATTTGGCCCATATCCCTCCAAACCAATTCTATCCATGAATGGACCTGTCCAAATGTTTCTTAAATGTTGCCATACTACCAGTACATGCACCAGGTGGGATTGAAAGATGCATATCCAAAGTATGCTGATGACACAATACTAGGCAGTATTATAAGCGGGGTTGATGGAAGTGACAAATTATCATTTGATTTAAGTAGATTAATGGAGTGTGATGCCAAGGTAACACTGGGAAATGCAGGGAAAGCTCAGCTGGGTACACGTGGAAGAAAAATAAAAGGATAATGTTTCAGATTGATATAATTCATCACACTGTTGTGCCAAGTGTTTCAAATATTTCATCCTTCAATCAGAGAATGACCATTTAGCTTCCAAGCGTAGAGTTCATGTTTTTCACCAGTGTTTGAAAAGAGATGGACACAGAAGGAAGTAGAATAAGAGAGATTTAAAAAAATAACACATAAATATTCATGAATATAAAGTAAAACCAGATTATCACAACAGGTCAGGAATGCAAAGAGAGAACAAACAAAATAAAAGTTAATCCAAGACATATCTGAGGTTACTTCAGTATATTTTTAAAAAAACAATTGAATTATGGTAGCTGAGGCAAGGATTATGGAGTTGTTTAAAATACATCTGGAAACGATGATGGAAGAGTTATGATTGGAGATACTGAACTGTGAGATTTATCAACTATTCTTTTCCTTGGCTTCTGTTATGTACTTACTGGCGGTTTAAAAATATGTTTGTTCTGTTGCAGAAACCAGATGATCTGCTTCTTAATTAGATTAGTTTATTTTAAGTAGAAGATAAGTGTGATGATCTTTTGTTTGCTGTTCCCATCAGTGATTTTACTGAACTGTGTATTCTTTTAATGAGAACATTTTGAATTGCGTGGTTCCCATAATGAGAGGTATTCCATTTCTATTTACTCTCTGACACTTTGATTCTGTCGGCAAGCACGTCACACATTTTTAATATTATAATCTGTGTATATATATATATATATATATATATATATATATGTGTGCGTGTGTATATATATATATATATATATATGTGTGTGTGTGTGTGTATATATATATATATTATATGTGTGTGTGTATGTGTATATATATATATATATATATAATTATTATTATTATTATATATATATATTTATATAACGCCAAATGTGAGAAGGGGAAATGGCAGCTGGAAGAGCAGCATGTTGTCGGAGATTTGAAGCAGGTAATCTCAACAGGAAAAGAATTAGCAGTGTTTATTTAAAGCTGATGCATTGGCTGGATGCCTCGGCAATTGAAACTTATTCTGAGTGTAAACCCTCATTATAACAAACCACGTGGGGGGGGGGTGGGGGGAGAGAATGGTGTCCGTTATTGCAGATTGTCCCTTATAATTGAGTACGGGATTATTGAATAATAGAGTGTCATTGTAGAAATAAAGAACTGCAGATTCTGGTTAGTATACGAAAGGACACGATGTGCTGGAGAAACTCAGCGGGTCAGGCAGCATCTATGGAGAAATATGGAAAGGTGACATTTCGGCTCGAGACCCTTCTTCAGACTCTCGGTCTGGAACTGGGCCTGGAATCCAGGTGGGTTGACAGCCCCGGCCTGGTGGTGGCCGGGGGAGAGGCAAGGATCGGCAGAATCATTGGTCGCGGCCCGCGGGTGGCTGGCTGGAGTGCAAGCAAGGGTCGGCGGTGGTGGCAGGTGTGGCCGAGGAGGCTGTATGGGCCAGCGGTGGTTCCAGTAGGTGCGGCCTGGTAGCGGCGGGGGAAGGTGGTGTGGGCCCGGGATGGTGTTGGCAGCCCGGCCTGGCGGCGAAGGTCAGTAGATCTGTCCATAACAATGAGGGTCCATAACAATGAGGGTTTACTCCGTATCCAATAAAGCATAGATACAAGGGAATGTATAGATAGAGACAAGATGCTGGCGTACAAAAAAAAGTGACAAGTGCTGGAGCAACTCAGTGGGTCAGCAGCCTCTCTGAAGAACATCTGAAGAAGGGTCCCGACCCGAAACGTCACCTGTCCATATTATCCAGAGGTGCTGCCTGACCCGCTGAGATACTCCAGCACTTTGTGCCTTTATTTACAATAAACCAGATTTTGCAGCAAAGGTATTGTTTTTTAAGCGAAATTTTTTTGTAGTTCATGTATTTTTTTAAAATTGTAAATGGCATTGGGCTATTGAGAATGGTTTTGAGATGCCGATGATGGAATGGCGGAGTAGACTCGATGGGCTGTATGGCCTAATTTTGCTCCTATGTCTTATGGCCTCATTGGTTTGAATAACGTATGAGTGACTAACTGATGAAATGAATCTCAATTAATGAAGTTAATCCTGCTGGTACATTGTTTAGAGCTCTTTTGTTTGCTGATATTTAATTACAAGTCAATCTGCATCATGTTTGAAGTGAATTCAATTCTGTTTTCTCATGGATTGCTACACCTTGCATTCAATTAGAAGACGACAACTTCAAAGTAATGAATGCAATTTAGATTTACAGGTTCATAAATATTAGAGGCAGGAAGTTTTACTTTATAACCACCTGTGGATTTGATGAATTTCTTTTAAACTGTGCTAATTTAAAAACATCTCTTCATCTAATTTTAATCGTACTGTTTCATTTTTATTTTGTCTCGAGATACCAATAAAACCATTTCAGCAATGGATCAGAGGTATAACATGCAATAGCAAGACTGGGCAAAGAGAGAGGAAAGAATTTCAGAATAAAAGGACGTACCTTTAGAAAGGAGGTTAGGAGGAATTTCTTTAGTCAGAGGGTGGTGAATCTGTGGAATTCATTGCCACAGAAGGCTGTGGAGGCAAGTCAATGGATATTTTTAAGGCAGAGATTGACAGATTCTTCATTCAAGTTCTTCATACAGATTCAGGGTGTCAGCTGTTATGGGGAGATGGCAGGAGAGTGGGGTTGAGGTCATTTGGTATTTTTAAAGCAGAGATTGACAGGTTCTTGATTAGTAAGAAACATAGAAAAATAGGTGCAGAAAGCATTCGGCTCTTTCTCTAAAATCAGTACCCCGTTCCTGCTTTTTCCCCATATCCCTTGATTCTGTTAGCCCTAAGAGCTAAATCTAACTCTCTCGTGAAGCCATCCAGTGAATTGGCCTCCACTGCCTTCTGTGGCAGAGAATTCCACAGATTCACAACTCCCTGGGTGAACAAGTCTTTCCTCATCTCAGTCCTAAATGGCCTCCCCTTATTCTTCAACTGTGTGACCCCTGGTTCTGGACTCCCCCAACATCGGGAACATTTTTCCTGCATCTAGCCTTTCCAATCCTTTAAAGATTTTATGTTTCTACTTTTTAATATCCCCTCTCATCCTTCTAAATTCCAGTGAATGCAAGCCCAGTCGACCCATTCTTTCATCATATGTCAGTCCCGCCATCCCGGGAAATAACCTGGTGAACCTACGCTGCACTACCTCAACAACAATAATTATCCTTCCTCAAATTAGGAGACCAAAATTGTACACAATACTCTAGGTGCAGTCTCTCCAGGGCCCTGTATAACTGCAGTAGGACCTCCTTGCTTCTGAACTCAAATCCTCTCGCAATGAAGGCCAACATGCCATTAGCTTTCTTCACTGCCTGCTCTACCTGCATGCTTACTTTCAGGGTATCAAAGGTTATGTGGAGAAGGCAGGAGAATAGGTTTGAGCAGATCAGCCATGATTGAATGGTGGAGTATGCTCCTATGACGTATCAACTTATAAATCCTGAATCTGAGAGCATAAAAACATAGAAACATAGAAAATAGGTGCAGGAGTAGGCCATTCGGCCCTTCGAGCCTGCACCGCCATTCAATATGATCATGGCTGATCATCCAGCTCAGTAACCTGTACCTGCCTTCTCTCCATACCCCCTGATCCCTTTAGCCACAAGGGCCACATCTAACTCCCTCTTAAATATAGCCAATGAACTGGCCTCAACTACCTTCTGTGGCAGAGAATTCCACAGACTCACCACTCTCTGTGTGAAGAAATGTTTTCTCATCTCGGTCCTAAAAGACTTCCCCCTTATCCTTAAGCTGTGACCCCTGGTTCTGGACTTCCCCAACATCGGGAACAATCTTCCCGCATCTAGCCTCTCCAACCCCTTAAGAATTTTATATGTTTCATTAAGATCCCCCCTCAGTCTTCTAAATTCTAGCGAGTATAAGCCTAGCTTATATTCCAGCGATTATAAGCAGTGGACGTAGGAGTGATATAGGAAGAATGAGGAACAAGGAAGTGAGGAACAAGGATGCTGGTTTACCAAGGAAAGCAACTCTCTGCATCCCTGCAATCAGTCTGGAGAAGGGCCCCGACACGAAACATCACCGATCCATGTTCTCCAGAGATGCTGCCTGACCCGCTGAGTTACTCTGGCATTTTATGTATTTTTATGGGAAGAGTGATCTGGATTACCAAAATATTTTGAGGTATATAATCTTGAGTCTCTCCTCCCTCCTCCCTATGTTAAAGCATTACTTTATCGGCTCTGACTCCATTTTCATAGCAACAAAAACAATTGTCCCTGTTGTCTTGGGCAAGTTTCCTGACCATTATTCAGTCTTTGATTTACTTCTGCATTTTGTTTGGTTTCGTTTTCGAAAGATAACAATGAAAACAGACCCTTCAGCCCATCGAGACCACGCCAACCATCTTTCACGCCAACTTTCACTTCCAACACATCCATTCCTACAAATCCGCACGTCTTTAGAATAAGGGAGGAAACCAGAGCACCTGGAGGAAACCCACGTAGTCAGGGGGGAGAACTTGCAAACTCCGCACAGACAGCACCCGAGGTCAGGATCGAACCTGGGCCTGTGTGAGTTGGCAGCTCTACCTGCTGTGCCACCGTGCCACCCCAACTGATTTCTGAATCTAATATTACCACGAACTTTGCATTGTTGTTGGCAATGGTATCAAATAAAGGGAGGTATAACAGAAAATTAGATTTCTACATCTGCAGGTAAAATCCTTATAAGGAAAGATCTTCAGTGTTACATGGTTGAACTACACTTGTTTGATGAAATCAAACCTTGTTACAATATGTGCCTGAATCTTGCTGAGCAGATGTTTTGGGTTCAGTGGTAAATATAGTCACTCTTCTGGGAGGCAAAACCTGGCTTTTAAATTTTTTTTTTTTTAAATTGATAAATAATTCAGGTGTGAATCTGGTAGAAATTTGCAAGACTGTTTCATCTCATTTTGGGATTGCTGCCTTTAATTTTGTGGGTTTTGATTTCTTTCTCGCCACATTCTGCTCATGAACATGATCCCCACATGTCTTTAATCCATCCATTCATATTGGCATTGGCAATTACTTTGAACCAGAGGTTGGGAGGTCATGTTGCAGTTGTGTGGGACGTTGGTTGGGCTGCATTTGGAGTGTTGTCTTCAGTTCTGGGCACCAGGCTGTGGGAGAGATGTCAGGTTGGAAATGGTACGGACGGAGAGAATTTGTCGGGATGTTGCCAGGACTCAAGGGTCTGAGTCATATGGAGAAGTTGGGCAGGCTGGGATTCTACTCCTTGGAACGCAGGAGGATGAGGGGTGATCTTATAGAGGTGTAATAAATCATGAGAGAAATAGATCGGGTAGACGCACAGAGGCTCTTGCCCAGAGTTGGGGAATTGAGAACCATGGGTTTAAGGTGAATGGGTAAAAATTTAATTGGAATCTGAGAGGTGACATTTCACACAAAGGGTGGATGGTGTATGGAATGGGCTGCCGGAGGAGATAGCTGAGGCAAGGGCTATTGCAATGTTTAAGAAACAATTAGACAGGTACCTGAATAGGACAGGTTTAGAGGGATATTGGCCAAATGCAGGCAGGTGGGGCTAGTTGGTCGGTGTGGGCAAGTTGGGCCGAAGGGCCTGTATGACTCTATTAAAGAAATCATTGAACTTATTATTTCTCCACTTAGACTCTAGAGGCTGCTACCCACTTTTCCGTGCCTTGACCTCCCTTTTCAAAGACATTCTCAGCCTTTTCCATCATGGAAGTCCTTGTTTGTCCACTGTCATTACATAACCTCACCACCAACCCACTCCAACACTTGTGGATTGATTGGAAGATACTGCATGAAAACTGGTCCTTTGGCCACCAAGTCCACACTGACCATCGATCACCGGCTCACGCTAGTTCTATGTTATCCCACCTCCACATCCACTCTCCACACACTTGGGGAAATCTACAGATGTCTTTGGGATACAGGAGAAGGCAGAGCATCCGGAGGAAACCCACGTGGTCACAGGGAGAACGTGCAAGCTCCACACAAACAGCACCCGAGGCCTGGGTCATTGGTGCTGTGAGGCTGCTGATCTACCAGCCGTGCCACTGTGCCGCTGCCTCTGTGGATGCTTGGAGTACCGACCATCTCACCCTATCTATGCCACTCAGAATTTAATGTACTTTTATCAGGACACCCCTCACTTTCCGAAGCTCCAGAGAAAACAATCCAAGTCTGTCCAAATTGTCCTTCTAGCTAATACCCTCTAACATAGTCGGCATTCTGGCAAACCTCTTCTGCACCCACTACCGTTCTTTGCCTTCTCTTTCTCCCACTGTTGTCCACTTGAATGAGACCACCCTTATCTTGCATTCTTCCCCTCAGTCACAGTTAAAAATACCAACCAAAATAATTACACCACATTATATATATATATATATATATATATATATATATATAATATAAAATATCTGGTTTAAAAACCCCAGAGTTGCCCGAAGAATACTCAAAATAAGTTGAGTGAATAGGGAATCGGGGAAGTAAAGTAAAATCAGTCAGTTCACCAGATGGCTTTTAAAGACCATTTTCATTAGCTTGCAATTGTAGAAATCCCCAAGCGTGCTATTTCAAGTTTGCTCTGGGAGATGCTTTGACAAACTTACAAATGTAATTTGTACTTTCACAAAGTAAATGTCAATCCTCCCATTTCGTCAGTATATAACCAACTTTTTACTGTCAGTTTGGCATAGTTGCCTGCTGGGGTCTCAGTTAGGTAGTGAATTAATTGACACAAAGGAAGAAATGGACTGATGGTGTTTGCATCATTATACAGGCCCACTGGTAAAATAACTGAGACATGGTCCTTGTATCTCAACCTGTTAACAGTACTAATTGGATGGAGTGGGTGAATCACAGGATCCTCCAGGTGCAGTGAGCTGTGACCAGTCACAGCAGAATTACATCCCTCTCCAATCAAAGCCGTCCTTCTGTCCTGAAATGAAAGAAAATATATATATACCCTGCCTTTATAAAGCACCTTTTCACCCAAGAACCTGTCCCAAGCAAATTTCTTTTAAAATTATGAAAAAAGTTTAAAATTTGAGAATGGAGAGTGCAAGTGACAGATCCCATCCAGAAAATTCAGGAACAATTTAGTTTAATGTTGTTTATTATTGTCGAGTGTACCGAGGTACAGAGAAAAGCTGTAGAAACAGAGGAACTGCAGATAATGGCTTATACCAAAGGTAGACACAAAGTGCTGAAGTAACTCAGCAGGTCAGCCACATCTCTGGAGAAAAAGGGTTGGTGGTTTCGAGTCGGGACCCTTCTTCAGACTGAAAAGCCTTTGGTTTTGTGCTATCAGTCAAAGAAGAGACTTTATATGAATATAATCAAGTTGTTAAATCGTTCTTTACCTTCAGTCTGAATAATCACACGTGATACTGGATTAGCACATCAGATTTATTCCACCATGGGGTTCTTCCCCAAGAGGATCCCCAGACTCAATACTAGTGTCTGAAAAGATCTCAACTCAGGGGAGGGGAAGAACAACTTCTCCACGATTGTTTACTTTTTATACAGAAAAAGAGAGGTGTGACAAAAAGAAATCAAGGACCAATTACACATCTAATACAAGGACCAATTACACATCTAATACAATTCCCATGGTTACAGAGAAGACAAAATCATTGATACAGGTCACATGCTCAGAAACCAAACCATTAATATAAGTCACATGTTTTTAGAGAAACGCATCAATTTACCTAGAGTGGATTCAAAACTTTTCCTACTTTCACACGCACCCAAATAAGGAGTTGTTACTAATCTCTAATTGACTATATCAGCTAATAGCATAGATTCTCATTCCCTCCTTTTATCATTCTATGATAACTATCAAAGCTTAAAACAATAAATCACCTTAAACACTTCAAGAGTAAAACAACGCCTTCATATTCCCTCAGGTGGATAGAAAACAAACTACCTACAACCAAACTTCTAAGTACAATCAAATCTAAACCTTGTTTATTTCTACAGAAAGGAAACTACATCAATACTAGACAGAATCCCCCTCGTTCTCACCTTCCACCCCATCAACCAGCGTATCCAACAAATCATCCTCCAACATTTCTGTCACCTTCAACGGGACCCCACTACTGGCCACATCTTCCCATCCCCTCTGAAGAAGGGTCTCGACCCGAAACGTCACCCATTCCTTCCTGCCTGACCTGCTGAGTTACTCCAGCATTTTGTGAATAAATACCTTCGATTTGCACCAGCATCTGCAGTTATTTTCCTTCAAAACTAGACCATCATTAACCATCATTCTAAACACTTCTAAACAATGACCCTTGACACCAGAAAAACTACGCCCTGCTACAATATCTCTTACATGAACTGCTTCTTGCCTGCATCGCCTTAACTCTTTTAGTTTCAAAACTCCACACATGCATCATTCTTCTGGTATTGCCCTCCAAAGGGCGCATATCCTATTACACCTATTCTATTACGTTGCTCATCCTCAAAACCACTTCATCTTCCCCTTCACTCTTACCTCCTAATCTAATAACCTTCCTAATCGTTCAAACTCTTCCTTCACACTATCAACATCCTCAGCCTCCTTATCATGCAATTCAGTTTGTCTTACCACTAACATTCTTGAAGTACCAATACTCTCTACACCATCTGCATTCTTCTCAATACGCATTCAGAGTAGCCAACCCTACAAAAATACAAACAATTAAAATTCCCATATACAATGCTATATTAATCAACTTGTCCGACCAGCCCCGAAATCCTAATCACCCCAACTATTCGACTCCTTCATGTTATCCATTATCTTTGTAATAAAACGAGTAATATTCTCTGTCTGATCCCTAACTCCCATCATACACCTACCTTTTACTATAGCACAGACACATCCTTCCCGAGCCAACAAATAATCTAGGGCATATCTGTTCTGCATAGTAAAGAGCCTAAGTTCAGTAAGTCCCTGGGAAACCATGTCGAGGGCCCCCGTGGTTGCATTACCCAAAATAGTGAGACCACAAATGAGGTAATTGCGATTATTGGCAGTCAAATAACCTCCAATGAAGCCTAGACTAAAGAAGCTCGCCCATCCCTATCCCACAGAGCTCCCATGTGTTCCTAGAGATGTGGGATCTTTCCACTTTGAACAAAATTCTTCTGAAACAGCTTTAGTCACCAACCTTTGATGAGACACCCACTGGGAGGGACAGGTTATTGTCATAGGAATCAGGGTTCCTATTGCCACCTCGGGACTGGTGGATTCAGGACATTAGTGGCTGTGCCATTAAAGAAAAAGAAAAGGTTTGAATCCGTTAAAAACAAAGTGCCATGACATATCGAATACATGTTTAACTCACCTCCCTCTATCAAGTCCCTAAACTGCTCAGAGAACCATTGTGCATCTCTGCCACCTCTTTCTTTCATCATCTGGGTAAAAGGGGACGTATAGTTTCCCACCACCACATGCATTCGATTGCAGACTCCACAGACTAGTTGGATTCCCATAGCAAGAGGAACACAGGTATAGTGGTGACATCTACATTTCCCTTGGCCATCTTTGACCTGACAGGTCCTGTTATCACAAAACGACATCAAGCATGTGATGTTGCTCGGGTTATCAACATATACGCATCCCTCCTTTTCCCGATGGAAACAATTCTCATATGACCTGAGGTCATCATTGGGTGTGAATTTGCACGGTTTGGCGATATCTGTGACCAAACGTACGTCCTGTGAATGTTGACTTATCCTTTGGTAACGGGAGACAAATAGCAGGCGGGGCAGTAAAGGGTTCATAAATAAGGTGGATAGGTTTAGGTGCCTTTATTTTTGCTTTCTCCCTCCAATTATCACATATAAGGTACTTTAGGGGGTCCCATTCTGGTCATGCTGAATAATGCCTGTACTGAGGTCATGGGAACTTTCTTATCTCTATAGACGAGCAATCTCGTAGCTGCATGACCTTGCTTTACTGTTTCAATACACAGCACTCGCAGTCAGACAGAGTAGTGGGAGAGGACAATAGCCCATCTCTTCTGTACACTCCTTATCATTCGTAAAGAGACAAACACATTCTGTTCCCAAGGATAACATTTCTGCCACAAGCATCCATCTTACTGCTTTCCACTAAAATAAGCATTCATTTTATATTAGCTAAAACAACAAAAGAAACCATCTCTACTACAACAAAATATAATATCTCTAATTGACTATATCAGCTAATAGCATAGATTCTCAAAGTCGTCCACAGTGCACAGATAAAGGATAAAGAGTGCAACATTTAGTGCAAGATATAATGTTGATGTCTTATAAGATGTATGAGTTGAAATACATATCAGTTTAAAAACATTGATGCTACAATTCTTGTGTATGGGACATGTTGGTCGGTGTGGGCAAGTTGGGCCAAAGGGTCTGTTTCCACGCTGTGTGACTCTATAACTCCAGTGCCGCAAACGCACTCAAATAAATAAGGGTAGCACATTAAAGCTGTCATCTCACCACTTCAACCGCCCAGGTTAATCCTCATCTCGTGTCTTGTTCGTGTGGCCCATGCACATTCTCTCTGTGATCGCGGAGTTTCCCAAAGTGTCAAGAGTGTTTAATTGTCATAGACTGTATATGTACAACAGGTCAATGAAATTCTTACCTGCATCAGCAGAACAGGCCTAGAAACATAATACACACAGATAATATATAATCGACAAAAAACATTCAAGAAACCTATAACATCAATACTAATGTAACAAAACCTGTAGTCCTTAGTCCAACCAAAGACAGTCCATAGATGTTCATATTTGAACTTAGTGGGTTTGTATTAGCACAGTCTCTTACCCGGAGTGAGGGATCAAGAATCAGAGGACATAGTTTAAGGTGAGAGAGAACAGAATTAATAGGAACATGGGGGGAACGACACACGAGCTGGCAGAGGGGGTAGTTGAGGCATGTAAACAACATTTAAAAGACATTTAGATGTGTACAATGGATAGGAAAGGTTTTGATGGATAAGCGCCAAACACAGGCAGGTGCAACTAGTGTGGTGATGTAGTGGGCCAAGTAGGCCAAAATAACGACAAGTAGGCAAGGTTAACGAAAGCGTGTTTACTGTATCTCTGGAACTCCAAAAGGGAATGAGAGTCATGCGGTCCTTGACCTTTATACTCCCGGCCGAAGTCCGCCTCCTTGGCTCGACCCATTCCCGTGCCGAGGGGTCGTGAGTGGTATGGCCCGACCCTCGGGAGCCGCCACAGGACCCCCCCCCAGATGGACGCACTGCCGTGGGTCTTATTAGGCATCCGGACGGCACCCAAGGAGGACCTCGCAACGTCATCAGCCGAGCTCGTCTACGGGTCGCCGCTCACCGTGCCCGGGGAGTTCGTGCCCTCATCGCCGGGGCAGCAGGAACCGTCCTCGTCCACCCTACAGCGCCTTCTTGTTTAGGAAAGAACTGCACAAGCAGGTTTAAACCGGAGATAGACACAGAATGGTGGAGTAACTCAGGGTGACAGGCTGCCTGTTACTCCAGCATTTTGTGTCCATCTTGAATTTTTCTTGTTGTTGAATGATCAAACTAAGAAGTTTCCCTGGGAATGTTGTATCGTCGAATTTTGTCTTTGGATCTTTCGTTTCAAGTGTTTTGTCTTTAAATTTTTTTTACCAGGTTGTACTCCGACAAAATGCGGCAGAGCGGTGAAAGACACAGTGGTTAATCGAGAGGAAGCCTTGAAGATACTACGGTACTGTTTTCATCTTTTAAAAATCAATAATACCTCAATAATTAAGATGGAGAAAAAACAGACTGCAATACTTGGTTATTTGTTACATGTTAGCTTTAATATATTTGGCTTGAAGGGAACAAGAGAGTCAAGAGTGTTTTATTGTCATATGTCCCAGACAAAACAATTAAATTCTTACTTGCGGCAGCACAACAGAATGTGAAAACATAGCACTCTGTAAACAATATAATAACCAAGAAAAAAATGTTCAGTGTGTGCATATATATAAAAACATGTATGTATAAAATTCATATATAGATTATAATATAATTATATATATATTAAACACTACAACCTCCAAATAAGATCCGAACTACAAAGACTGCAGCATTGATTTTGTCTTTTTGCACTATTACTGTATTTTTGTTTGTGCGTGTATATTTATATATATATATATATATATATATATATCTGTGTGTGTTTCTGTAAGAATACATATGAATAGATAAGAATGTAATAAATAGACACACACAGACAATAATACAGTGATAGTGCAAATAGACAAGGTGATGCCCCCAAGTCATTGTAGTTCAGAGCTAATTTGGAGGTTGTAGTATTTAGTAACCTGACAGCTGTAGGAAAAAAGCTGTTCCTGAACTTGGACGTTACAGTTTTCAGGCTCCTACATTTTCGTCCCGGTGGCAGGACTGTAATGAGAACGTGGCCAGGGTGGTGTGGGTCTCTGATGATACAGGCTGCCTTTTTGAGGCAACAACTCCTGTAAATCCCATCGATGGTGGGGAGGTCAGAACCTGTGATGGACTGGGCAGTGTTCACCATTTTTTGCAATCTTCCTCGCTCCTGGGCGTACAGGTACAAACAATCATGTGAAATTTAGAATCCTACGCATTAGGAGCGTGAAGAGTTAACAAAACAAATATGTATTATGTCAGCAATTGGAAATGGAGGACTGAATTGCCTTATCCTATTCTCCTACTCAAAGTTCTGCTCTACTTGGTTGGCTCCTGAAGTCAGCACTTTAATGGATGACTGCCTATTCCTATCTAGCCACATTGTTTCGTGAAGTTTAGTTTTGAGGTACAGCGCGCAAACAGGCCCTTCGGCCCACCGAGTCCGCGCTGACCAGCGATTCCCGCACACTAACACAATCCTACACTCTAGGGACAACCTTACATTTATAACAAAGCCAATTAACCTACAAACTTGTACGTCTTTGGAGTGTGGAATGAAACCGAAGATCTCTGAGAAAACCCACGCGGTCACGGGGAGATCGTACAAACTCTGTTCAGATAGCACCTGATCCATAGTTAGGATCGAACCCGGGTCTCTCGCGCTGGAAGGCAATAAAGAACGGAGATGAGGAAGAACTTTTTCAGTCAGAGAGTGGTGAAGGTGTGGAATTCTCTGCCTCAGAAGGCAGTGGAGGCCAGTTCGTTGGATGCTTTCAAGAGAGAGCTGGATAGAGCTCTTAAGGATAGCGGAGTGAGGGGGTATGGGGAGAAGGCAGGAACAGGGTACTGATTGAGAGTGATCAGCCATGATCGCATTGAATGGCGGTGCTGGCTTGAAGGGCTGAATGGCCTCCTCCTGCACCTATTGTCTATTGTCTATAACTCTACCGCTGCGCCACCATACCGCCCTAAAGACCATGAAAATTATGGTGAATTAATGAAGTTGGGCAATGAAGGTTAACTTGGGTAGGTTTGAGGTTTATATTGGAAAGTCAAACCAGGGTGCAGGTCCACCATCGATTATCCGGCAACTGGTGGTCCGGCCTCCTTTAATCCGGACAAATTACAAGAGCACACATGAAATCCCTCCCGGATGTTCCATCTGTAAATGTAGCGCCTAGGCCGGGTGAGGTGGCTGATCTCGACCTCATCGGGACTTTCGCGGACGATTGGCACGTCGTACTTGCCCCCTGTGGCCGGGGCTCTGGAACTCCAGCCCAGCAGATGCCGGCAGATCCGGTCCCACAGCCGACTTCCGAGGCCGACTTTGCGGGCAGGTATCTCGGTCCCCAGGCGGACCGTCCCGACACCATTCAACACTGGGGGGAATATACACTGTCTGTTTCTCAGGGTTGGTGTGTCAAGATCTAGACGACAGATCTACAGGATAGGATTAAGGTGATGGGTGGAAAGGGTGGGGGGAGGATTTAATAGATACTTGAGGGAAATGTTTTCACACGGAGGGGAAAGAGGTATGTGTGGAAAGAGCTGTCGGAGGAAGTGGTTGAGACAGATGCAATAACAATTAAAAGCCATTTGGGCAGGTACATGATAGGAAAGGTTAAGAGCATTATGGGTTAAATGCGGGCAAATGTGACTTGCGTTGATGGCATCTTGGTTGGCATGGGTGAGTTGGGCTGAAAGGCCTGTTTTCGTGCTGTATGACTATGACTCCCGAACTACAAAGCAGAAAACCAAAATAAGGCCCACAGGGGCTACCGGTGGAAAATATGTGATGAATAAGAGCTCACAATTGAATGAATTTGCTTTTGCTAGATCCTTGAAGTTGGACTACAAATTATAAACAGAAACTGATAATGCATAACTTGAACAGCAGTAGTACGAGTTCTATTTTTGAATTTAGTTGAATATTTTGAGTGTGAGGAGCTTCCTGTTAAGATTATTCACTCAGTGAGTTATGCTTCTAACCCTTGAGGTGTATTGGTTAAAGTTAGCAGTGCTATCTTTCAAAAAACTTCACGACTTTTTTTCCTTGTGGTGGGGGCATTTTCTCCAAAGACACAGCGTTAATTGAAAGCAATATAAAAGCACAGCTGATGCTGGTTTATACCAAAGACAGACACAATATGCTGGAGTAACTCACAGGGTCAGGCAGCATCACTGAAGAACACGGATAGCATTATCATTCCAGTCATATTGCATGTATAATTAAGATTTGACCTTCTATTTCCACTTAAATGAATATTGTTGCTTTATAGTTGTGAGTCCCCTGCATTTGGAACAGATGGCTTTATTTTTGATTCCTTAATGTCGTATTTACTTGGTGTCTTCAGTGCCTCAGGTGCTGGCTGAATCACAAATGACTGTATCTTGTGGAATACAGGCACGTAAAATTAATTAGCTGCTGAACTGTTTACAGGAAGGGAGAGCTGGAGGCACTTCTTTCCTGTAATGATACCGAGATCTTCCACTCTCAGTATCTTTCCCTCTAGCATTCAAATATAATAGAAAATTGTTGATCATTCAAATGTACAATGGAGCTACAAAATTAAGGGTTCAGTAATTCACAACTGAGGTGTGTAAGATTTTTTTTCTGCGAATATCTGGAATTCTTTACCCCGAAGGATTGCGGAGTCTAGTTCATTGGGGGTATTTAAAGAGGAAATGGACATTTTTTTATAAATGACAGAAAATCGAGGGCTTTGGGAAAAGGGAGATGACAAGCAAATTAATAAGGTATTATTCACAAAATGCTGGAGTAATTCAGTAGGTCAGGCAGCATCTCAGGAGAGAAGGAATGGGTGACGTTTCGGGTTGAGACCCTTCTTCAGACTGAGCACGAGGGAAGGATGTGGATGGAAGGGTCTCGACCCGAAACGTCACCCATTCCTTCTCTCCTGAGATGCTGCCTGACCTGCTGAGTTACTCCAGCATTTTGTGAATAAATACCTTTGATTTGTACCAGCATCTGCAGTTATTTTCTTATACAGCAAATTAATAAAACCCTTTAAAATGATAAAGGATTTCAAGTTAGTGAACGCAGAGAGAACGCTTTCACTTGTGTGGAACAGCCGTAATGAAGACAGAAGAATCTGGAGGTGCTGGAATCTTGAGAAGAAACAAAGCGCTGAAGGAACTCAGCGGGTCAGGCAGCGTTTGCGGATGGAAACAGACAGAGGATGTCTCGGGTCAGCATCCTTCTTCCGACTGATGGGGAGGGGGGAGAAAGCTGGAGAAGGGGCAAAGCCTGGCAAAGGATAGTGTGGACACAGGTGAGGGGAGGTGGGTGATGGGCGGGTGGGTAGAGTGAGCAATAAAGGCCAGAGGTGAAATGGAGGCTAAAGGGTGTCAGAGGAGGAAAGAAAAGGAGGAGTGAAATGTAAAGCCAGAGCCAATAGGTTTTCACTGAACCTCACACGTGACAATAAACTAAACTAAACTAAACCGAGGGAAGGATGTGGATGGAAGGGGAGATAGGGAGGGGAAAGAGGGGGGATTAAGTGTGAAATGGGGCTTTGGAGTGTGGAGGGGTGGGAGATGAGGGGAAGTAGAAGGGGAAAGGAACATGTTGACAAGGTGGGAGAAATATGTGTGCACACGGATGGGATAGCGGGTCGGGGCGGAAAGAGAAATACATATACAGTGTTCACTTTAATCATTCGCTGAGGTAGCAGGTTGCACATACTCACCATCCTTTGTGTCTCTACTTTTAGGCTTTGTCTGTTGTTCCCTGTCACCACTTTAGCACAATCCACATCCCTCTTTACTAATTATTAGTCCTCATTATTCTTTACCCTAAATCATTCCCTTCATCAAGTATCTGCATTCAGTGGCTGTTACAGTGGATGGCTTAATGTTTTGTCTTTCTGGTGACTGGTTAGTGCGCATTAAAAGCTTTTCACTGGACCTTTTTTCACTTTTCATGCGACAATAATCTGAACTGCACTAGACATTTCTTCTGAACGTTTCATGGGATTTATTTTTAGTTTTAGAGATACACCGAGTCCACGCCGACCAGCGATCACCCTGTGCACCAACAGTACCCTACACACTAGGGACAATATTTACATTTATACCAATGCCTATTAACCTACAAACCTGCACGTCTTTGGAGTGTGGGAGTAAATCGGAGCACCCGGAGAAAACCCACGCAGCCGTAGGGAGAACACACACAATCTGTACAGACAACACTCATAGTCAGGATCGAACCCGTGTTGGTGATGCTGTAAGACAGTGACTACCGCTGCGCCACCGTGCCGCCCCCACGATTTCTTGGTGACTCTTTTCTAACAAAACTCCTTAGGTTATGCTCCACCCCAATTGTGGAAGCATTCTCTCTTTCTCCATTCAATCGGAATATTTTATAATTGTAAAGAGCTCATAAACTTACAGAGCAGAATTAGGCTATTTGGCCCATCGGGTCTGCTCCGCCATTCAATCATGGCTGATCTATTTTTCCCCTCTCATCCCCATTCTCCTGCCTTCTCCCCATAACCTTTGACACCCGTGTCAAAATACCCAATGTCTTGGTCTCCACAGCAATGAATGCCACAGATTTACCACACTCTACATAAAGTGGGTTCACTCATCAGCTGCCACTTTGCAGGAGAAAGAGACATGTGTGTCCATCCCTTCCTGAAATATATTTCCTTGTATTTCTTTTCCCTGTGCTGTCCTCACTCCCTCATGACGTAGTGACCTGGGCCAATGTTGTAGTTGTGGGTCCAACCAGCTCTCGATACAGATTCAGCTTTACATCCATACTTTCAAATTCTATTCCACTGGAAATAAACCATTGTACCGTCCCATAGTCATACCTCTCCCCTTCCCTGTGCCCCACCAAGACTTGTACCTTCGCCCCCCGCCCCCGACCCCTGCATTCTTTCCACTGACTTTGTACGTTTGTACGTTCTCCCTGTGACCACATGGGCTTTTTCCTGGGTGCTCTGGTTTCCTCCCACACTCCAAAGACGTGCAGGTTTGTAGGTTAATTGGCTTCTGTAAATTGTCCCTTGTGTGTAGGATCGTGCTAGTGTTTGGGGAGATCGCTGATCGGCGCGGACTCCGTGGGCCAAAGGGCCTGTTTCCACGCTGTTTCTCCTAAAGTCTAAAAGCCTTGTTCACCTATTACCTGCCAAGCTTTGTCCTCCTACTCCTCTCTTCCAGCTTTCTTCTGCGTCCTAACCCGAAACATTACCGATCCAGGTTCACCAGATATGCTGCCTGACCTGCTGAGTTACTCCAGCACTTTGTGTCTTTTTTTTGTAAATCAGCACCTGTAGTTCCTTGTTGCTCCATTCAGGATTTAACCTGCAGCTGCAAGTTTGTCACCTTGACTGCTTGTGATCGATTCAACAAAACAGGGTCATGGAGGAGCTTAAAGGGCATGTACAGTGTCATTTGTAAGGTTAACAACATCAGACAAATATCATATCATATCATATCATATATATACAGCCGGAAACAGGCCTTTTCGGTCCACCAAGTCCGTGCCGCCCAGTGATCCCCGTACATTAACACTATCCTACACCCACTAGGGACAATTTTTACATTTACCCAGTCAATTAACCTACATACCTGTACGTCTTTGGAGACGTCATGTCACAATGCATTATGTGAAGGCACTTGTCTTGGTTTGATGTGTATAATTAATTTGATGTCAACTTCTTATGAGTTGAACCATCACCCTCTTCAAGATTGACCATTAAAAATGCATGTTCTTCGACTACCAAGAGAATAACATTTTAAAGTATTCGAGTTCACTTCCTCCTTTAATAGGTCAGTCCTCAATAAATGATGGAAGAGTCCTTAATATAATAGGGCAGCTCAGTGGCACAGAGATAGAGTTCCTGCATCACAGCGCCAGTGACCCGTACTCGATCCCGACTACGGGTGCTGTCTGTACAGGGTTTGTACGTACTCCCTGTGACCACGTGGGTTTTCTCTGGGTGCTCCGGTTTCCTTCTGTAAGATTTGAGAAGTTTTCCCTCATTTGAAAAGCAACGCAAACCAAAGAGCTGCAGTTTGGACATTTTAAACGGGAGACTGGGGCTGATAGCGGAGAAAGGCTGCGGTCAGATTAACAAAGGATGTCACAATCTGTGGGTCCTAAAATGGCCGCAGGACCTCGTGACCAGCCACAAAAGGTAAAAACCTTACATCCCAGTCTCTAGGTTTTCTGCAAAGCCATGGCCAGAACAAAGGATGGGTATTGGCCATGCAGAAACCTACGAAACCAGGTCGGAGTCCAGACACTGGGGCGCTGACATCAGCATACTCACAATGCCCCAAGCCGACCTAAACAGTTCATCTCAGTGAGGGGGCACAATAGCCCATAGAAAACTACCTGGTAGGTGATGGGAAACCAGTTAACACCCATCACCTCACAATGAAATCCCAATTTACACCGTCTGGCCATCCCCGGTATCCCGGAACATAAGGCAGATCAGAAGATAAAACCTCATACATATCTTTTGAACAAAAAGATTCCAAGATCTGGCGGGAGATAGGACGGGTCAGAAACAGTATAACTGGCCACTACTTTGGGTGAAAAAGTTAAGACGGACAGGAGGCAAGAAGCGCAGAGAAAACCGGGTTCGAAGTCTGAAGTCAAGAAGAAAGTCGGAAAGAAGAACGGATGCAAGAGAGAGGAACAGGCACGCAACTCGAAAAGAAATACTGCAAAAACCGAACAGCCAGTAACCCCAGTAATAACCCCATGGTGAGCATGCACTTCAAATCCTACATATCCTGGACATAGTTTAGTGTAGAGAGGAGGGTGGTTGTGAATAAACGTTGGGTGTGTATTAAAAATAGGGTTTGGTCAAGGTTGCGATGCGTCGTGCGTTCCCCATCTGACAGTCGTGTATGTGTCTTGCAGAACTGTGTTTAAGAATTCATAAGTAAAAGGGTATTCGTGTATACGTTTTGTGTAACTGTGTGTGTTTCAAGGATTCAGCGAAGAAGGTATTCGGATATATGTCTCATGGAACTGTGTGCTTTTAAGTTTTCAGCGAAAAGGGTATTCGGGTATATGTCTTGTGAACTGTGCGTTTTGTGATTAATAAATAAAAGATATTCATGTATTCGGTATGTGTATTATAGATATGTCTTATCGAACTGTATAATAAGTATTCATGGACAATAGTCCCAAGTGCTGAATAAAAGCCTTTTTCAGTTAAACCCTGGTTTTAAAATCTGGTCTGGTTGAATTTTTTCTGCACTATAAGAGCTCCTGCACCGAAGTCCAGTGTCTAGAACCGTAAGGGGTGAGTGGGTCGAACCACTCACGGGGAACCAGTGTGCGCGGCCTGGTCAAGGGATCAGAGCAAGGCACGGGGACCTTAGGTCGGGCGAAAGCTCGGCGCAGAAACCCCTTACACTTCCACATTCCAAAGACACGGGGGTTTGTTGGTTAATTGGCTTCTGTAAAGTGTCCATTGTCCCCAGTGTGTAGGACAGTGCTAGTGTATGGGGTGATCGCTGGTCGGCGCGGACCCAGCTGTATCTCTAAAGACTAAAGTCTAAGATTACATTTATGTATGGTACCTGCTGATGGAAAACTTGAGGCAACTTTATATCCCAGTGCATTCCCAATGCAATTCCTCCTTGTTTGTCACAGTAGCCAGGTGAAGGATATCAGATTTTATATTAAAACATGAAATAAGCTGCTGAAAATATGATCGCCTTGGTTGGACTTTGGTTTGGAGTACTGCATGCAGTTCTGGTCACCCCCTTCCAGGAAGGGTGTGGAGGCTTTGGAAGGAGTACAGAGGTGATTTACCAGAATGATGCCTGAATTTGAGGATTTTAGCTGCAGGAAGAGGTTGGACAGACTTGGATTGTTTTCTCTGGAACACTTGAAGTTGCGAGGAGACCTGATAAAAGTGTGTAAAATTATGACAGCAAAAGATAGGGTAGTCAGATATATTTTCCCCCAGGGTGGAAAAATCAAATACTAGGGCGGCACGGTAGCACAGCGGTAGAGTTGCTGCTTTACAGCGAATGCAGCGCCAGAGACTCAGGTTCGATCCTGACTACGGGTGCTGCACTGTAAGGAGTTTGTACGTTCTCCCCGTGACCTGCGTGGGTTTTCTCCGAGATCTTCGGTTTCCTCCCACACTCCAAAGACGTACAGGTATGTAGGTTAATTGGCTGGGTAAATGTAAAAATTGTCCCTAGTGGGTGTAGGATAGTGTTAATGTACGGGGATCACTGGGCGGCACGGACTTGGTGGGCCGAAAAGGCCTGTTTCCGGCTGTATATATATGATATGATATGATGATATGATAGAGGGCATAGCTTTAATGTGAGAGGGGCCAAGTTTAGTGGAGATGTGCAGGGCAAGTCTTTTACACACAGAGTGGTGAGTGGCTGGAACGTGTTGAAGGGGGTGATGGCACATACAATAGTTGCATTAAAGAGACTTGGCATATCGTTACGCAGGGATTGGAGGGATATGGATTATGTGCATGCAGGTAAGATATGGTCTTGGCATCATGTTTGGCACAGACATTGTGGGCCGAAGGGCCTGTTCCTGTGCTGTACTGTTCTATGTTCTATCATAGAACATAGAACACCAATAAATTTGCTGCAATTGCTGGAAATGAAACTGAATTGAACTTGTTCAATTATCATGAAGAACCAATCTTAGCCAGAGATTGTACATTGTGTTTTGTATTAAGTGTTTGCCTCGGTTTACAACTTTATAAAGCTTTTCTCTTGCATTGTTTTTTCGTTTTCCCAGTTTTGGAGATTGGTATTTTTACCACCTTTTATTCAAGTTAGTGTGAGCTTCTGGATGAAGTAGTTCTATAATGTCTCCCACTATTGAAGATTGATGACAGGTTTGACTTACCACCAACGCACATAATGGCGGTAATAACATTGATGGATCTATGGGACAACAGATGTAGAATTTACGAGCGGAATGACAAATAAAAGTAAAGGATGAATCACACTAACTTCACAAACCTGCAGATAGAGGGCAGCATGGTGACGCAGCGTAGATTTGCTGCTATACAGCGCTTACAGTGCTGGAGACCCGGGTTCAATCCCGACTACGGGTGTTGTCTGTACTGAGTTTGTACGTTTTGCCCCTGACCGTATGGGTTTTCTCCGAGAACTTTGGTTTCCTCCCACTTTCCAAAGCCGTACAGGTTTGTAGGTTAATTGGTTTGGTATAAGTGTAAACTGTCCCGAGTGTGTGTAGGATGGTGTTAATGTGCGGGGATCGCTGGTCGGTGCAGACTCAGTGGGCCCAAGGGCCTGTTTCCGCACTTTATCTCTAAAATAGACTAAACTAAACCTCCCTGAGGAGGGAAGCAGGAAGAGAAAATGCGCAAAGAATGCACAAGATTGCCACTTGCGCAGTTGGCAAAGCTGCTGTCTCATAGCACCAGAGGTCCGTGTTCAATCCTGACCTCAAGTGCTGTCTGTGTGGAGTTCGTACGCTCTCCCTGTGACCATGTGGGTTTCCTCGGGTGCACCAGTTTATGACAAACATCCCAATGGTTTGCAGGTTAATTGGCCTTAGTAAATTGCCCCCAACTGTGTAGGGAGTGGATGCCATTGTAGGATAACATTGAACTAGTGCGCACGGGTGATCAATGGGCATCGTGGACTTGGTGTGGCAAAGGGCCTATTTCCATGCTGAAAATCTAAAACTAAAAGAAACTAGATTTGGGGAAATAAGTAAGAAAAGATACAAGTTAATCATGAGGAATTTCCCAAACTTAATTGGAAAGAGAGCTGGATAAAGGTGGTTTTAAAATAGAATTCCACGTTGTGTACAACACTCCTTTCTGAATTAACATGGAAGAATTTTGACAAGGGAGGATTCACTATTGGATCTGGTAACCATGAGAAGTATAGTCACGGCAATACCTGAGGAATGGGGTGGGACAGTGGCACAGAGGTAGAGTTGCTGCCTTACAGCGCCAGAGACCCGGGTTCAATCCTTACCACGGGTGCTGTATGCACAGAGTTTGTACATTCTCCCTGTGAATGAGTGGGTATTGTCCGGGAGTTCCGGCTTCCTCCCACAGACGTACAGGATTGTAGATGAATTGGCTTCTGTCAATTGTGCAGGATAGAACAAGTGCATAGGTGATTGCTGGTCGGCACGCACTCGATGGGCCGAAGGGCCTGTTTCCATGCTCTATCTCTAAATTAGTAGCCACCATAATATCTTATGCTTGAAGATAACAATGGAGAAAATGAAGATGCCCTCATAAGATTTGAAGTGCATCAACAGTGAGGGACTGAGAATAGAACTGAGGAAAAGGGACATTAATAATGGTGAGTCATACAGCATAGAAACAGGTCTAAACCGTTCAATAACATGTTCTAAACTGTTGTGCGGTCACGGTGGCGCAGCGGTAGAGTTGCTGCCTTACAGTGAATGCAGCGCCAGAGACCCGGGTTCGATCCTGACTACGGATACTGTCTGTACGGAGTTTGCATGTTCTCCCCTTGATCTACGTGGGATTTCTCCAAGATCTTTGGTTTTCTCCCACACTCCAACGATGTACAGATTTGTAGGTTAATTGGCTTGGTAAATGTAAAAATTGTCCCTAGTGGGTGTAGCGTAGTGTTAGTGTGCGGGGATCGCTGGTCGGCACGGAGCCAGTGGGCCGAAGGGTCTGTTTTCGCGCCGTATCTTTAAGCTAAACTAAACGCATACTGAGCATTATGCCAATCTACATTCATCTGCATTAATTCCATATCCTCTCTGCCCAGCTCATTCAAGTTTCTGTCAGATGCCTCTCAAATGTTAGTATTGTTCCTGCCTCCGCTATCTCCTTTGGCAGCTTATACCAGATACAATATAGAATAGCAAAAGGAAATACTTGAACTATGTTGATCACAGTCCAGGCAAAATACACTTGGCTGAGAACAACAGTCCAGTGGAATACCAACGACACAGAACGGTTGAATAAAGAGACACTGGAGGTTGAGGAAACCTCCATAAGCAAGGACATAATTTGAGAAAGCACAGCAAATGCAAATATAAAAAGATACGGGAGAGAAATCAGAAAAGCATTTGGTATGAGCTTCTGAATAAGTTACATCTGGCAGCCCTGCCCATTCTTGTGGTTGATGACAGGTTAGGCTTGTAACTGGTGTAGGTAGTAAAAGTCATAAAATTGATGGTGTTATCTGAATGCAGGAGGAGTATCTATGATCAACAGAATTAAATTCCAGACAAGCATAGTAAGATTCTGAAAATATTGAACAATTACTTTGTTCCATAGAGTCATAGTCATTGGAGTGGCACAGTGGTGGCGCAGCGGTAGAGTTGCTGCCTTACAGTGCCAGAGTCCCGGTTCGATCCTGACTGGGTGCTGTGTGTACGGAGTTTGCATGTTCTCCCTGTATCCGTGTGGGTTTTCATCGGGTGCTCCTGTCTCCTCCACACAACAAAGACATACAGGGTTTGTTGGTTAATTGGCTTCAGTAAGCCATAAAAATTGTCCCCAGTGTGCAGGATAGTGTGAGCGTACGGTGAGATCGCTGGCCGGAGCGGGCTTGGGGGTCGAAGGGCCTATTTCGGCACTGTACCTCTCTAAAATCTAAAGTTCAACAAGACATAGAGTCATACAGCATGGAAACAGGTCCTTCAGCCCAACTTGCTCATGCCGATCATTACGCCCCATCCACACTAGACCCACCTGCCCGCTCTTGACCCATGTACCTCTAAACCCATCCTATCCATGTACCATGCTTCACTTTTCTTTCTCCAAGAAAATGGATGAGAAAGATGTTATATCGGAAGATGAGGTGAGAAATAATGTAATCAAAATTAAATGAAATGAGGAGGAATTGTAATTAAATTGAAAGTAAACTAAAGAAATTCATAAAGATAAAACCTTGGTCCGAATGCAGTACATCAATACTTTTTTAAAGGTAAGCAGGGCATTATTTAAGCGATGCAGCATAGAAACGGGTACTTTGGCCGAATGAGCTCATTTTGACCATCAATAACCTGTTTGCACTAGTTCTACGTTATCCCACTTTCTCAGCCAGTCCCAACACATTTGGAGCAATTTACAGTCCAATTAACGTGAAAACACCCAAATTCTTTGGGATGTGGAAGGAAGCCAGAGCACCCGGAGGAAACACAAGACCACAAGGAGAACGTGCAGGTTTGTAGGTTAATTGGCTTTGGTAAAATCGCCCCTAGTGTGCAGGATAGTGTTAGTATACAGGATGATCGCTGGGTGCAGCAGACTCCATGGGCCGAAGGGCCTGTTTCCACGCTCTATTTCTAAAGTGTATGTTAAACCATATGCTGTTTTCCAGCTCTTCCTGCCAGATTATAACGCGTCTCTCATCCTTGTAACAACTCACTAACATCCTCCTTTGATTTCTGTCCATTAAACCAATGCCGTATCCGTGCTAACGTATCATTCACAATCCCATATGCTCTTATGTTGCATACAATCTGATTGCCTTGTCATAAAAATGACGTGGGAGCATTGAAGAGGGTTCATGAAATATTTACAAGAGTAATGGGTGCAACACTGCAGTTGTGATATCAGTTCAGTTTAATCAACCTGGGCTAATTTGCTGCAAAAGAAAAAGGGATGAGGAGGGATGTTTCACAATGAAGTTATGGAGGATATGATTGAAGAGACACTTGTGCAGAAGAACAGAATCGTCGTCCATCAATTGAAGCAAATGAACAAGAAATCAAATCAGGAATTTGGAAAACAAATACTGCCAGAAATCTGCCAGGAGAGCTGTTGCCTCGCAGTGCCAGAAACACGGGTTTGAACCTGACTTCAGATGCTGTCTGTGTGGAGTTTGCACATTCTGGAGTATTGTCCCTGTGACTACATACGTTGTAATTGCCCGTATTGTGTTGGGAGTGAATGAGACAGTGGGATAACAAACTAGTGTGATCGGTGGGCCTCTTTCTATGCTGTTTTTATAAAAGCAAAATCAATGAGAATATGGAACTTGGAATTACTGGGAGTGGCTGTGGTGATTAGTTAAAGTAACTTTAAAGAGGAGGAGTGAAACTCGGGAGGGAGAAGGGAATAGAGAGCTTAGTTGCTAGTATTAGAAAAGAAGGCCATCCAACATGGACTAAATGGGTTGTTTAATCATTTCTAGCGAAATGCTTTTTTTCAATCCTGAAATGTGCCTAACTTAATTATTTGCAAACTCCTTAACTTTTCTGTCAAGTCTGTATGTTCTCCCTGTGACCGCGTGGGTTTTCTCTGAGTGCTCTGGTTTCCCCCCACATTCCAAAGACGGACAGGTTTGTAGGTTAATTAATAATAATAATAATAATAATGCATTTTATTTATATAGCGCTTTTCATATACTCAAAGACGCTTTACAGAGATTTTGAGAACATAGGGAAATGAATAAATAGATAAATAAGTAAATAAATAAATGAACAAAGAAAGGAGACAGAAGGTGAGGTGACCTTCAGTGGATGAAGGCAGTACTGAACAGGTGAGACTTCAGCGATGTTTTGAATGTGGTGAGTGTGGAGGAGTCTCTAACGGTTTGGGGTAGTGAGTTCCATAGGGTGGGAGCAGCGATGGAGAAAGCCCTGTCCCCCCAGGATCTGAGTTTGGTCCGGATGTGGGGGGATAGGAGATTGGCAGCGGCAGAGTGGAGGGTGCAGGTGGGAGTGTGCCTGTGGAGGAGGTCGGTCAGGTAGGATGGGGCCAGGTTATGGAGGGCTTTGTAGGTTATGAGGAGGATTTTGTACTGGATTCTCTGGGGGATGGGGAGCCAGTGGAGTTTATAAAGTACGGGGGTGATATGGTCACGGATCGAGGTGTGTGTGAGTAGACGGGCAGCGGAGTTTTGAATGTATTGAAGTTTATTGATGATTTTTGAGGGTGCGCCATAGAGGAGGCTGTTGCAGTAGTCCAGACGGGAGGTGATGAAGGCGTGGATGAGGGTTTCTGCAGCTGTGGAGGAGAGGGATGGACGGAGACGGGCAATGTTTTTGAGGTGGAAGAAGGCTGTCTTTGTGATGTGTTTGATGTGTTTGTCGAAGGAGAGGGTTTGATCAAGGATGATTCCAAGATTCCGGATGTGAGGTGAGGTGGATACTGGGAGACCATCAATGTTGAGGATGAAGTTTTGGGTGGATTTGGTGAGCGTTTTTGGACCAATGATGATGATTTCAGATTTGTTGCAATTGAATTTGAGGAAGTTTGATTGAAGCCAAGATTTTATTTCAGTGATGCAGTTTGTCAGTGTAGAGTGTGTGGTGGGGGAGATTGACTTGGTGGAGATGAGGAGCTGGATATCATCGGCGAAGCAGTGGAAGTTGAGACCATGACGGCGGATTAATTGACCAAGGGGGAACAGGTAGAGGATGAAGAGGAGGGGGCCAAGGACTGAGCCTTGGGGTACACCTTGGGGGAGGGGAACGGTGGGGGATTTACAGTTGTTAATGGAGATGAACTGGTGTCTGTCAGAGAGGTAAGATTTGAACCAGGATAGGGCTTTTCCGGTGATGTTAAGGGAGGTTTCAAGTCGGGTGAGGAGAATAGAGTGATTTATGGTGTCAAAGGCGGCGCTGAGGTCAAGTAGGATGAGGATGTTGAGGTTGCCAGCGTCGGAGGAGAGGAGAATGTCGTTTGTGATTTTGAGGAGCGCAGTTTCAGTACAGTGGTTTGAGTGGAATCCGGATTGGAAAGTTTCATACAGGTTATTGGTAGAGAGGTGGTATTTGAGTTGGGAAGCTACAGCACGTTCCAAAACTTTGGACAGAAAGGGTAGGTTGGAGATTGGTCTGAAGTTGTTTGGGGTGTCAGGGTTTAGACCAGGTTTTTTCAGAATGGGGGTGACAGCAGCGATTTTGAGGGATGGCGGGACGATGCCAGTGGACAGGGAGGAGTTTATTGTTGCAGTGATAAGTGGAGAGAGAGCAGGAAGGCAGGCCTTGACAAAGCTGGAGGGGATGGGGTCCAGAGAGCAGGTGGCAGTTTTTATTCCTGTGAAGAGGTCAGAGAGGTCGGTGGTGGAGATTGGGGAGAACTGAGGCAGGGGCTGACAGGATAAGGGGGGGCAGGTGGTTTGAGGGGGAGCAGGTGCGTTGGTGGTTAAGGTGCTGTAGATGTTGTCTATTTTGCTTTGGAAGAATGAAAGGAAAGTGGTGCATTTGTCAACTGTGAATGATTGGGAGATGGTGTCCAGGGGGCTGAGGAGTTTGTTTATTGTAGAGAAGAGTGTTTTTGGGTTTCCGGAGCCAGAGTGAATTATTTGAGAGTAGTAGGTGGAGTGGGCATGGGAGAGGGCATCTTTATAGTGCTGTATGTGGTCTTTGTAGGCTTGGGAGTGAATTGTGAGACCTGTTTTGTTGCGGAGTCTTTCAAGTTGGCGGGCATGAGTTTTCATCACGCGGAGTTCAGGGGTAAACCAGGGAGCAGAGTGGGTGAAGGAAACTGTTTTGGTTTTTATAGGTGCAAGCTGGTCGAGGCAGGAGGAGAGAGTGCGGTTGTAGTAGTCAGTGAGGTCAGAGGGGCTGTGTAGGTCAACGAAGGGAGAGGCGGACATTATTTCAGAGAGGGAGGATGAGAGCGAGGTAGGTGAAATAGAGTTCAGATTGCGGAAGTTGATTTTGCGTTTTTGCTTTGGAGCTGGGGTGGGAATGTTGACAGACATGGTGATGGCTAAGTGATCAGAGAGGGTGGGGTCGGAGCCAGAGAGGTGATGTAGATTTAGTCCAGTGGAGCAGACAAGGTCCAGAATGTGTCCACGGTTATGGGTGGGAAAATTGACATGTTGAGTGAGGTTAAAGCAGTTGAGTATTTCAGTGAAGTCAGCGGTTATCGTGGAGTCAGTGGAGTCCATATGGATGTTGAAGTCACCGAGGAGGAGGATTGAGGGGGAGAGAGAACAGAACTGGGTCAGAAAGTCAGAGAAGTCAGAAAGGAATGATGGGTGTGGTTTGGGAGGGCGGTAGATAACTGCCATGACTAATTTTGTGTGGCTAGAGAGTTTGAAAGCCAGGTGTTCAAATGAAGGAGCAGATGAGATGGAGATGAGGTTGATCTTGAAGTCCTGTCGGTGAATTACGGCAATCCCACCACCTCGGCCTTCCGAGCGTGGTTTATTGATGTAGGAGTATCCGTTGGGTGTAGTGAGGTTGAGTGGGAGGTAATCCAGAGGTTGTTGCCAGGTTTCTGTCAGACAGAGGAAGTCCAGTTTATTTTCCAGGATGAAGTCATTCAGAATGAGGCTTTTATTGTTGAGGGACCGGATGTTGAGCAGAGTGAGCTTCATGTTGCTTTGTATGGTGTGGATGGACACGGGTGATTTAGCCAGGGCTTGTAGACAGGGGGCACGCTCGTGTGCGTTGTTGTGATGATGTAATGGACGAGTGGAAGTCCGATCAGCTGACCAGAGTGCAGGGATGGAGTGACCGGTCTGGGAGTAGACAAACTTGTGACCGGAGCCTCTGTGGATGTATTTGGGTCGTCGTAGAAGTCCGTGATTGATGATGGCAGAGATGCATGGCGGAGTGGAGTGGTTGTTGAGCTGGAGCAGCCTCGCAGCCAAGTACTTCAGTGCCATGCCAGGCAGGAGCGAAGGAGCATAGAGCCCAGAGAGATCAAAAGGTCACAGCAGGCACAACAGGCTGATCCAGAGCAAGGCCTATGAAGATCGAGGAAGCTGAGCAGCCTAAGGGTTAATAGGGAGCTGAGGACGTGCAGGCAGAGGAGGTAACCAGGCAAGCAGGCAGCCAGGCAGCTGTTAGCGTTAGCGGTAGCGGTAGCAGTAGCGTTAGCGATTTGATGACGTCAGCGCTAGCTGTCAGGTAACCCACAGGGGAGCAGTCCAAGCCAGCAGAGACAGGAGCACAGACAGGAGTGAGAGGTCCAAGGGTGCGGAGTCCAAGGGTGCGGAGGCAGCGGTGGAAGAGCTGGGCAGATGATACCAGGTCAAGCAGAAGGATTTGTTTAAGCAGAGGGATTTTTTCAAGCTGAGAAAATCTTTTCAAAAACGGCAAAATTAATACAAAATTAATACAAAATAGAAGTGGTGAGAAGCGGCGAACAAACAACGCCAGCGTCCTCTCACGTCACTTCCGGTATATTAATTGATTTAATCTTGCCATTTAGGTGACCTTGCATTGGAACAGGTCGGTTTTAATTAAACTGCAAAGACTAATTGCCTGAAGTGATTGAATTCAAGCAGTGGCACAAAGAACTGCAGATGTTGAAATCTTGAGCAAAAGAGAAAGTGCTGGGGGAACTCAGCTAGTCAGGCAGCATCTGTGGAAGGGGACGGACAGACGACGTTTCGAGCCGGGACCTTCCCTCAGCCAAGTCTGAAGAAGAGTCCAGACACGAGACAGCACCTGTCCATTTTCTCCACAGGTGTTGCCTGCAGAGATACAGCATGGAAACAGCCCTTTGGCCCACTGAGTCCACAGTGACCATCGGTCACCCGTACGCTAGTTGTATGTTATCCCACATTTGCATCCCACACACACTAGGGGCAATTTACAGAAGCCAATTAACCTACAAACCTGCACGTCTGGTATGTGGGAGGAAACCCACGCAGTCGCAGGGGGAACGTGCAAACGCTGTACAATTGCACCCGAGGTCAGGATCAAACCCGGGTCTTTGGCGCTGTAAGAAAGCAGTTCTACCAGCTACGCCACAGTGCCGCCCCGTGTTGTTGAATTCAATACTGATTCTCGAAGGCAACAAAGTGGCTGAACAGAAGACATGGTTCGGTTCCTTATGCTTACATTGGATTTTGTTGGAACAGTGCAGAAGGCTCGAGTGGAGGACAGAGTGGGGGTGGACGGACAACTAAAGTAGCAGCAAAGTAACTGGAAGCTCTTTGGTGTTATTGCGAGCAGTAACCTAATCTGTGTGAGGTTTCTCCAGTGTAGAGGCGACTCCATCGTGAGCATTGAACGTAGTACACTAGATTGGAAGAACTGCAAGTTCAAGGAGCGGCACAGCGGCTCAGGTAGCAGAGCTGCTGCCTCACCTAAATGTGACGCATCGGCCAGGTGAAGTGGCCGATCTCGACCACACCGGGACTTCCACGCCGATCGGCGGGTCGAATTTGCCCCCTGTAGTCACGGCTCACAAACTCCAGCCCGAATGGAGCCGGCAGATCCATTCCCATTGCCGACTTCCAAGGTCGACTTTGCAGGCCTGTATCTCAGTCCCTCGGCGGCCTAGGCAGACCGTTTTGGTACCGTTGACCTCTGTTTGTCCAACAAAAAGGATAATCCAAAAAGCCTCTGGAACCAAAAGTACCTGAAAATCGTTGAGGGACTTGCAGACCATGTCAACCGAGATGTCTCATCTATACTGGTCCCATTTTGCCCGTATTCTTCTAAACCTTTCTGACCCATGCAACTGTCCAGATGTCTAAATGTTTCTGTTGCACCCGCGTCAACTACTTCCTTGTTCCACCATCCTTTGGGTGAAAATGTTGCTCCTCAAGGTTCCCATTAAATCTTTCCCCTCTCACCGTTTTGCTCAATATTTCACTTTTGTTGTTTTGTACTATATTTGTTCATGTAATCCAATATTTTGATTCCAAAAAGAAAGTCCACAACATATTTGCTAAAGATTTGACAAAGATGCACCAGATTCATGCAAGATAAAATTTTGATGTTTACTTTGCCTCAAGTCCTGATTGGACTGATCCAGGATGGGGAGGAACCTGCCTACAGAGGGGAAGTGACGCAGCTGGCGTCCTGGTGCCATCGCAACAACCTGGAGCTCAATGCTCTCAAGACAGTGGAACTAAGTGTAGACTTTCGAAGAGATCCCCCTCCCCTCCCCCCACTCACCATCAACAACACCACAGTGACATCTGTGGAGTCATTTAAGTTCCTTGGAACCATCATCTCCAGGGACCTTAAATGGGGTGCCACCATCGACTCCACAGTCAAAAAGGCCCAACAGAGGATGTACTTCCTGCGGCAACTGAGGAAACACAATCTGCCACAGGCAATGATGGTCCAATTCTATACTGCTATCATTGAGTCCGTCCTCACCTTCTCCATCATGGTCTGGTTTGGCTCAGCCACCAAGCACGACATCCGGAGGCTGCAAAGGACCGTTCGATCAGCTGAGAAGGTTGTTGGCTGCAACCTTCCCCCCATTGACGAACTGTACACTGCAAGGGCCAGGAAGTGAGCAGGCAACATCATCTCTGACCCCTCTCACCCTGGCCACAAAACGTTTGAAGCACTTCCATCTGGAAGGTGACCCCGACTGTCAAAGCAGCCACAGCCAGACATAAAAACAGTTTTTTTCCACGAGTGATAGTCCTACTCAATAACCAAAGTCTGTAGTCTCTTTTTTGCTCTGGTTTATTTTCACCCGCATGTTTAGACCGTAATGTTGTATCCTTATTGTTTTGATGTGTTTATGCTTTATTCTTAATTGTCAACTGTACGTTTGTGTTGTCATTTGTGAGCGGAGCACCAAGGCACATTCCTTGTATATGCACATACTTGGCCAATAAACTTATTAATTCATTCATTCATTAAATGAGGTAAGACCCACTTAAACTGAGCTGTAGTAACATGTGGCAAATGAAATGTGGATCTAAATGATACGTTGCAGGTTTCAAACTTTACTTTCTATTTGCAGCATAGCACAGAGAGGCCTGTCGCTGGGTGGCTCTGACGGTGGGGTAAGTGGCTCAACATTATGAACTTTCATACTTAAATAACAAACTCTTCTTAAAAGAATTTTTAAAGTTTCTATTAGTGGGGGAGTCTAGAACTAGATGTCATAGCCTCAGAATTAAAGGACGTTCTTTTAGGAAGATGAGGATAAATTTCTTTAGTCCAGAGGGTGGTGAATCTGTGGAATTCTTTGCCACAGAAGGTTGTGGAGGCCAAGTCAGTGGATATTTTCAAGGCAGAGATAGATAGATTCTTGATTGGTACAGGAGTCAGAGGTCATGGGGAGAAGGCAAGAGAATGGGGTTCGGAGGGAGAGATAGATTAGCTATTATTGAATGGCAGAGTAGGCTTGATGGGCCGAATGGCCCAATTCTACTCCTATTCCTTATGACCTTAAATACACTGCTAAATGTTGACTACGTTTTCTTGTGTGATCAGCTGAAAGACATTTTTACATTGATGCATCATTCGGGGTTCTTGAGAATGATTGATTGAAAGATCCAGCATGGAAACATCACCCTTTTCTCTCCAGAGATGCTGCCTGGTGCACTGTGTTACTCCAGCATTTTGTGTCTATCTTCGGAGTAAGCCAGTTCCTTCCCACACATGGAAACAGGCCCTTTGGCCCACCAAGTCCATGCCGACCATTGCTTAGACAATCCTTACTTGATTCTTGAAAGAACAAATAGAAATATCAGTAAGGGTGATCTTGTTAATTAGAGACTTACAAAAGGCCTTTGATAAAGGTACCATGTTGTAGATTCAGAACATGTGAACTCAGGATACAACTACCAACAAACTAACTTAGCAAGTCAAGCAGCATCCGTGGAGACAGAGGGAGAGTCAACATTTGGCACCGAGAATTATTTTTGGCTCAGACGAAATGGGTAGGAAGGAACTGCAGATGCTGGTTTATACCGAAGATAGGCGCAAAAAGCTGGAGCAACTCAGCGGGACAGGCAGCATCTCTGGAGAGAAGGAATGGGTGACGTTTCGGGTTGAGACCTTTCTCGAGACGAAATGCCACCCATTCCTTCTCTCCAGAGATGTTGCCAGTTCTGCTGAGTTACTCCAGCTTTTTGTGTCTATGTTCAGTTAGTTTTTGCTCTGCTGATTGAAAAATGTAGCATGGAAACTGGCCCCACCAAGTCCGTGCTGACCATCGATCACCCACTCACACTAGTTCTATATCATCCCACTTTCTCTTCCACTCCCTACACACTAGCTGGAATTTATGGAGGCCCATTAACCTATAAACGAGCACGTCTTTGGGATGTGGGAAGAAACGCACCCGGAGGAAACCCGCGCGGTTAGGACCGAGCCCGGGTCTCTGATGCTGTGCGGCAGCAGTTTTACACGTTGAACAATATTGTTGCCGTAAAGTTCAGAGTCAGCTAGGGTGGTGGTTCTGTTGTCACATACAGCCAGTCCATGTGGGTCTGGTGAGTGATACAAGTTTTCTTCCTAAAGGACATTAGCTGGTTGAGCTGCCGTCTCACAGCGCCTGGGACAAGGGTTCGACCCTGACCTTGGTGCCGTCTGTGTGGAGCTTGCACCTAATCCCCGTGACCGTGAGTTTCGTCTGGGTGCTCTGGTTTCCTCACTCATCCCAAAGATGTGCTGGTTTGTCGGCTAATTTTCCTCTGTAAATTGCCCCTCGTGTGCAGGGAGTGGATGAGAAAGTCGGAATAACAGAGAACTAGTGTGAATGGGTGATAGAATGTCGGCGTGGACTCAGTGGGCTGAAGGGCCTGTTACCGTGCCGTATGTCTGAAATTAAAATTTAAAATTGACCGAGAGATGTGTGTTTACAATGTCCAATAGATTTTTGGTCATACCTGCTAATGGATTCTCATGATAAATTTGTTTAATTTATTCAATTACTTAAGCGTAGATTCTACGGCTGCTATGGAAGGTTTCAAAATCCTGGATAAGTCATCTTTTCCCCCTGGATAAGTCATCTTTAGAACGGAACAATCTACCCTGAGCTTGAGATGTTATTTTGTCTGAAACATTTGCTTGGATTCTAGTATAAAAATGTCACAAGTCATCAGAGTTTTCAGTTATTTGCTGGCATATTCCTATAACTTTCTGCAGGCAAATCACATGTAACTCAGATACTTAAAAATAAATCTGGTGCATTGCAGGAATGAAGGTGATGGAGGAATGGTGAGGGGGGGAAAGATTTAATAGGAACCTGGGGGGCAACTGTTTTTACATAAAGGGCATTGGGTGTGTGGAACGAGTTGAGGCAGGTACTATCGCAACGTTTGAGAAACATTTAGGTAGGTACAAGGGTAGGATAGGTTTAGAGGGATATGGGCCAAATGAAGGGACATGTTGACTGGTGTGGTCAAGTTGGGCCGAAGGACCTGTTTCCACGCTGTGAGACTATGACTCCATTCAGCAATTTTGATGCATTTAATTATTTGCCTTGGAGATTTTTTATTCCGGCCATCACCAGTTTTAAATTATGGGAGAATGCAGTCGAGATGCTTGTAAATTTAATTTTACAAAGTAAAGAGGCCTACCTTGGAGAGTGTTGTCAAGTTCATAGTCTTCACTGACTTGCTCATAAAAGTCCACTCAAATAGCTTGTGGTTGGGTGTAATTTGGTTGCATAGCAGCCATTTGCTCCTGGTGTGTTCACTTTATTTTATTTTATGAAGGGCGTCAAAATAATTGTAGCTGAAACACATGATAGGTGAGCAAATTAAGTATTAAGTACTCTGTCTAATTTACGATTGCAACGTCCCTATAACCCATTCAGCTGGAATTCGGAAAATATTTCTCTCTTTCTTCAATAATTGCAACGTATCAGAAAATGTGTCTTATTAACCCGTTGTCTTTCTTAAGAATTTTGACTCTCGAGATACAGTGTGGTCACGCTGACCAACGATCACCCCGTACACTAACACTACCCTACACACCAGGGACAACTTACAATTTTACCGAATCCAATTAATGTACATCTTTGGAGTGTGTGAGAAAACCGGAGCGCCCGGGTAAAACCCACGCGGTCACAGGGAGAACGTGCAAACTCCGCACAGACAGCACCCATAGTCAGGATCGAACCCTCGTCTCAGGCATTATAAAGTAGCAACTCTACCGCTGTGCCACTGTACTGCCTTTTCCTTATTTTCCAATGGTTTAATTGCATATCATATTGTTTATTTCATGCATTTACATCAAATAACCCTCCTTAATGTAACTTGAAGCTGTAGGTCATTTTAATTGTCAAAGATAAATGGTATCATTAAACATTTAATCTCTTGACGATAGTGTTGATTGATATCCCTTGGTTCAACCAGTTTTGTATAACTGCAATCGTGTAAAATCAGAACTTAATATAAATTAATTCTGCCCTTTCCATTCCCTTCGAATCAATATAATCTCTTTTAGGCATAGTTTAGCTGATAATTGTCACCTGTACCAAGATACAGCAAAAAGCTTCTCTGTCTGGCTTGTGGTAGGGTGCGTTGAGATGGTATGCTTTGCTACTTTGCTTGTCACATGTGCCGAGGTACAGTGAAATTCATTTTTGTATACACCTCAGTACAAGTACCACTGTACATAGCGCGGGATAAAATAGAATATTTATGCAATAAAAGTTTTACCTGGGTCAAGATGGCAGAAGATGGAGGCGCAGGCAAGTCCCAAGTCCCAAGGATCGATGCAGACCATCGATCGCCATTCACTCTAATTCTATGTTATCCCATTTTCGCATCTACTCCCGACACACTCCGGACAATTTACAGGCCAATTAACCTATAAACCCGCATATCTTTGGGATGAGGGAGGAAACCAGAGCACCCAGATGAAAAACCAAAATGGTCACAGGGAGTACGTGCAAACTCCACACAGACAGCAACGAGGTGAAGATCGAAGCCGTGTTTCTGCTGCAGTGAAGCAGCTGTTCTCCCAGCTGCACCCCTGGGCCACCTGAAGCAGCTGTTCTACCAGCTGGGCCACCCTGCACCCCTGGGCCACCTATCGAACTGACAGCTGTGAATCCATTGCTTATGTATTCACTGGATGTTTTTAAGAGCGAATTAGATATAGCTCTTCAGACTAAAGGAATCAAGGGATATGGGGAGAAAGCAGGAACGGGGTTCTAATTTTGGATGATCAGCCATGATCATATTGAATGACGGTGCTGGCTCGAAGGGCCGAATGGCCTACTCCTGCACCTATTTTCTATGTTTCTATGTTTCTACTAAATTTAATGTGATCTGCCTGGCACACTGCCTCTAGGTCCTGTGATTTTTGTGCCTTTCACTGCTGAGTTAGTACAAACAGTGGTTTCATTGTATAATACCATCAATGGTTCAATGGTTCTTTATTGTCACATATACACGCACAGTGAAATTCTTTTGCACAACCCACGAATGCACAGTCGCCATATGTTGGCGCCGTTTACAAACAAAGACAAAAAAGTACTGGAAGTACTGGAGCGTCCCCGATCCAGGTAAGCCCAGGTAAGCCCCAGGCTGCTGGAAGCCCAGGCCCACGACCCGATGTCCCACATCTGTGACCGGGGGGCACTTCCTGCAGCCGACCTTGAAGGCGCTGGAGGCGATACCCCAGTCCCTCTCCAACCGGCTCGCTCCTTGTGTCCGTAGTCGCCAGTGGCTCCCTCCTCCTCGACTCTCTGATCTTCAAGACTTCAGAGCTTCCACCTGCAGGGAGCGGCCTTCTGCTGAACCAGGCCTGCCGCCGCAGGTAGACGTGGGCGGCCGCCCGGTCTTTGTTCTCGTCGGCCACCGTCCATGGTCTCGGCCGATCGCTGGTTGTTCGCGGCAGCTGCCAGGTCCGTTCTTGCATGGGAAGGTATTCTGGACCAATACAGCACTCAATGCTCAGTCAGGCCATTGCTTTCGTTGTTGCTTGGTAGAAATGAAGAGGATGGACTTTGGACTTGGTGGGTTTGTGGTAAGAGTGTTGCCACACTATTTTAGCTTTTCCTCGAAGGTCAGTAATATCGTGTTGACTTCAGATTCTCAACATATATGCTGCAGATTTTTTTATAGTAAGTAGATGCACGATTCCATGTTGCAGATTATTGGGAAACAATACAAATGGCATGATTAAATGCTTTTAATTTAGAGATACAGCTTGGAAACTGGCCTTTCAGCCCACCGAGTTCACAACGACCAGCGGTCACCCAGACACTAGTTCTACCCTACACACTAGGGACAATTTATAGAAGCCAATAAATCTACAAACTCACACATCTTTGGAGTGTGGAAGGAAACCAGGGCACCCGGAGAAACCAATGCGGTCAGAGGGAAAATGTATAAACTCCGTTCGGACAGTAACTATAGTCAGGATCGAACCCGGGTCTCTGGCGATGTAAGGCGGCAACTCTACCGCTGCACCACTGTGCCGCCCTCTTGTGTAGTACAATTACCTTTCTCCATTAATTGTCGAGTCTGCTGTTTCATAGCTCCTTCACCATGGAGGTTGCCTGGGAAGGAGTATTTTAGTTTTGAGGAAAGGCTGGATCTGTTTTCACCGCAGGTTTAAGGGGGGCTTAAAATTATGAGGAGTATTGATAGGGTACATTGCAGGAATCCTTTCCCCTTATCATTCTCTCTTTTCTCTCTCTTAGAATTCTCTCTTTTCTGCCCATTATCCAATTCTCGATCCACAACAGTACATTACCCTCAATACCATGTGCTATCACTTTGTATCCTGTTGGATTAAACAGGCTTGCTTGAGTTGTTCATGCAGTCCTTAGAAAATCAAGCTTGACATTTTACCCGAGGCACATGTCAATGTTATGTAAATGTCTTTAGAAAGTTTATCAATTCTTATTTGAGTTCACAAAGCCAGATTACAATAATCACGTTAGAATTTAGAGATACAGCGCGGAAACAGGCTCTTCGACCCACCGAATCCGCGCCGACCAGCGATCACCCTGTAAGCTGACCTACACACACTAGGGACAATTTTACAACTTACCGAAGCCAGTCAACCTACAAACCTGTACGTTTTTGAAATGTGTGAAGAAACCGGAGCATCTGGAGAAAACCCATGTGGTCACAGTGAGAGTGTACAAACTCTGTACAGGCAGCACCCGTAGTCAGGATCAAAACCGGGTCTCTGGCGCAGTAAGGCAGCATCTCTACTATTGCTCCACCGTGCCGACCTAATGCTGTTTGCTCTGAAGAAAATACAAATGATGGTAGTTATTTCTCTTGTGTTTAATAATTTCTTGTGACACTTTATTTAAAGTCTTCTGTGAGTCCAGATACCCACATTCACCAGATCTCTCCTATTTGTTCAGATAGCTTAAGACCAGTGGTATGAATATTGATTTATCTCGGTAACCCCGGCATTCCTAACCAGTCTGAGGTAGGGTCACGACCCGAAACGTCACCCATTCTTTCTCTCCAGAGATGCTGCCTGTCCCACTGAGTTACTCCAGCTTTTTGTGTCTAACTCCTATCTGTTCCACTAGTTACATCCTCCAAAAGTCCCAAAAGTTTTTTAAACCAGTATTTTAAGGTTTCAAGGTCAGTTTATTGTCACATGTACCAATTAAGGTACAGTGAAATTTGAGTTACCACCCAGCCATACTAAGTGAAAAGCAACAAGACACACAACCACATAAAAGTTAACATAAACACCCATCACTGTGGATTCCACATTCCTCACTGTGATGGAAGGCAATAAAGTTCAACCCTCTTCCTCTTTGTTCTCCCGCGGTCGGGGCAGTCAAACCATCCGCAGTCGAGGATCGAAGCTCCCGTGGGAGTGATTGAAACTCCCGCATCAGGGTGCTTGAAGTTCTCTCCGTGGCATGGAGCTCCTGAGTCGGCTTCTTCTTACCAGAGACCGTGAGCTTCACGATGTTAAAGTCCACAGGCACCGCAGTTGGAGCTTCGATCCCCGGCAAAGGGATCGCAAGCTCCGCGATATTGAAGTCCCTCAGACTCCCGCAGCTTGGAGCGCCCGTCGGTCTCCAGGAAAGGCCGCCAACTCCACGATGTTAGGCCGCAGTGGGAACGGAGATACGATGCGGAAACAAAATCGCATCTCCGTCGAGGTAAAAATCGCATCTCCCTGTCATTATTCCATGTTCACCACAGCTGACTTTGCAGGCTGGTTTCTCGGCCCCCCCCAAGGCCATGACTTCTGTTTGTCTGACAAAATGGATAATACGTCAAGGCTCTAGAACCAAGGGTGCCGGAAAATCAGCAGTGGACCTGTACTTGATTGCCACATACACAGTAAATTATTTTTTTGCGTACAATTCGGTGACAATCTACGCATTAGGCACAATCATACTTAAATATAAGAGTGTAAGTTTATCGATTACACTGAGGCACTATATAATTCAATAAAGAAGTTAGTTGTTATGCAATAATTAGCATTAAACATTCTTTGTACTTCCGAGAAGCCGGTGCTGAATTGAGGCATGACTCTTAATTAAGAAAATAATTTGGGTTGAAATGTCTGGTGTTTGACTTTATAATGCTGATTCCATGGCTCACTTTCCGCAAAGGATGCTTTGAAATAGCAGGTAAATAATAAGGTATTCTGCCACTGTAAGTGTGTAACATTAATACTTGGCAGTGAAATATTAATATACGAACAAATGAAGAACGTAACTCCATAAAATGACTGACGGTAGACACAAAATACTGGAGTAACTCAGCGGGTTAGGCAACATCTCTGGAGAAAAGACCCCTTCTCTATCTTTTTCAGTCTGAAGAAGGGTTTCAACCCGAAACGTCACCTATTCCTTTTCTTCAGAGATACTGACTGACCCACTGAGTTACTCCAGCATTTTGTGTCTAACTTCGGTGTAAACAAGCATTTGCAGGTCCTTCCCATCCATAAAATGAACTGCGATTTGTCATTTCGACAAACAATAACGGTGGTGCAGCGGTAGAGTTGCTGCCCTGCAGCACCAGAGATCCGGGTTTGATCCTGACTATGGGTGCTGTATGGAGTTTGTACGTTCTCCCGGTGACCTGCATGGGTTTTCTCCGGGTGCTCCGGTTTCCTTCCACGCTCCAAAGACGTGCAGGTTTTAGGTTAATTGGCTTTGGTAAAATTGTAAATTGTCCCTAGTGTGTGTAGGGTAGTGCTAGTGTAGGAGGATCGCTGGTCGGCACGGTCTCGGTGGGCCTGTTTCTGCGCTGTATCTCTACACTAAACTCAACCAAACTAATATAACGTGTAGGAAGGAACCGCAGTTGCCGGTTTAAACCGAAGATAGACACAAAATGCTGAAGTAACTCAGCGGGTCAGGCAGCATCTCTGGAGAAAAGAAATAGGTGATGTTTCAGGTTGAGACCCTTCTTCACATTAATATACTAATATAACTACCATTCTTCTGCATTTTTTGGTGAATTCCCGACATTGTTCTCTGACCTGATGAAAACGAGTTACAGCTTGACAAAAGTTTTTAAAAGTGTTTACATAATATTGAGGCTTGCCTCTGGGAAAATGGCAAGCTGAGGAACCCGCATGATGCATCAACAACACGGGCAACGCAGGCCTCACTGTTCACAGCCACGGGCTACCAATTTTACTGTGCAGCTCAAAAATACACCAGGGGACATTCACACTCGACCTTTCAAAATAATGGCTCTCAATCCTTTTGATAAACTCGTACTCTACTGAGCAAATGTTCGAACTCCTGCCTCAAGTGTGAAATAAAAGTCAGGCATTAGGTAAGGTGGATCTCACACACAAGAGAGATTTGAGCATTTTGAAAAGCGCTATATAAAATAAATGTTTATTATTATTATTATTATTATTAAGGGTTGTATTTAGTAGGTCTTATAATGGGTGATTAGTTTTCTCTCTCTTACTCTCTTTTCTCTCACTTGTCATTGTCACTGAATTTCTCACTTCTCACTTTTCTCTCTCTTGCCATTGTCACTGGATTTCTTTCCTCCAGGTGCTCTGGTTCCCTCCCACATCCCAAAGGCATGCGGGTTGGTAGGTTAATTGGCCTCTATAAATTGTCCCTTGTGTGTAGGATGGGAAATTGGAATAACATGGAACTAATGTGTTGGGGTGGGGGGGGGGGAGGGTGAATGATGGTCGATGTGGACTCAGTGGGCTGAAGAAGGGTCTGAAGAAGGGTCTCGACCCGAAACGTCGCCCATTCCTTCTCTCCTGAGATGCTGCCTGACCTGCTGAGTTACTCTAGCATTTTGTGAATAAATACCTTCGATTTGTACCAGCATCTGCAGTTATTTTCTCACACTAGAACTAGTGTGAATGGGTGATCGATGGTCGGCATTAAACCTTCGTATTCCTCGTAGCCGGTGCTGAATTCAGACATTACTCTCAATTAAGAAAATAATTTGGGTTAAAATGTCTGGTGTTTGACTTTGTAATGCTGATTCCATGGCCGACAAGGTTTGATTCCATGGCTTACGTGATTCAGTGGGCTGAAGGGCCTGTTTCCTTGGTGTTTCTTTCAGTCTTTCAATCAATCGATTCCTGATGAATTTAGAAAAACGATCCAAGTGATTTTGCAAACGTGCACCCGTTCAGGAATTCAATGACGAACAGATCAGTGCAGCATCCAATCCACACCTGCAATGGGTCAGAAGCTGTCATGAGATGGTGTAGTCTATAAGCATCAGCGGTGGTTAGTATTTGTTTCAGCCCAGAGAAGGGCAAAGCATTTCCCAGTGCTGGAGTGGATTAAAATCCCTGCCTGATTATTTTGTGCCGCTGAGATGATTTTCTCTGATCTGAGCAGCAAGGCCTATGTTAACCAGGCTGGTGCTAACATTCTCTTTTCCAAATCAGTGAGTTTCGGACATGAGTCAACTCGAGATTTACCCGCAGGTTATGTCGTGCACTGAACCTCTGGGGATGATTTCCAGTTGTCCTGCCTGAGCAGTTACATGAAGAATGGGCAGGAGAACGTCAGGCTGTGAATTACTGGCCATGACACAAACTGTTATCCTGCAACTGAATCATCCTAGCACAGCTAGAGAGCGGTCCTGAACTACTATCTACCTCATTGGTGACCCTTGGACTATCTTAGATCAGACTTTACTGGCTGTACCTCGCTCTAAACGTTAGTCCCTTATCATGTATCTGTACACTGTGAATAGCTCGATTGTAATCATGTACTGTTTTGCCGCTGACTGGATAGTACGCAACAAAAAGCTTTTCGCTGTACCTCGGTACACGTGACAATAAACTAAACTAAACTAAACTAAACTGGAGAGGAAGGAGAACGCTGAACATGTCTGTAACAGAAATGGACACAAAGTGCAGGAGTAACTCAGCGGATCAAGCGAGAACATGGACAGGTGACATTTCAGACATCCCGACCTGAAATACGTACGCCCAATGCACCTTGGCCTACCCGGTCTCACGATTGCCAAACATTTTGAACTCCCCTTCTCATTCCCACACTGCCCTTTCTGTCCTGGGCCTTCTCCACTGTCAGAGTGAGGCCTCACACAAATTGGAGGAGCAGCACCTCATATTTTGCTTGGACATGGTGTCAGGGGTTATGGGGGCAAGGCAGAAAAATGGGTTTGAGAGGGAAAGATAGATTAGCCATGATTGATTGGTGGAGTAGACTTGATGGACCGAATGGCCTAAATCTGCTCCTATAACTTATGAACCCATTGGTACGAATGTTGATTTCTCTCATTTCAAATAACTCCTGCATTCCTCTCCCACCCCTTCTCCCTCCAAGTTATCCTCCTAGATCCACTGTTCTCATCCTTGCATCCCTGTCATGAGCACATCTTTCCCAGCCAACAATAGGCCATTATGGGCTCTACACTTCCTGAGGTCATCTGTTGCCAGTCCTATTTTGGTCTGGCCTTCTCTGTCTTTCAGTCTGAAGAAGAGTTTCGTCTATTATTTTTCTTCAAATGCTGTCTGACCCACTGAATTAATCCAGCACTTTTTTTTGTCAATCCCGACCCGAAACAACGCTTATCCATGTTCTCCAGAGATGCTCCCTGACCCGTTGAGTTACACCAGCACTTTCTGTCCTTTTGTGCAAACCAGCATCTATAGTTCCTTGTTTCTACATCTGTTGCAGAAGAGATGGGTGCTACAAAATACCATGAACACAAGGGATGGTGATGTGGGAAGGTGGAACCGTAAGGTTTTAGGAATAAAACACAAAGTGGCGGCGAAACTTGGGAGGTCAGGCAAGTGAAGAGATAAGCTCTATTTGGTAGATGACGTAGGGCATGTTTAAAATTAAATCTAATTGTGAGGAGACCTTGGGATAGAGCAGCCTGCTCTAGAGGATCTCTCTCTGGGGACTTGTTCTATTGTGGGTTTCCCAACAGCTTTTGTCCAAGCTTCAAACTGCAGAGTCCTATAACTTTCCCTGTGAAAGTCAGACACACATTTTGATTTGCAAATAAATTGACTATTATCACAGCTTTAGTTTAGGTTTAGTTTATTATTGTCACGTGTACCAAGGTACGGTGAGAAGCTTGTGGTTGTGTGCTATCCAGTCAAAAACGACTATACATGAATACAAACAAGCCATTCACAGTGCACAGATAAAGGATAAAGGGTCCAAGATTTGAGATCCAAGGTGGATGATCAGCCATGATCACGGTGAATGGCGGTGCTGGCTTGAAGGGCCGAATTGCCTACTCCTGCACCTATTGTCTATTGATTTAGTGCAAAGATATAACATTGAAGTCCATTTAAAGATATTCAATTTGTAGGAAGGAACTGCAGATGCTAGTTTAAACCAAAGATAGACACAAAATGCTGGAGTAACTCAGCAGGGCAGGCAGCATCTCTGGAGAGAAGGAATGGGTGACGTTTCGGGTCAAGACCCTTCTTCAAACTAAAGGTAGTTCAATGTTCTCCAAAGAGGTAGCTGTGATGTCAGGGCCACACTCAAGCTGATGAGAGGACATCATCTGATGAGAGGCCTGATAACTGGGAAGAAACAGTTCCTGAATCTGAAGATAGGCGTTTTCAAACTTCTGTACCTCTTGCCTGATGGGAGAGGGGAGAAGAGTGAGTGACCGGGACGAGACTGGTCCATGATTATGCTGGCAGCGTGAAGTGTGGATGGAGTCAATGGAAGGGAGGCTGGAAATGGTCAATCATTTACACATGGAGAGAAGAATGATTTTGGATACCAGTTTATCACATTGCATTTGAAGTTATCGGAAGGTAGAGGAGTCTGGAAAATCGTGACCTTCAGGTTCAAGAACAGCTTCTTGCCAACACCAATCAGGCTATTGAACATTGAACTAAACTAATGAACTATGAATTGTCTTGATCACACTAAGGACTTTTTATACTAATTGGGGTTTTTAATTTATTGATTTTTTAAATTTATGTAAAATGTCTAAACTGTGAAAACTGACCCATTATTAGAAGGTGGTGAATCTGTGGAATTCTTTACCACAGAAGGCTGTGGAGGCCAAGTCAGTGGATATTTTTAAGGCAGAGATAGATAGATTCTTGATTAGTACAGGTGTCAGAGGTTATGGGGGAAGGCAGGAGAATGGGGTTAGGGGTTAGGAGGGAGAGATAGATCAGCCACGATTGAAAGGCGGAATAGACTTGATGGGCCGAATAGCCTAATTGGCCTAATTCTACTCCTATCCCTGCTGATCTTATCTATGAGTACCGTGTGTTTGCAGGCATGTTCTGCTGCTATAAGTAAGAATGTCATTGTTCTGCTTTTGGTCGCTATGGCAATGAAACACTCTTGAGTTCAGTTTGCCGCTTAAAAGAACCCATGAGCTTGCGCACAGTTTCTGAGCAAATGCAGTGATTTCCTAGTCCAGCTGGTTGTTTCAAATCAATCTGATTGCTTTTTTTTGGGTCATTTTATCCGACTGAGGAAGTGAAGCAGTGGAACTGTAGTCCACTATTCCAATCAGCAAGAGCAGAGACCGCTGAAACTGCGCAGCAGATTGTACGTTATTTGTGGAGCAAAACTTGCGAAACCATTTCAGTGTGAAGTGTTAATCTCCAGACCTGCTGGGTTTTACGGCAGTTTCCACGTTCTTGAATTCCTTACCTGCTGCTTTTTGCTGATTATTTATGATAATGAAGCTGCTTGATCCTAACACGAAACCCTCGTCCATTTGCTTAATTTTATCGTAGTCGTAGAGTGGAAATTGAAAGTGAAGTGTATGAAGTCAGTGAGTTCTGCATGGGTACAAGAGGTAGCACCAATGCAGTCGTCGATGTAGCGGAGGTAGAGTTCGGGGATGGGGCCAGTGTACGTCCGGAACAGGGATTGTTCGACGTACCCGACAAAGAGGCAGGCGTAGCTAGGGCCCATGCGAGTGCCCATAGCTACGCCTCTGGTTTGGAGGAAGTGGGAGGATTCAAAGGAGAAGTTGTTAAGGGTAAGAACCAGCTCTGCTAGGCGGAGGAGAGTGTTAGTAGATGAGGATTGGCTGGTTCTGTGGTCGAGGAAGAAACGGAGGGCTTCAAGACCATCCTTGTGGGGGATGGAAGTGTAGAGTGACTGGACATCCATGGTAAAGATGAGGGAGTGGGGGTCTGGAAACCGGTGGAAATTGGAAGTGAAGTGTATGAAGTCAGTGAGTTCTGCATGGGTACAAGAGTAATTTTATCCATCGGAATTAAATAAGAGACCCTTTTTAAATCTATGTTTTAAATTTAAAATGAGCAACGTTAAATAGTTTTTGCAGGGTTATTTATAAATATTAAGCAATTAAATGTTATATCGCAAAACATTTTTGTGCAAGTATTACGAAAGTGATGGGAGTTTTGCAGCGGGACACGAAGCAATCATTATTTTGTTGAATTCTCTCCCTATTCGCAGGCCTCCATTCTTGATCTGCACTCGGGAGCTCTCTCCATGGGCAAACAGTTTGTCAATATCTACAGGTAAGACATGGTTTTCCACAGTTTGGACTTTCCTTTAGCGGTTTTAGAGATACAGAGTGGAAACAGGCCCACTGAGTCCACGCCAACCAACGATCCCCGTATCCTTGTGGGGGATGGAAGTGACACCAAAAGTAATTTAAATTACGAACCAGCCTACTGACCAGTGTGTCTATGGGATGCAGGAAGAAATTGGATCATCAGGGGGGAAAATCAATTGGCCACTGGGAGAATAGGCAAACTCCTCACAGACTGTACCTGAGACCATAGTTAAACCCAGGCTGTGGGATCTGTGAGATGCTGCTTTCATGCTATTTAGGGGTTCATAATCCTCAACTAATGTAGACTTTAGAGATACAGCACGAAGCCAGGCACCTTCCGCCCACCGTGACCGCTCCGACTAGCGATCACCCCATACACAAGCACTATCATACACACTAGGGACAATTCGCAATTTTTACCGAAGCCATTTTACCCTACAAACCTGTACGTTTTTGGAGTGTAGGAGGAAACCAGCGCACCCGGAGAAAACCCACGTGGTCACAAGGAGAATGTACAAACTCCGTACAGACTGCGCCCATAGTCAGGATCGAACCCGGGTCTCTGGTGCTGTAAAGCAGCAACTCTACCGCTGCGCCGCCGTGCCACACCAAATTCTTCAAACTATTGCAACTTTGTACTTTTTGGATGCTTTTCCATTCTTATTTCAAGTTTCGATAGCCTGCAGGGATGGGTCTGGCTTCACATGGTGATTTTTAAGACTATGCATATACAGCCTGCTGTCCTGACCCCTGAGTGAATTAGCGAAGTTGTCCCCTAATCTGGTGCAGGACTCCCAAAAAATTAATTTGCAAGTCGAATCGGTAGTAAAGAAGGCAAAGTCAATGAGCATTTATATCACGAGAACTGGAATACAAAAACAGAAATGTAATGCTGAGGCTCTATAGGGCACTGGTCAGGTCGCATGTGGAGTACTGTGAGGACATTTGGTCCCCATATCTGAGGAAGGATGTGCTGACTCTGGAGAGGATCCAGAGGAGGTTTACAAGAATGATTCCAAGAATGAATGGGTCAGCATATGATGAGCGTTTGACATCACTGGGCCTGTACTCGCTGCAGTTTAGAAGATTGAGGGGGGACCTCATTGAAACTTACAGAATAATGAAAGGCATAGATATAGTGGATGTGGAAAGGATGTTTCCACTGGTGGGAGAGTCTAGGACCAGAAGTCAAAGCTTCAGATTTAAAGGGCGCTCTTTTAGAAAGGAGGTGAGGAGAAACTTCTTTAGTCAGAGGGTAGTTAATCTGTGGAATTTATTGCCCCAGAGGGCTGTGGAGGCCGTCAGTGGATATTTTAAGGCAGAGATAGACAATTTCTTGATGTGAACAGATGTCAAGGGTTATGGGAAGGCAGGAAAATGGGATTAGGTGGCAGAGATCAGCCATGTATGAATGGCAGAATAGACTCGATGGGCCGAATGGCCTAATTCTACTCCTAGAACTTGTGAAGTTGTGAATCTGGAGATCACAGGAAGAATGGACAGTAGGAAGACTGGTGACAAATCTGCCTCCTCTCCAGTAAGCTGATTGCCTGGAATTACTCAATGCTGTTTCTGCTGGAGTTTATGTTTATCACTGATGAAGGTGTCAGTAGCTGAGGTTAGCGGTGGTAACTTGAGGGACTGCCAGCCATTCTCTAAATATTAAATGTTGCTTTTAAAACATGGGTCTTCTCCAGCTGGCATCACGCTAAAGTTGTGCCTCCGACAAGGTGCCAGTGTCCCTCGTCATTCAGGCCAAGGCGGCATGGTGGCGCAGCTGGTGGGGTTGCTGCCTCACGGTGCTCAAGGCCCGAGTTCCACCCTGACCTCTGTGTGGAGTTTGCACGATCTCCCTTTGACCGTGTGTATTTCCTCTGGGGACTCTGGTTTCCTCCCTCATCCCAAGTTAGTCGGTTAATTTTCCTTTATAAATTGCCCCTGATGGATGAGAAATTGGGTTAATATAGAACTGGAGTGAATGGGTGATCGATGGTTGGCGTGGACTCGGTGAACCATAGGGCCTGTGTTTCCATGCTCTATCTTTGAATCAATCATATATTGCAACATACTTGGGTCATTATGAGCCTAATATCCAAAATCATGCAAACTAGATATTTCTGATTGTTATCTGTGTTTATCTTTTGGAGGTGGGCCAAAGTTCACACAACATTACACATGCTTTTCCTGGAATTACTCTGAAATGTTCCTTGATGGATAATCCTCAGATAAATTTATACATGAATTGAAACAGCACAGGTTGGGATAATTTTAAAAGGGAATTAAACTGAGAACTGTGTAAATTGTTCATTCAACATTACATTTCCAGGTACTTCGGCGACCAAATAAATGATTTATTTGACAAAGAAGACTTTGCATTATACAGGTAAGAAAATTCTCGTTGTGTATTCTGATAACTTTTCCATGTAAGGATAGCTCAATAAAAGGTTTGGTCTGATGAAGGGTCTCGACCCGAAACGTCACCTATTCCCTTTCTCCAGAGATGCTACCTGACCCCCTCATTTACCCCAGCATTTTGTATCTATCTTTAATAAAAGGCTGACTGATACTGATCTCTTGAAGATTCTGTTGAGCCAAACACAATGTGCTGGAGGAACTCACTAGGGCAGGCAGCATCTGTGGAGGGAATGAATAGATAATGTTTCGAGTCGGGACCCCTCTTCAGACTTGATAAGACTTATCCATGACTTCCACAGATGCTGAATAGCCCGCTTAGTTACTCCTGCACTTTGCTTAATTTAGTTTAGTTTTGTTTAAAGATACAGCCTGGAAACAGGCCCTTTGGTCCACCGAGTCCAGGCCGACCATCGATCACCTGTATACTAGTTCGATGTTATCCACCTTTGGCATCCTAAACAATTTCCAGAAGCCAATTAACCTACAAACCTGCACGTCTCTCGAATGTGGGAGAAAACCCACGCGGTCACAGGAAGAACATACAAACTACTTACAAGCAGTTAAACAGAGTCAAGTGTGTTTTATTGTCATAAGTCCCAAACTGAACAATGAAACTGCTTACTTGCAGCAGCACAACAGAATGTGTAAACATTGTACTCTGTACACAAATTTATAAACAGAAAGAATTTTTATATATATATATACACACACACACACAAATATATAAATATATATATACACATACATACATATACACACACAAAACAAACAATGATAGTGTAAAAAACTAAACCAATGCCCCTGAGACTATGTAGTTCTGAGCTTATTTGGTGATTGCAGTGTTTAATAGCCTGATTGTTGTAGGGAAGAAGTTGTTCCTGAACTTGGATGTTACACTTTTCAGGCTCCTATATCTCCTTCCTGATGGTAGGAGTAAAAAGAGAGTGTGGCCAGCCAGGGTGGTGTGGGTCTCTGATGATGCTGGCTGCCTTTCTGAGGCAGCGACTCTGTAAATCCCTTCGATGGTGATGAGGTCCGTTCCTGTGATTGACTAGGCAGTGTTCACCACTTATTGCAGTTGCAAACTGCATACAGACAGCACCCGAAGTCAGGATCGAACCTGGCTCTCTGGCGCTGTGAGGCAGCAGCTCGACCACAGCACAACTGTGCCGCCCTTAACTCTTGCATGTCTGCTTCTTATCTCCTTTTCCCATTCCCCCATTGCCTCTCACTATTATCTCAAACTGTTTGTGGGTGTTGTGAACATCTCTATGAGTATGTTCCTCTCTCGGTCCTCAGGGATTCTGAGCCTCAGTTTATTTCTGCAGTAACGCAATATTAGTGGTACATCTAATCGTAGAAACTTTATATTTTCACTGGCTAGTAGAGCCAGGTTGAGTTTTAGCAGCCGGGGGAAACCCATGCGGTCAGAGGGAGAACGTGCAAACTCCACACAGACAGCACCTGAGGTCAAGACCAAACCTGGGTCCCATGCGCTGTGAGGCAGCTGCTCTACCAGCCGTGCTACTGCCTGCACTGTGAGGCAGCTGCTCTACCAGTTGTTCCACTGCCTGCGCTGTGAGGCAGCTGCTCTACCAGCTGTGCCACTGTAAGGCAGTGTAAGGCAGCCGTGCCACTGTAAGGCACAGCCGCTGTAAGGCAGCAGCTCTACCAGCTGTGCCACTGTGTCACCCAGTCAGGTGCGGGACAAAAACTAGTCAGGCGCACATACTGGGAGACTGCAAACAGCGCACTGGCAGCACCCATGGTCAGGATCGAACCTGGGCCTCTGAGCCACGAGGCAGCAACACTTTCTGCTTGAGTTTTGTTTTGTAATCAAAGATGCAGGCAGGCATATCAATTAAAAATTAAGCTACATTGACCAATATTTTTTTTTCCCCATCAATTTGCCCAATGTTGAGGATACTTTTACTTGTCATCTAATGTCTGAACAAATAAATGTTCCAATTCATCCACTAATATTACCCATTAGCGAAGCATGATCAATAAGCATACGCGTCAGTATGCTGTAGCTGTACATACTGTCACTAAAGGCGCACTGCTGCAAGGCTTCAAACTCCGAGTCTTCTTCTGCCCTCTATCGGAAAACTTCAAGCCGCAGATTTGAAAATTCATCCATGTTCGCCCGAGTGTATTGAACTGTTGGTGTTACTCAGGTGGTCAAGCAGCATCTGGGGAGGGATTAGGATCAGGATTCTTTTTCAGGCTGACCCGTAACGTGGTCTGTCCATTCCTTCCGCAGAAGCTGCCTGACCCGCCGGGTTCCTCCGGTACTGTGTGTCTTGCTCAAGATTCTGGCACCTGCAGCCTCTTGTGTCTTTTCTGTGTTAACCTGTTGTCACGCCGTGCACTGACCTCTGTGTGTCTTGCCGTCAGTTGACGTCGTAGAGTGATCTCTTTTGCAGCGACGTGAGGTGGCGGATTCAGAAAGAAATCGCTGAAGCATTTGGGATCAACTCAACTCGCTTGCACCTCACAAAGCCCACATTTTTCTCAAGCATGAACAATACAGAAGCCAGGACAATGCATGATGAATATTGGCACCCACACATTGATAAGGTATTGGCGAATATCATGATACCCAATGGTAAATATTGCAGTTATAATTCATTCAGTTCTATGATTCATATAATTTTATGAGAATATGTTATCTGCAAATAATAGGTTGCAAGGCAGATAAAATCTGCTGCCCATTTATCATGGTGTGTGAAGTCCAATGTGCAGTGCAATTTATTGATTCAATTGCGGTGCTGTGCACACAGTAACGTATGTTCATAGAAACATAGAAACTAGGTGCAGGAGTAGGCCATTCGGCCCTTCGAGCCTGCACCGCCATTCAATATGATCATGGCTGATCATCCAGCTCAGTAACCTGTACCTGCCTTCTCTCCATACCCCCAAATTACCTTGAAAAATTACGTGTTACAACATTTGCCTCTGAGTTTTTCTTTTAAAAAGACATATGTGTTCAAGTCAAGTCAAGTCAATTTTATTTGTATAGCACATTTAAACACAACCCACGTTGACCAAAGTGCTGTACATCAGTGCAGGTACTAAAAAGGAACACAAACCTAACAACACATACATAAACAATTTACAGTTCACAGCGCCCCCTCAGAGGGCCTCAAACACTAGGGAATAGAAATAGGTTTTGAGCCTGGAATTAAAGGAGTCGATGGAGGGGGCAGTTCTGATGGGGAGAGGGATACTGTTCCACAGTCTAGGAGCTGCAACCGCAAAAGCGCGGTCACCCCTGAGCTTAAGCCTAGACCGCTGGATAGTGAGTAGCCCCAAGTCGGCCGACCTGAGGGACCTGGAGATAGAGTGGTGGGTTAGAAGATTTTTGATATGGGGGGGCAAGCCCGTTTAGGGCTTTGTATGCGAATAGGAGGAGCTTGAAGTTGATTCTGTACCGTACTGGGAGCCAGTGGAGAGAGGCCAGAATCGGGGTGATGTGGTCCCTTTTACGGGTACCCGTCAGGAGTCTCGCTGCAGCATTTTGGACCAATTGCAGGCGGGACAGGGATGATTGGCTGATCCCAGTGTATAGGGAGTTGCAGTAGTCTAGGCGGGAGGAAATGAACGCGTGGATGATTTTTTTCTAGGTCGTCAAATTGGAGGAATGGTTTGATTTTAGCTATGGTACGAAGCTGGAAGAAACTGGCTTTTACCAAAGAGTTGACTTGCTTGTCAAACTTAAAAGCAGAGTGAAATATCAAATATCTTCCAAGTTCCTTGTTATTGGTTGCCCAAAATAAATGGAGCCTAGATTTAAGGGTATTCACAAAATAAAGGCAAATGGAAAACCATATAATTATCCTGTCTACCCGCTCCCCCATCCCTCACCTGAACTCGCGTCGATTTCTCCCCTCCATCTACATACTTTCCTCTGGCTTCACAATTGTCAACTCTTCAATCCTCACACCTGTTTTCTCATCTCTGGCCTTTGTCCAACCATCTGCCCATCAAAATCTGCCCTTCCCCATCTGTTCACCTATTGTCACAATTTATCCTGCCCCTTCTCTCTTGCAGCTTTCTTTGCCCCCACAATCAGTCTGAAGAAGGGTCCTAATCCGAAACATCTCCAAGGATGCTGCCAGACCCCCGAAGTTACCCCAACACTGTGTGTCGTTTTAAATAAATCAGCACCTACAATTCCTTCTTTCTCCTAACTATCACCATGTTCTGTATTAATAAATGGTGAGAGTAGCTTGAAGAAAGGGTAGTTGTGGAGGGTTATTTGTGCCAACAATAGACAAGGTCGCCCAAAGGGCCTATTTCTGTACTGTATGGCTCTATGACTCTGCTTATCAAAGGCTTTTCAGGGCATGCTAGTGTGTCCCTCTGATGGAAAGACTGGGTTTAGGTTTATTATTGCCACAAGCGCTGAGGTACAGTGGAAAGCTTTGTTTTGCATGCTATCTAATCAGATCAGATAATACTCTACAATCGAGTCAATCAAGTCAAATTAGAGTACAATAGATAGAGCAAAGGGGAAGCTGCAGAGTGCATGAAAGGCCACAAAGTGCTGGAGTAACTCAGCAGGTCAGGCAGCATCTCCAGAGAACATTGATCGGTTGTGTTTTGGGTCGAGACCCTTCTTTGGATTGATTGTTGGGGGTGGAGAAGAAAGCTGGAAAAGAGAAGAGGCAGGACAAAGCGTGGCAGGTAATAGGTCGACATTGGCGAGGGGGGAAGGGGGTTTGATATAAAGTGTACGGTGCGATATTATGATTTTTACTGTTTATGTTGTAGGTGTCAAAGGCAACAGGTGATGTTAGTGGTTTGAGAAACTAATTGAAATACTACAATTGTATTCCATTCTCCACAGATTGTGTGCAGTACGTAATGAAATAACAACAGCAAAGTGACAGTGCTTCTTAAGTAACAAGTAGAAACATTCATATGGAGGGTAATTGGATTTGTATCTTGTTGTCCCTGCAGTTGCTGAACTTTATCTCATTTACGTTTACAATCTTTGAGTGAAGCAGAATGTTTGGTCTTTGGTTAATTTTTCTGATGAGAGACATTACCTCGTGAATATTTGAATCAGTCGTTCGAAAGGTTAAATATTAAGCCTGATTACCTTACGTATTCATTTTGGCAGTCAAAAATTGCAAATTTTTACAGGCGATTTGAAAACATAGCTGTATCTCTTTTAAAATGTGCCTTTTTGCACATCAACGTCAATGATATAATTATGAATTCTGCTGTGACTTTATAAGCAGACGTCAGACTGCACCATATTCTAATTGCCAAGTAATGGCCTGACAGGATAACTTATAATTATTTCCTCGAATTTATTTTTTTGTGCTCCAAGCAATTAATCTCTCTCGATCATTCAAATTCATCGCTTATTTGCACGGGCTCTATTTATATGTAAATCCCAAAGAACCGCAATCAAGTGAAAGCTTTAAGTTTCATGCCATCCTGATTTGTGTTTAAGCTGTGTAAGTGGAACAGCACAGTCCGATTTTAGTTTGACTTCCATCCTTAGTTCGACACAGAGTGCTGGAGTAACTCAGCGGGTCAGGCAGCATCTCAGGAGAAAAGGAATAGGTGATGTTTCTGGGTCGGAACCCTTCTTCCATCCATCCTGGTTTTGCCTGGAGCCATCTGAGACTATTATACATCAAACTGTACAGCACTGGAACAGGCCATTCGGCCCACAATGTCTATGCTAAATATGATCATAATCATCATAATCATAATCATGCTTTATTAGCCAAGTATGTTTTGCAACATACAAGGAATTTGATTTGCCATACAGTCATACCAATAAAAAGCAACAGAACGCCCAAAATACATTTTAACATGAACATCCACCACAGCGACTCCTCTACATTCCTCACTGGGATGGAAGGTGAAAAAAAAGGTTCAATCTCTTCCCTTCTTTGTCCTCCTGCGGTCGGGGGCCTCGAACCTTCCGTTGACGGGCCGATCTTGCCTCCCGTAGCCTGCGGTTGGGCCCTCCCCGTAAGGGCGATCAAGGTACCGCATCGGGGGTATCTCAGCTCCCCCGCGATCAGACACCACGTCGGGGCTAGTCGAACCTCCTGCGACTTTGGAGCTTCCCGACATCAGTCTCTGCTCGAGACTGCGAGCTCCTCGATGGTAAAATCCGCAGGCCGCGTTTGGAGTGTCGATCCCAGGCAAGGAATCGCAGGCTCCGATGGTAAGTCCATGGCCCCGCGGTGGGGCTCAGTCAGTCTCGAGCAAAGGCGCCAGCTCTGTGATGTTAGGCCGCAGAGCGACCGGAGATATGATCTGAAAAACAGTTGCATCTCCGGCAAGGTAAGAGATTGGAAAAACGTTTCCCCCGACCCCCTCCCCCACATTAACACAAACTTTTAAAGCACACTAAAAATAACAAAAAAGACGAAAACACAGACAGACCGTTGCTGAGGCTGCCTTCGCTGATGGCACCACCTGGTGGAAAGTTAAACTAATTTCCTCTGCCCGCATTAAGTTCCTATCCCTCCATTCCCTGCCTATCCACGTGCCTTTTCAAAAGTGTCTGACCAAGTAGAACTGCCAACCCAGCGGCTTTAAAGAGAGAAAGTTTAGTGTAGAGTTTAGTTTCCGAGATATAACAGGCCCTTCGGCCCAGCGATCCCCGCACACTAGCACTATCCTACACACACTTGGAGTAATTTAACCAAGCCAAATAACCTACAAACCTGTACATCTTTGGAGTGTGAGAGGAAACCGGAGCGCCCGGAGAAAACTCATGCAGGTCATGGGGAGAACGTACAAACTCTGTGCAGACAGCCCCCTTAGTCATGATTGAACTCAGGTCTCTGGCAGGAAACTAACTCTACCGCTGCGCCACCGTGCCGCCCCAAAAGTATGACTTACTTTATAAAATAAACATAACTCTGTCTGTGTGTGATCCATGTCCCTCCATTTCCTGCACATTCATGTGCCTGCCTAAAAGCCATTTAAATGGCACTACTGTATCTGCTTCCAGCACCACCACCACAGACAGCGTGTTCCAGACACTCACCACTCTCTGAAAAATACTTGCCCCGCACATCTTCAAATGTTGCCTCTCTCACCTGAAAGCTATGCCCTCTAGTCTTTGATATTTCCACCCTGGGGGGGGGGGAAGGTTCTGACTGTTTACCCTTTCTAAAAACATATGATTTTATATACTTCTGTCTGGGCTCGCCTCCACTGCTGGTGATCCAGAGCTTAGTCCAACCGCTGATTGTAGCTAATACCCTCTACTTCAGGCAGCATTCCGGGGTAACCTCGTCTGCACCCTTGCCAAAGCCTCCACATCTTTCCAGCAATGGGGAGACAAGACCTGCACACAATGCTCCACATGTGGCCGAACCAAAGTCTCATCGAGCTACATCATAATAATAATAATAATAATATTCATTTATTGTCATTGCAACGAGTACAACAAAATTAAAAAATAGCCAATCCTGACGGTGCGTACAAACATATATGCAATAAATGCAAAAACAAATAAATACAATTATATTAAGTACAAAAGATTTTTTAACAGTGTTGCCTAGTGCAGAAGGTAGTGTTCAGTTCTCGTATGGCCCTGGGGTAAAAACTGTTCTTAAGTCTGTTTGTTCGGGATTTGATCGACCTGAAACGTCGACCAGAGGGCAGGTGAACAAACAGACGGTGGCCGGGGTGGGATGGATCTTTTATTATTTTGCCTGCTCTACTGAGGCAGCGTAGGCTGAACAGGTGCTCCAGGGAGGGCAGTGAGCAGCCGATGATCTTCTGGGCCATCGTGATGACCCTCTGAAGGGCCTTCCTGTCCTTTTCTGAGCAGCTGGCATACCATGTGGTTATACAGTATGCCAGCACACTCTCGATGGAGCAGCGATAGAAGGACATCATGAGCTTCTCCTGCAGGTTGGTTTTCCTGAGGATCCTCAGGAAGTGGAGTCCTGACTTCCTGACTCCAATACTCAATGGCCCGACCTATGAAGGCAAGCATACCATTACGCATTCTTTAGGCGGCACGGTGGCGCACCGGTAGAGTTGCTGCCTTACAGCGAATGCAGCGCCGTCGACTCAGGTTCGATCCTGACTATGGGTGCTGTACTGTAAGGAGTTTGTACGTTCTCCCCGTGACCTGCGTGGGTTTTCTCCGAGATCTTCGGTTTCCTCCCACACTGCAAAGACGTACAGGTATGTAGGTTAATTGACTGGGTGAATGTAAAAAATTGTCCCTAGTGCGTGTGGGATAGTGTTAGTGTGCGGGGATCGCTGGGCGGCGCGGACTCGGTGGGCCGAAAAGGCCTGTTTCTGAGCTGTATATGAAATATGAAAAAATAATAAATATGAAAATTCTTTACTACTCTAGAAAATCTATGCTGCCAGTTTCGGGGAACCTCTATTGAAGAACTTTTCATTACACATGATCCGTCTTCCTCCCTTCCCTGCATATCCATGTGCCTGGCTAAAAGCTTCAAACGCCACTCTTGCATCTGTCTCCACCACCACCCATGGCGGCACGTTTCAGGCACTTACCACTCTGTGTGTAAAATAAAACGCCCAGCACAGTTTCTTTGAACTTTCCCCCTCCAACCATAAAGCTGGTCAGTGGGGCCTCGGTGCGCCGAAGGGCTTATTTTCATGCTGTATCTCATTGGTTCCATGGTACTCTATTGTCACATGTATCGAGGTACATTTTGAAATTCTTCTTTGCATAGCATTCAGTAAAAGTATTACTGAATAAGTAATAAGTAATAAGTATTATTAATAAGTAATTATCAATAATATTATTAATAATTATTTATAATTATTAATAATTATTAATAATTATTAAAATTATTACTTATTAATAATAAGTAATAAGCACAATCTTAGATTAGGTAGTAATGTGTAGGAATCGTACACTGAGACAAGTATATAAAAGTCGTAAGGTTTTGGCTCCAAACTAAACTAAGCCACAGCATCACAAGAATCTTACCAGGGTTAATGTACTGTGTGATATCTAATAAAGGACTATCAAAATGTTTTGGCTTTGTTTAGACTTTGTTTCCATTGGTGGGAGACCAGAGGCTATAGCCTCAGAAGAAAAGGACGCACCTTTCGAAAGATGAAAAGGGATTTCTTTAGTCAGAGGGCAGTGAATCTGCGGAATTCATTGCCGCAGACGGCTGTGGAGGCCAAGTAATTGTGTATTTTTAAAGCGGAGATTGACAGATTCTTGAGTGGTAAGGGTGTCAAGGGTAACGGGGAGAAGGCAGGAGAATGGGGTTGAGAGGGAAAGGTAGATCAGCCATGATTGAATGGCGGAGTCGACTTGATGGACCGAATGGCCAACTTCTGCTCAGATGACTTATGAACTAATGACTAATGTAGTGGAAAATTGGTTGCCTCTTCATTGCGTTGTGTGACTGCTATGTCTATGTGCTCAGATTTGCAAATGATGTGTTCGTCATGTATTGTGCGGACTCTGCAGCATTTATCATCTCCACCGTACACATCTCAAAGGTATCAGTTACTGTTGTACGACAGGCAAATGGGTATTGTTCGGTCGTATCTTCCAATAATGAATGATCACTCAATCTCTAACCAGACGTTTTAAAAAATGATTGCAATGTAGAAACATTTTCCCGTGAACAGGAGTTACTTTGATGAATATTGGTGTTGTGACATTGTAAGGGTTGCACTGCGCTGAGTAACAGAAAGACAAACAGAACAGGACATGTCTTCAGCCCACGATGTCTATGCCGAACATGATGCCAAGATAAACTAATCTCTTCACCCTGCAGGTGTTCCATATCCCTTAATTCCCTGTATATCCATGTACCTATCTAAAAGCCTCTTAAACACCACCATAGTACCCAAATTAAAATGCATACTTGCTTGTCTCCATGTTTAGTAGAAACAAAGAGTTGTGTATGCTGGTTTATGCCAAAGACACAAATGCTGGAGTAGCTCAGCGGGGCAGGCAGCATCTATGGAGAAAAAGGATGGGCAACTTTTCGGGTCAGAACTCATCTTCAGACTGAATGTAGGCGGGTGGGGGGGGGGGGGGGGGGGGAGAGTTAGAGGTGAGAAAAGACCAGGATCATTCAGGGACGGTCACAAATGACCCCAGGCAGGGTGGTGCCCTGGTAGGCCCATTTTGGCGAGGGAAGATGTGATCTCAGGAGGGATACAATGTGGTGAACTGTCGAACTGGTTAGACCACTCGGGTAGAGAGGAGGGGAATAAAGGTAGGGGTTACTTAAAATTTGAGAATTCAACATTCATACCACTGGGTTGCAAGCTACCCAAGCGAAACATGAGCAAAGTCTCCACTTTTAAGTTGTTACATCAAATTATGTTGAGTTACAGTGCCCTCCATAATGTTTGGGACAAAGACCTATCATTTATTTATTTGCCTCTATACTCCACAATTTGAGATTTGTAATAGAAAAAATCACATGTGGTTAAAGTGCACATTGTCAAATTTTAATAAAGACCATTTTTATACATTTTGGTTTCACCATGTAGAAATTACAGCAGTGTTTATACATAGTCTCCCCATTTCATGGCACCATAATGTTTGGGACACAGCAATGTTATGTAAATGAAAGTAGTCATGTTTAGTATTTTGTTGCATATCCTTTGCATGCAATGACTGCTTGAAGTCTGCGATTCATGGACATCACCAGTTGCTGGGTGTCTTCTCTGGTGATGCTCTGCCAGGCCTGTATTGCAGCCATCTTTAGCTTATGCTTGTTTTGGGGGCTAGTCCCCTTCGGTTTTCTCTTCAGCATGTAAAAGGCATGCTCAATTGGGTTCAGATCAGGTGATTGACTTGGCCACTCAAGAATTTACCATTTTTTAGCTTTGAAAAACTCATTTGTTGCTTTAGCAGTATGTTTGGGATCATTGTCTTGCTGTAGAATGAACCGCCAGCCAATGAGTTTTGAGGCATTTGTTTGAACTTAAGCAGATAGGATGTGTCTATACACTTCAGAATTCATTATACTACTACCATCAGCAGTTGTATCATCAATGAAGATAAGTGAGCCAGTACCTTCACAGCCATACATGCCCAGGCCATAACACCCCCACCACTGTGTTTCACAGATGAGGTGGTATGCTTTGGATCTTGGGCAGTTCCTTCTCTTCTGCATACTTTACTCTTGCCATCACTCTGATATAAGTTAACCTTCGTCTCATCTGTCCACAAGACCTTTTTTCCAGAACTGTGGTTGCTCTTTTAAGTACTCCTTGGCAAACTGTTACCTGACCATCCTATTTTTGTGCCTAACCAGTGGTTTGCATCTTGCAGTGTAGCCTCTGTATTTCTGTTCATGAAGTCTTCTGCGGACAGTGGTCATTGACAAATCCACACCTGAAGAGTGTTTCTGATCTGTCGACAGGTGTTTGGGGATTTTTCTTTCTTACAGAGAGAATTCTTCTGTCATCAGCTGTGGAGGTCTTCCTTGGCCTGCCAGTCCCTTTGCGATTAGTAAGCTCACCAGTGCTCTCTTTCTTCTTAATGATGTTCCAAACAGTTGATTTTGGTAAGCCTAAGGTTTGGCTGATGTCTCTGACAGTTTTATTCTTGTTTCTCAGTCACATTATGGCTTCTTTGACTTTCATTGGCACAACTTTGGTCCTCATGTTGATAAACAGCAATAAAAGTTTCCGAAGGTGATAGAAAGACTGGAGGAAAGACTAGGTGCTGAGAGCTCTCTTATACCTGCATTAAGGAGGCAATTAAACACACCTGAGCAATTACAAACGCCTGTGAAGCCATGTGTCCCAAACATTATGGTGCCCTGAAATGGGGGGACTATGTATAAACTCAGGTGTAATTTCTACATGGTGAAACCAAAATGTATAAAACTGGCCTTTAATAAAATCTGACAATGTGCCCTTTAACCACATGTTTTTCTGTTACAAATCTCAAATTGTAGAGTACAGAGGCAAATAAATAAAAAATAAATAAATGATGGGTCTTTGTCCCAAACATTATGGAGGACACTGTATACTCTTCTCGGCGGAACACACACAGGAACTAAATCTGACCTAGACCCAAAATGCTGGAGTAGCAGCTGGACAGGCAGCATCTCTGGAGAGAAGGAAAGGGTGATGCTTCAGGTCGAGACCCTTCTTCAGACTGCCTATCCCGCTGAGTTACTCCAGCGTTTTGTGTCTATCTTCGATTTAAACCAGCATCTGCAGTTCATTCCGACACACTAAATCTGACCTGCTTGTCCTGCTTTCTTCCACAGGTGACGTATGGATCATTTGACTACACTTCATTACTCTACTTGACTGACTACAAGATTGATTTCGGAGGTGGAAGATTTGTGTTCGTTGATGAGCTTGTTAACAGAACTGTGGAGCCGCGAATAGGTATGAATTTCACTTCACATTTTCCCCATTCTTGTTTAGGTTTTTGAGTGTCACGTGCACCGAGGTACAGTGGAAAAGCTTTGTTTTGCATGCAATCCAAACAGATCCGATACATCGTACATACAATCAACAAAAAGTCAGGTACAATAAAAAGAGCAAAGTGGAAGATACAGTGTAGAATATACACCGAGCAGCCAAAACATTATGACCACCTGCCTAATATGCTGTTGGTTCTCCGTGTGCAGCCTCATACGCAGCAGGGTGCAATGCACTGTGTATTGTGACACATTCCTCCATTGACCACCATTAAAATTTTCTGTGACTTGTGCCACAGTAGACCTTCTGTCAGTTCGGACCAGACGGGATAGCCTTCATTGCCCTCGTGAATCGATGAGTCTTAGGCGCCCAACACCCTGTCGCCGGTTTGTGGTTTGGCCCTCCTCGGACCACTGTCGGTAGGTACTCACCACTGCTGACCGGGAGCACCCCACAAGCCTTGCCGTTTCAGAGGTGCTCTGTCCCAGTCGTCTGGCCATAACAATTTGGCCCTTGTCAAAGTCGCTCAGGTCTTTACTCCTGCCCATTTCTCCTGCATCCAATACATCAACTTCAAGAACTGACTGTTCACTTGCTGCCGAATATATCCCACCCCTTGACAGGTGCCATTATAACAAGATAATCAATGTTATTCACTTCACCTGTCAGTGGTCATAATGTTTTGGCTCATCAGTGTAGTTCTCAGCATGGTATCATCGGTTCCACAGACAAAGTCCAGTGTCTGCAATGGAGTAGAGATGAATCAGATAGTATCCTAGATTACGGTTTCGGGGTTTAGGTTCATTAATGTCACGTGTACTGGAGTACAGTGAAAAAGCTTTGTTTTGCATGCTATCCAAGCAGAACAGATACCATGGGGTTGGGGTCAGTCGCACGCTACCCTAGTTTATGGAAGGACCATTCGGAAGCCTGACAACAGAGGGGAAGAAAGTGTCCTTGAATCTGGTGGTGCGTGCCTGCCTGCAAGTTCCTGTATCTTCTCCCTGCATGCCTTTCTCTGCAGGGGGAAGAACAAATAATCGGGTGGGACAGGTCTTTGATTCTGTTGGCTGCTTTTCCAAGGCATGGAGTCAATGGCGAGGAGACCAATCTGTGTGGTAGACTGAGGATCATCATTTTCATTTGCATCATTTTCTTCACTTCTTCCCCAGGAGAATTGCAAATGCAATATTCAACACTAAAGTGCAGTTAGACACAAAAAGCTGGAGTAACTCAGCGGGACAGGCAGCATCTCTGGAGAGAAGGAATGGGTGACGTTTCAGGTCGAGACCATTCTTCAGACCCATTTCTTCTCCCCAGAGATACTGCCTGTCCTGCTGTGTTACTCCAGCTTTTTGTGTCTATCTTTTAAACCAGCATCTGTAGTTCCTTCCTACACTAAGCTGCAGTTTACAGGTCCTGTGCAGCCTCAGTGTTGCAATATTCCTTATCTTGGAATCTTGTGCAGGTCCAAATTCCTTCAATCTTTCTGTGTGACCAATCTTGGCTTAGAATCCTGCCAAGAGCTGTTATTGTTAACACCTTGATATACTTATGAATTAATTGGAAAATTAGTTCAACATTTGCAGATGAATCCAGAAGCTTTGTGGCTTGCCTGAACAGCACGCCTGAGAATCTGCTGCTCTATTTAAACTTAGTTATGAAGCACTTAATCAAACCCATGCCTGAGTAAAATAGAATTTTGCCTTCGTGCATTCATTTCTGTTGCATAACTTTATTCATGTCTGGCACTGATTCCAGGGTTTGGCAAGAGGGAACAATTGGGAATAAGCAGACAACAAGCTAACGATATTTGAGGAAATTTGTTGCGTTTTCAAATTTAATGTGAGAAATATAAGACCATAAGACAAAGGAGCAGAATTAGGCCATTAGGCCCACCCAGTCTACTCTGCCATTTGGTCATGGCTGATCTATTTTGCTCTCTCAACCCCATTTTCCTGCCTTCTTCCGTAACCTTTCAGACCCTTACTAGCCAAGAATCGGTCAATCCACACAAAAAATGTCTGAAGAAGGCTCTCGACCCGAAACAACGCCCATTCCTTCTCTCCAGAGATGCTGCCTGTCCCGCTGTGTTACACCAGCATTTTGTGTTTATCTTCGGATTAAACCAGCATCTGCAGTTCCTTCCTACATTTTAAGAAAAAACATTGTCTTGCCACCACAGTCGTCTGTGGCAATGAATTAGTTCTCCCCGTAATTGTAAGTTGTCCCTGGTGTGTGTAGGATAGTCTTAGTGTGTGGGGATCGCTGGTTGGGGCTGACTCGATGGGCTGAAGGGCCTGTTTCCATGCTGTATCTCTAAACTAAAAAAATGAAACTACTGAAGGAGATGTGGGGAATGAGCATTACAGGGGGAAACCATATCTTCAGGGCATGTCTTTCCCATTCCCACGTTGACCATTCTGTCCTGGGCCTCCTCCATTGTCAGAGTGAGGCTGCATGCAAACTGGAGGAACAGCACCTCATATTTCGCTTGGGCAGCTTACAACCTAATGGTATCAACATTGAGTAGGAAAGAACTGCAGATGCTGGTTTACACCGAAGATAGACATACAATGCCGGAATGACTCAGTGTTGTCAGGCAGCATCTCTGGAGAAAAGGAATAGGTGATGTTTTGAGTCAAAGCTACTCAAATCTGTTTCGGGTCAAAAGATGGGTTCCGAGCCGAAATGCCACCTATTCCTTTTCTCTAGAGATGCTGCCTGATCCAGCATTGTGTGTCTATCTTCGGTATCAATGTTGAATTTTCCAATTTTGAGTAACCTCTAACCATCCTCCCCCCTCCCCCCCATGCCTTATCTTGACTCCCACCTATTTCTTCCCCCCAACCCCACTCCTCTTGTAACATTTCTCCGGCTGGCTTCAAAATCCATGAAGTTTCAAACCTTTCGCACACCGATTGTTCATATCTCTGGCCTTTGTTCCTATCATCTGGCTGTCAAAAAGCTCCCCCCTTGCCTGTGTCGACCTATTACTTGCCACGCTTTGTCCTGCCCCCCCCCCCCTACAATTAGACTGTAGACTTTCGGACCGAAACGTCACCTATCCATGTTCCCCAGCGATGCTGCCTGACCCGCTGAGTTACTCCAGCACTTTGTGTCCTTTTATGATATACAGAGATAATTAGCAAAGGTATATCAGACCAAAGGAGCAGAGAGAGAAGGGATGATTAGACCAGAGCAGAAGGATGCAAGAATTAGCAAGCAGACTTAATTTTTGACTGACTTCACTTTCAGTCAGTTTGTTACTGTAAGAAAATAACTGCAGATGCTGGTACAAATCGAAGGGACTCAGACTGAAGAAGGGTCTCGACCCAAAACGTCGCCCATTCCTTCTCTCCTGAGATGCTGCCTGACCTGCTGAGTTACTCCAGCATTTTGTGAATAAATACCTTCGGTCAGTTTGTTACTGATCACTTGAGAAATTGTCATGAAAGAGTAAAGCTGAATATAAACAGCAAAAGGTGCTTCGGACAACTCCAATCATTATTAGGGAAATAACTGCAGATGCTGGTACAAATCGTAGGTATCACAAAAAGCTGGAGTAACTCAGCCGGTCAGGCAGCATCTCAGGAGAGAAGGAATGGGTGACGTTTCGGGTAGAGACCCTTCTTCAGACTGATGTCAGGAGGGGGCGGGACAAAGATAGGATGTAGTCTGAGATAGGAAGACTAGTAGGAGAACTGGGAAGGGGGAGGAGATAAAGGGATAGACTCTCAGTCTGAAGAAGGGTCTCGACCCGAAAAGTCACCCATTCCTTTCCTGAGATGCTGCCTGTCCCGCTGAGTTACTCCAGCATTTTGTGATAGCAATCATTATTAGACTGATTGCAGCAATCTTAGAAATAGCAGATAAGATGCAACTAGTTGAGGGGAAGCTGGGGTAAATTCACTGCACAATGAGGAAGGATATCAGCATATTATTTCTCAGTATAATGCTTACCTCGTTAAATGCCCCACGGCTGTTCAGTGGTGGCAATTATGTAGTGAAATTGTTGCACTTTCATTTCTGTGAGTAATGATTGAAATTATCAGAAATTTTCATCATGTGTAATGTTCATTAATCGCAACAATGTTTGTTGGACGTGTTTGAAATACTGGGAGATAAATTCTTCCCCTGCTGCTCGTGGTCAGTGCACGGTACATTTTAAGTTTAAATGAGGAGATAATTTGGGGCGATTGAAACTGTAAGGCGTTTGTACATTCTCCCCGTGACCTGTGTGGGTTGTCTCTGGATGCTCCAATTTCCTCCCACACTCCAAAGATGTGCAGGTTTGTAGGTTAATTGGCTTGGTAAAATTGTCCCTCCTCTGTGTGGGAATCGCTGATTGGCACGGACTCGATGGGCCAAAGGGCCTGTCCCCATGCCGTATCTCCAAGTTAATCTAAAACTAAACTGAAACAGAGTGCAATGCACATCAATGGATGAGTGACTTTGAATGTATTTCGAGACATTATAGGACTCATCAAAAGCCAATAATTATACACAGAACATAGAACGGAGAGCCGTACAGTACAAGAACAGGCCTTTCAGCCCACTCTGCTTGTGCTGAACATGATGCCGCGATGTTAGGCCGGAGCTAACATCGAGCGACCGGAGATACGATCTGTAAAATAATCGCATCTCCGGCAAGGTAAGAGATTGAAAAAAAATTCCCCTGACCCCCCCTCCCCCACCCCCCACATAAAACAAACCAGAGAACAGACTTTTAAAACTCACCACAAAACACAAAAAAAGGACGAAAAGGACAGACAGACTGCAGGCGAGGCTGCCATCGAAGCACCACGTGGTGGAATCCTGACTAAAGAAATTTAAATGATTGTATTTTTGGATTAGATTTAGGTATAATAATACCAGCGCTCTTAGTAGGTTGTCCATACAACTAACGTATACCTATCCTGAACCTTATTGGATCAGATTCAGGTTTGTAGGTTGGTTTAGAGATACAGTGTGAAAACAGGCCCCTCAGCCCACTGTGTGCATACCGACCAGCGATCACCTGTACACTAGTTCTATCCTACACGAGGGACAATATGCAGAAACCAATTTAACTATAAGCCTGCAAGTCTTTGGAATGTGGGAGGAAACCGGAACAGTTGGAGAAAACTCACGGGGTCACAGGGAAACATACAAACTCCGTATAGACAGCACCCGAGGTCATGATCAAATCCGTGTCCCTGGCATCAACTCTTACTGCAGGTGCTGTCTGCGTGGAGTTTGTGCATTCACCGCGACCGCGTGGGCTTTCTCCGGGTGCTCCAGTTTCTTCCCACATTCCAAAGAGTCTGAAGAAGGGTCTCAACCCGAAACGTCACCCATTCCTTCTCTCCAGAGATGCTGCCTGACACACTGAGTTACTCCATTGTGTCTATCTTCGATTTGTCAGTTAATTGGCTTCTGTCAAAATTGTCCCTAGTGTGCAGGATAGAACTAATGTACGAGGTGATTGTGTTGAAGGGCCTGTTTCCATGTTGTATATCGAAACTAAGTTAAACCAAACTAAACTAAACATCTGAAATCATCCCAGATTGTTATCTGTAACCAAGTGGATGCTGAGAGTAAGCAGTACCAGAGTTGCTTGTGTTTGACAATTGGTTTCGAACTCAATCTCATGCAGAGAAAAGGTTTATTCCGTACATCTGTATTTCCCTTTCTTTGGAGAAATATATGTTGCTTCCATTAACTGACCTCTGACATATGCATCTGATTTAGCATTTAAGTCCTTCAGTTTTATTTCTCTTACTTCGCGAAAACACGCACAATTGCATTGCTTGTCGATTAGAAGTTGATCATGCCTGCAAATGAATTAATTTGCTATTCACCTGGATAATATTCCTGTTCCCTCAGCCATTTTCAGGCTGAGGATATTGCAGTTTGGCTACATCTCGCGTCTGAATAATCTGTAATGCAATCAACAATCATCTCTTGCTGAGTGTATGGGGTTTGGAGGGAGCTGTCAATTTATGCAATGCCTGCCACTATCTCATTGAGAACCATTACCTTGGATAAGATATTAAAGGCATGAAACACTTGATAAACGAAGATTGAAGCTAGGTTTTTAGCTCCCAGCAGTGAATTGACTGTATTAGTTCTATCGTGGGAAACCCCGCGATCACTCGGGTTAATGGAATGAGCCGAAGCAATTTTCAAATGAACTGTTTTAGAATACTGAATGTATTTTTTTCTGCTTTTTCCCTCATAAAATTTATTTTGTGCTACGTTTTGTAGTTTGAACTACGTTTTGCAGTTTGAAGATGCATTTGGCACTGCTTCAGAAATATCATATTGTATAGTTTCATCGGTTTGCTGAGCACTTTTTGGTTTCACTGGGTTGGAGGAAGTTACAGCTGGGAGATTTCTTCCCAGATGTCAGACAACTGAGTCACCAACTAGAAAGCGGTCCTGACCTCCCATCTACCTCATTGGATTGACTCCACCGGACAGTCACCAAACTTTGTCCTGCCCCTCCTCTCTTCCAACTTTCCTTCTCATAAGGTCATAAGGGATAGGAATAGGATTCGGCCATTCGGCCCATCAAGTCTATTCCGCCATTCAATCATGGCTGATCTATCTCTCCCTCCTAACCCCATTCTCTTGCTTTCTCCCCACCACAATCATTCTGAAGAAGGGTCCCGACCCAAAACACCACCTATTTATTATGGTCTCCAGGAATGCTGCCTGACCCCGCTGAGTTACTCCAGTGCCTTGTGTTGTTTTTTTGTAAACCAGCATCTGCAGTTCCATTCTTCTCTATCTCTTGCCAGGCTATGTCGCACCCCCATCTCTCTTTTTTTCACCTTTCTCCCACCTGCTCCCATCAATCTGAAGAAGGTTCCTGAACCGAAACATCGTCTGTCCATTTCCCTCCACAGATGCTGCCTGACCCAGTGAGTTCTTCCTGCACTTTGTGTTTTGCTCATGATTACAGCATCTGCAGTTTCTTGTATCTTCCCCTTGCTTTTACGTATATCAGAGTGCTGGGCTGCATAAAATAATTGTGACCATGGAAATAGAACAGGTAGCGGTTCACTTTGATCATCATTTATAATCAGTGCGTACAATTACATGAATTTGCAATGTTTATTGTAAAAGAACATTCAGACATACAAAACAAAAGAGGAATTATTGATTTACCATTAATATATTTCTATTAATGTCATTAACACAGATATCTTTGGATACAATACAACTACATTATTCATAACCATAAACATTTATATTGTTTTATGACCTATAATTGTGCTTCCTATTTAAGTTATGTTCTTGGTGACACGGTGACGCAGCGGTAGAGTTGCTGTCTTACAGAGCCAGACACCCGGGTTCGATCCTGATCAAGGGTGCTGTGTGTGCGGAGTTTGTACGTTCTCCCCATGACCTGCGTGGGTTTTGTCTGGGTGCTCCCACACTCCAAAGACATACAGGTTTTCAGGCTAATTAGCTTGGTAAAATTGTAAATTGTCCCTCCCATGTGTAGGATAGTTCCAGCGTGCGGGGATCACTGGTCGGCGCGGACTCGTTCGGCTGAAGGACCTATTTCCACACTTTATCTCTAAACTAAACTAAATTAAACTAAAGCTGACAACAAATGGAAACTGATAAGTAGACACACAATACTTAATCCTGATGTAGTACGATCAAATACTGTTGATGGATGTTCTACTTGAATGAATGAAATCATTAAAGAAACTACAAGACGATTGTTTCAAAAGAAAGATTTTCAGTTCAGTTTAGAGATGTTGCATGGGCTCTTTGGCCCACCGAGTGCACACCGACCAGCAATCACCTGTTCACACTGGTTCTGGGTCATCCTCTACACACCATTCCTACACAGTTTACACAGACCGATTAACCTACAAACCTGCACGTCTTTGGGATGTGGGAGGAAACAGGGAGCAGCTGGAAGAAACCCACGCGGCCACAGGGAGAACATGCCAACTCCAGGCAGGCAGCACCCGAGGTTAGGTTTGAACCCGGGGCTCTGGCGCTGTGAGGCAGCAGCTTTACCCACTGCGCTACTCTGCTGCCTTGTTGGAACTGTGTTTAAAAAAAGGCCTCGGGTGACCTTATTTTTGTACAAGCCCTTGGGGTGCAATTATCATTTGCTACGGTTGTTTCATTCATCATAAAATGCACGTTGCCTGTAAAATAATGACATGTGATTTTTGTACTTTAGAGAGATATTTGTGTACACAGCTCTCTTCCTTTACCTGCTCTCCCTTTTGTTATTGGCAAGAATTGTATTTCAATTTCTCCCACGACTGAATTAAGCATTTATTTTGGGATCGCAGTAATTACTTGGGAATCTTTCATCGTTTGAGTTCTGGTGTGACGTGAGGCAAGCGGAAGACGTGCGTCAAATGAAGATGACCTGACCCGACTTGTAATTAGTTACTCAAACTCCTTTCCAAAATGCTGTCAGATGCTCCAGGGAGATCATCAACAAAGAGGTCGATACTAGACAGTGGAACAGTGGCTCTGAGGACTGCTGTTCATGTTGAACCCAGGGTGCTTGGATACAGGCATAGAACCAGTAACCTATTGGGGCGGCACGGTGGCACAGCGGTAGAGTTGCTGCCTTACAGCACCAGAGACCTGGGTTCGATTCCCATGACGGGTGTTGTCTGTATGGAGTTTGTACGTTCTTTCCCTGACCAGTGGGTTTTCTCCAGGTACTCCGGTTTCCTCCCACACTCCAAAGACGTACAGGTTAATTGGCTTCAGTAGAAATTGTAAAATTGTCCCTCGTGTGTAGGATAATGTTAGTGCATAGGGGTTGCCGGTCAGCACGGACTCAGTGGACCAAAGGGCCTGTTTCCACACTGTATCTCTAAACTAAAACTAAACTTTTTTTTTTTTTTAACTTTTTTTTTTCTTCGCCTGGGCAGTTTGCGGCCCGGTGGTATGAACGTCGACTTCTCCAACTTCAGATAGCTCCTCTGTCCCTCCCTTCCCCTCCTCCTTCCCAGATCTCCCTCTATCTTCCTGTCTCCACCTATATCCTTCCTTTGTCCCACCCCCGATATCAGTCTGAAGAAGGGTCTCGACCCGAAACGTCACCCATTCCTTCTCTCCCGAGATGCTGCCTGACCTGCTGAGTTACTCCAGCATTTTGTGAATAAAACTAAACTAAACTGTGATCCAAAAATTACCTGTCTTAGCCATCTAGAGTTGGACTCCTGGCTTGTGAGAAGAAAAATCCACTTTGTCCATTGTTATGAGGCAGGGGCAATTTGCATACTCTTGAAGGAACGTCACCTTCAGAGATGCTGTCTGACTTACTGAGTTACTCCAGCACTTTGTGCTTTTTGTTTTCTAAACCAGCATCTGGAGTTCCTTGTGTGTGTGCACACTCTTGAGAACTGGTGCCTTTGGCAGAAATGGGCCCTTCAGCCCACCATATCCATGCTGTTCATCAAGCTCCCACCTCCACCAATCCCATATTCCAGCACTTACTCCACACCTATGCCTTGGTGGTTTAAGTGTCTGTTTAAGTTCTGCTTAAAAGTTGTAAGAGTCTCTGCCTCTGGCACACCCTCAGGCAGTACGTTCCATATTCCAACCACACTCTTGTGAGTGAAAAATAGACTTCCTCGGGCCCCTTGTAAACTCCGCCTTATCTTAAACCCACACCCTCTGGTTTTATGCACTGGTGCTAAGGGGAAAGGTTTCCGACAATCTATCCTATCTCTGCTCTTCATAATTTGGTATTCCTCCATTCAGCTCCCCCTCTGGCCCCACTGCTCCAAGGAAAGCAAAGCCAGCCTGTGACGCCTGTCCATTCAACAGAAACATTACACTCCAGGCAACATCCCGGTGAACCTAGACACAAAATGCTGGAGATGCTGCCTGTCCCGCTGAGTTACTCCAGCATTTTGTGTCTATCTTTGGTGTAAATCGGCATCTGCATTTCCTACACATCCCAGCGAACACCCCCTGCACCCTCTCCAGTGTAGCCACACCTTCCAATAATGCGGTGGTCAGAATCACACGGCTGGGGTCCAAAGAATGTTTCGTGAGAGGAAAGTTTACCACTCTGGTCTACTTTAATTTTCACATGTGCACCTATTCCGTGCTGTCCAAATGGTGCTCTCTGCCCTTTGAATGTGACCAGACAGGGACTTCGCATCTGAGTTTAGTTTAATTTAGCATAGTTTAATTTAGAAATACAGTGTGGAAACAGGCCCTTCAGCCCACTGAGTCCACGCTGACCAGTGATCACACTGTGCACTAGTCCTAACAACATCTGAGGTACTGAGATTATTTAGACTGATCAACATTTCAGATTTCAAACAGAGTTAAGTTGTAAAGTTTAGTTGTTAAGTTTTAAAGGAAGATTATTTGAGCAACCCACATTGTCTGCAGAACATTTCTTTTAAATGTTGAATCATTTTCAAATATTAGCCAAGTGTAGATAATGTTATGAGATAACACTTGAGAGTAAATGCTTTGAATATGGATGTTTATAGCATAGACACCATCTACTAAAATCAACAATGTTTACAAGTCAATAAGTAATTTATTTTTAACATCAATATTGCACTTCACGAAAATCCTGAATTCATGCAGTTTTAGAAATTCAGCATCTTCTTACTGTCTAAAAAATATACAAAAATTGGCATTAAATACCAACAGAGTAAGCATTTTGGAGGAGATTCAACATCTGGTTACTTTGACGTTAATATTTCAACATCCAATGTGTCAACTTTACAAATATTTATGAATATTTTTCCAGTATTGCAGACAGTATATAATTCTGATATTGTAACACTGATATGATGTATGGGGTGAGCACACAGTGATTCCAGAATCACAATTCCTTTAGTGATTTATTGCAATTAAATTGCAGTTTTGTTGCCAGTTTTGTTTCGGTGGTGAAATAAAAAATGGTTTCCGTAGTGACTGCATCTTCTTTGTTAGTGTAATCATCTGTCATCTACAATGTCATTGCTCTGATGCTTTAGGATAAACAGCATCCATAAACGTTTGAAATCATTAAGTTCTGTGTGTGGGGAAAAAAGCGTAACGAATTACTTAAGATAATCACTTCTATTGTGGAATTGTATATTATGGATATACACATGCTTTATTACAAAGCTGTTGCAGCTCCAATGAAATTATAGTGTGAAAGTGGAACTTACCTACTACATTAGATGTCTTCATTATCAACTTAAAGTTAAAATTTCTTATTAAGGTGTGGGTGCCACACCAAACCAAAATCGACGTTATTCACTAGGAAGTAAACTTATTAACATGAATGTGTTGTAGAACAATACAGCACAGCAAGAGGCCCTTTGGCCTACAATGTCTGCTGACCATGATGCCAAGACCAACTTTTATCCATCTGCACATACTCCATATTTTGCATATCCAAATGTCTATACAAAAGTCTCTGAAATGCCTTAAATCTCACCTCAACCTATGCCATTTGACACCTCCACCCTGGGACGAAGGTTCTGGCTGTCTATTCCATCTATGCCTCTCATCATTTTATATACTTCTGTCAGATTTCCCCTCAATCCAAAGACGTACAGGTATGAAGGTTAATTGGCTGGGCAAATGTTTACATTTTTTTAAAAAAATTGTCCCTAGTGGGTGTAGGATAGTGTTAGTGTGTGCAGGGATCACTGGGCAGCGCGGACCCGGTGGGCCGAAGGGCCTGTTTCTGCGCTATATCTCTAAATCTAAAAAAAGATCTAAACATCTGTGTCTGGGCTGAGCATCTGCAAAAAGATCTCTCTCAGTAGAAGGTGAAACTGTTGCTATATTTTTGTGCGTTTTCACATATAATATAAAATAAGGTACCATCTCTCTGTAGTTAAGCTTTACAGTTTGACGGAGATAATTGTATCGTGCTTTTCCTTCTTGCTGTATAACATTTTTATATCAAGACAAAAGCAGCTATTGTGTTGTGTCCAGTTACGTTAATGAGAAATGGTTTGCGTGTCTTAACTGCTGTGCATCAGTAGTTTTAAAGTGCCGGGGATAATTAAAGTCTAGTTAACGGGAACTTTAGCATATTCCAAAAGAAAGCTTACTGCATACTGTATTAGCTACCTGTGCATGCATTTCATGATTTTTCCTGATATCAGTGGTTTTTTATGATGTTATGTTGTGCAATGTACCAGCATCTCTTAAAAGCTTTGTTTAATTGAAAGGCACATGGAAACAGGCCCTTCAGTCCATCAAATCTATGCCGACCATTGATCACTCATTCACACTAGTGCTGTGTTATCCCACTTTGGCATCAACTGCACAGGCAATTGACAGAGGGCCAATTAACCTACAAACCTGTACGTCTTTGGGACGTGGGATGAAGCAGGAGCACCTGGGGGAAACCCACACGGTCACAGGGAGAACGGGCAAACTCCACACAGGCAGTGCCCGAGGTCAGGATCGAACCCGGGCCTCTGGAGCTGTGAGGCAGCAGCTCTACCAGCTGCACCATCATTGGTTTCCAGCTACATCTCGCGTATGTTTATTAATCGTGCATACAGCCACCATTTTGTACACAAAAAAAGCACTGGCTGTCATTATCCATGCTTCCCATAATTGTGCTCCGTAAAAAAAAATATATATATTTTTTCTCAATAATACACAGCTATATTTAGCAGCAATAAAACCATCCAGAATGGTTGTAATTGTAAACACGAGTCTTACAGAACATTATTTTATAGGGGTGGCACGTTGACATAGCGGCAGATGTGCTGCCTTACAACTCCAGCGACTCGGGCTCGATCCGAACCATGGGTGCTGTCTGTACGGAGTTTGTACGTTCTCCCCGTGACCACATAGGGTTTCTCCGGGTGCTCCGGTTTCCTCCCACATTCCAAAGACGTACAGGTTTGTAGGTTAATCGGCTTTGGTAAAATTGTCCCTAGTGTGTGTAGGATAGTGTTCGTGGGTGGGGATCGCTGGTCGGCGCGGACTCTGGGCCGAAGGGTCTGTTTCCACGCTACATCTCTAAACTAAAGTGAATATGACAAAGTTTAATGTTGCTCATCTTTCATATCCCAGGTCGAGTTTCGTTCTTCACATCTGGCTCCGAAAATCTTCACTTCGTGGAAAAGGTGGCATGGGGCACTCGGTATGCCATCACTGTGTCCTTCACGTGTGACCCTGTCCATGCCATTAAAGACCCTTCCTTACCACGAACTGGTTGACAGCCTGAAGAGCTGATGGCACGCATCTCATTCCTGGAAAGTATTTCATGAAAACACAGCCATTAATCAGTTAATACATTTTAACTAGTAGAAACAAAACTGCAAATGCCGGCTAATACCAAAGATCGATACATTGCTGGAGTAACTCAGCGGGTCAGGCGGCATCTCTGGGTGGAAAAAAGGATATGTCACGTTTCGGGTCGGGACTTTTCTTTGGACTGACCCAAAACATCACTTATCCTTTTTCTCCAGAGATGCAGCCTGACCCGCTGAGCTGAAGGTGGGACCCGACCCGAAACGTCACCTATTCCATTTTCTCCAGAGATGCTGCCTGACCCGTGGAGTTACTCCAGCCCTTTGTGTCTTTACATTTAAACTAAGTTAGATTGTCCCCAAGATGTGTGGGTTTGTAGGACAATTGGCTTCTGTAAATTGTAGGGAGTAGATGCCAAAGTGGGATAACCTAGAACTTGTGTGAATAGGTGATCGATGGCCAGTGTGGACTCAGTGGGCCGAAGGGCCTGATTCCATGCTGTCTCTCTACTAAATTAATTATGTAATGATGGTACGTAAATAAAAGAGGGGATAATACAGTATTAATCAATTGGGTTCTGCAGACTCGTATCAGTATTTCAAGAACAGTGAATTTAAAGGTGTATGTTTTTTGCTGAAGTACTGAATCTACTGTTAAAGTTAACAGTTAATGACCAGAAGGACCGATCGGTGGACATTAGATATTTTTGTTTAGTTGATAAAATATTGAATAATTATTTGATTTGGTATTTGAAATTATTAAAAGGCTGGACAAATATTGAAGTGGTTCACTGACTGATTAAATATTCAGGTTATTAATTGACCGACCAAATAGTTATGAACTGAGTGATAACTCATTTTTTAGTTCTGAGGGAGATTCGAAGAGAGAATTGGTGGCACAAGTAACAAAACAGCTGCCGAAAAGCAACAAAAAAAAAAACCCCTGCAGATGTTGAAAATCTGAAATAAAAATGATTATCCAGGGGATCTTGACATGGATCGAATATTGATGATCGTTAGAATCTCAGTTTGGACATAATTTTTTGCTAATTTTGTTTGTAATTCTCTTTCATTGAAGCCAACATGTATTGGATATAAAACCTTTTGTTTTCACAATATAACATTTTTCATACATTTAATAATAATAATAATAATAATTTCTTCGTTTCAAAAACATTTCTTCGTTTCAAAATGATTTCTGATCAGCACCATTCGATTAAGGAGCCTTTACAACATTTTCAGCTCCAGAAACAATTGTCATGTCAACTTCTGGCTGTGATTGTGCCCAAATAATTTTGAGAAGAAAATCTACTTAAATAAATGATGTTTGTTTTGGATGTGCTGTGTCTACCTTTCACTTTTTCACCTTTAAACATTTTTTTTCTCAATTGCCTGAATAAATTACAGCATATGGAATTGTCTAATTTCATTCTATTTTGTTTCTTTAGCTCCGACAATAATTTGTTTTTCGAAGCCAAATCGAGTTCACAGTGACTGAAGTAACTTTGGATTTTTGGACAGCGAGATTTAGTGTACAGGTAGTTATAAATCAGATGGCTAGCTGTCTATTGAGCCCCACCATTTGCTTTGTCACGTTTAAATACTTACTAGACCAAGTGGATCCGTTGGGCTCAAACCTCTCCTGCATTGGTGTAGCACCCTCTCCTCTCCCACTCCCCTCTTCCCCCCTTCCCACCCTCCTCCTCTCCCTCCCTCCCCCCCTCCCTCTCTCCTCCCCCCACTCCTCCCCTCCACATTCCTCCCCCCATCCCCCCCTCTTCCTCCCCCTTCCTCCCTCACCCTCCCTCCCTCCCGCTCTCCCCTCCTCCCCATCCCTCCTCTCTCCCCTCCCTCCCCCCAACCCCCCTCCCCTCCCCCCAACCCCCCTCCCCTCCCCCCAACCCCCCTCCCCTCCCCCCAACCCCCCTCCCCTCCCCCCAACCCCCCTCCCCTCCACCAACCCCCCTCCCCTCCCCCTCACTCCATCCCCCTCAACCCTCCCTCCCCAGGAGACAGATTTACACTTTAAAATGTGAATAACTTTAAAAATATAACACCGATTTCAATGAAACTTCTTCCATTAGCACCAATGAGACTACGGTGAGTAAGGTGGACCTAAAATTGTCGCACTATCGTGTACTGTTTTGGCTGTAGTTCAGGAACAAACAAACAAACTAGTTTTAAGTATATAGATTCTGTGACGCCCAACCCAGGCGACTATTTGTGTGCTAGCCACAGAACCAGATCTACAAACTCATATTACAATCGCTCCCCGCTCTTAAATCACTATTTGTGCAGCAATTTTTCTTACTTTGTCTTCCACTAAAAGCTATTCCCTTATCATGTATCTATGCACTGTAAATGGCTCGATTGTAATCATGAATTGTCTTTCTGGTGACCGGATCGCATGCAACAAAGCTTTTCACTGTACCACAGTGCACGTGACAACAAACTAAACTAAACAGTGCCATTTGTTGTGTTGTTAATTTCCAGGAATGGAATACTTTAATTCTTTAGCACTACTTGGTGTGGTAACTATAGAACAGAACTTGTTTAGCTCAAAACAGCTCCTATGGAAGTGATAACTTCCCTCTCTATCAAAACAGGTCAACCCGAAAGATTGCTACCATTAAGAAGTAGTACACACCTACACAATATAACAGGTAGGTGTTTCACACATTAATTACATTCCAGTCCTTGGAGAACATGAGAGTGTAACCACCCAATTTACAGCTACCTGTGCACTAGATCCCATTGTACAAAAATTCAAAGTTGCTTCAGTCCTCAAAAATTTGTCCAAAGATAAGTTCATAAGTAATAGGAGCCATTCAGCCCATCGAGTCTGCTTTGCCATTCAGTCATGGATGATCTATCTTTCCCTCTCAACCCCATTCTCCTGCCTTCTCCTCAGGACCTTTAACAGCATTACTAATCAAGAATATGCAAATCTTGACTTTAAAATTATCCATTGACCTGGCCTCCACAGATTCACCACCCTCTGACTAAAGAAATTCCTTTTCATCTCCTTTCTTAAGGTATGTCCTTTTATTCTTAGTTTAAAGATGAACTACATTGCTTCTTAAAAAAAAGACAGTGTGCTAGAGTAACTAGGGCATCATCTGTGGAAAATTTGGTGGGTAATGTTTCAGGTTGGGACCCTTTTCCAGACATCTTTCAACCCGCTCGCTTTAACTCAATATTTTGACACATGAATAAATCAAAATAATTCCGATTTGTGACTAAATGCCTTTAGCATAACGAATAATGTCTAAATCAACAGCAATATCTCCTTCATCCGTCTGTAACAGTTTGACACTAATTCAATACACTTGATTCACAAGAATTTAATGACCACCATTTTAGGAAATTGAACAAATGTTAGAAGTGTTTGTCCATAAGTTATCGGAGCAGAAATAGGCCATCAAGTCTACTCCGCCATTCAATCATGGCTGATTTCATTGAAATCCCTCTCAGCACCCATTCTCCTGCCTTTCCCCCATGAACCCTAATCAAGAATAAACAACCAAACAATGGTATAATTGCACGTTAAGTAATTGGTGACATGGCACAAAGAAAATCACAACAAGAATTGCACAATCCACGAGGTTGCAGGAAGGAGAAATTTTGTTTGACAAACCTTGTAAAGGTCTTTGAAGATGGAGCCAGCAAGATGGATTAGGGGAAACGGTGGATTTATTATATTGGATTTCAAAAGACCATCGGCATTAAAGGAGAATTAGGCCATTCGGCCCACCAAGTCTGCTCTGCCATTCGATCATGGCTGATATATTTTTCCCTTTCAACCCCATTCTCGTGCCTTCTCCCCATAACCTTTGACGCCCATACTAATCAAGAACCTATCAATCTCTGCTTTAAAAATACCCAATGACTTGGCCTCCACAGCAGTCTGTGGCAATGAATTCCACAGATTCGCCACCTTCTGACTGAAGAAATTATTTCTCAAAGATATTTGAAAAGCCACCGTACAGAAGGTTACAACGTAGAACACGGACGGGTTTGAGATAATATGAGACGGTGAATTGGTTAAAGAACAATAGGTAATAGGAAACAATGGTTTCTTACTGCCCGTCTTACTTCTGCCATTTTCCATTTATTGTCGTTTATTTCTCTGCTGTTAGTGTTGTGATCCTTTTTCCCTACTTCCCACCCACTTCGCATCTAGTTTTTAGAGACACAGTATGGAAACCGGCCCTTCAGCCTACCATGTCCACACCGACCATCGATCACCCGTACACTAGTTCTATGTTAACCCACTTTCCTCCCACATTCCAAAGAGGTGCAGGTTTGTACGTTAATTGCCTTGTGTAAATTGTCCCTACACAAGGCAATTAACCGACAAACCTGCACCTCTTTGGAATGTGGGAGGAAAGTGGGTTAACATAGAACGAGTGAACGGGTGATCGATGTTTGGCATGGATTTGGTGGGCCAAAGGGCCTGTTTCCACGCTGAATCGTTAAACTGAACTAAACTAAGGCAGAGATTGATAGGTTCTTGATAAAGAAGGGCATCAAAGGTTATGGGGAGAAGGCAGGAGAATGTGGTTGAGAGGGAAAAATAGAGCAGCCAATGGTGGAGCAGACACGATGGGCTGAATGGCCTAATTCTGCGCCAATGCCTTATCTATATACTAAAACTTGTTTGTTTGTTCCTGAACTACAGCCAAAACGGTACACGATAATGCAACAATTTTAGGCCCACCTTATTGTCATTCTTTGCGTGCTAATGTAAGAAGTTTCATTGAAATCGGTGTTATATTTTTAATGTTATTCACATTTTAAAGTTTAAATCTATCTCCTAGGGAGGGAGAGGAGAGGGAGGGAAGGGAGTGGGGAGGGAGGGAAGGGAGGGGGGATAAGGGGGGTTGAGGGGGATGGAGTGGGGGGGGAGGGAGGGGAGAGAGGGAGGGGGGAAAGGGGTGGGGGGGAGGGAGGGGAGGAAAGGGGCGGGGAGGGAGGGAGGGGGGAGAGGTGGGGGGAGGGGGAAGGGGCGGGAGGAGACAGTGCTGCACCAATGCAGGAGAGGTTTGGGCCAAATGGGTCCACTTGGTTTAGTGGTCTTACAAAGACTCATTTTAGAAGCGGGAACATTCACCCATTGGTTATCTTTATATTGCAATCAAATGATGTGCAAATTTTAAATGACTCGTTTGAGATTTTCAACCTTAAAAAAACATGAGAAAGCATCTTTAAAATATACTTCCAAAAAAAATCTTCAATAGTCACTATTCCACACCATAACAGAACACACAGAACAGCCCACTGAGTCCTTGTGCAAGAGGTGCCATTTTGGCGCCATTTTACAGTCCCAGCTGCAGCTGGCCATGAAGGCCAGTTGGGGGCGCCTTCCGCAGACAACCTCGAGAGCACGGAAGCCACACCTCGAATCCCCTCTTTCTAAATTGCTAACTTGGTGCTGGCTCGAAGGGCCAAATGGCCTCCTCCTGCACCTAATTTCTATGTTTCTAAATTGTAAAAGGTTGAGGCTCCAGTACTAATCACCATGCCACTCCATCTCTGACACCCAGCCAGGAAAAAAGAGACACACCACACATTACTCCCAAACGATAATTGGTCAAACATGATTTCTCTTTCATAAACCCACTTTGGCTTTGCCTTGATTTTTCTATTTAAGTGCCCTTTAAACTTTCAACATCTTTAATTGGAGCCATTAACCTTTTCTCTGTCACAAACGTTAAGCTAACGAGCTGGTAATTTCCTGCTTTCTGTTAAAGTTAAATTCTGAGGAAAATAACGGTAGTTTTTCACCTGAAAGATCCAGAAGGGAAAATGTTGGTCATGCAGACAGCAACACCTGTTTGGTTAAGAACTGCACAGCAGATTAATCTAGTCTGATTTGTATACTTAAAAACAAATGCAAAGGAAGGAACAACGTGACTCTTAATTATCCACAGGTTAAGGATGATTGTATTTTTTCTGCATGTCTTCCATAGATCCATTTTAGCAACATCAATTATATTACACATACTGACCTTTTTAAGAATGTATAAAACATCCTCCATTAGTAGCGAGCAGAATTTACGATTTTCAACAAAAGCACAAGACATAAGGAAATCAAAATCAAAAAATCGTGGCTTAATGCTAACCAATCGACCATTAACTTGGACAAAACATGAGAAAGACAATCTTCAAAAAGAGTTGTCTTTTATGCTCCTTATGAGTGGGGTATGAATGCACTGATTTTGGTGACCACAAAGGTGTCATTCGAAGCAGTGACTTCCTGTTTAATTGTTCATTGGTGCAATGATATGTTTTGTGAAATTGTTTCTTTCTTCTTATAAATAAAGTCATCTTAGAATATAGAGCACAGTGACACAGCAGTAGAGTTGCTGCCGTACAGCGCGAGAGATCACTGCTTCAATCCTAACTATGGGTGCTGTTTGTACGTTCTAACCGTGACTGTGTGGGTTTTCTCCGGATGCTCCGATTTCCTCCCACATTCCAAAAGAGGTGCCGGTTTGTTGGTTAATTGGCTTCTGTATGGGTAATTGCTGGCCGATGCGGACTCGGTGGGCCAAAAGGCCTGTTTCCTCGCTGTCTCTCCAAACTAAAGTGCACAGCACTGAAACAGGCCCTTCGGCCCACAATGTCTGCCGAACATGATGCCAAGGCCAACTCTTACATGCCTGCATATCATCCATATCCCTCCATTCCCTGCATTTTCATGGTCTTACATGGCAATATCATATCTAGATCCAAAACCAATCCCAGCAGCATGTTCCAGGGACCCACCATCTTCTGCGTAAAAAAAACATGCCCCACACATCTCACTTTAAAGCTATGCTCTCTAATATTTAACATTCAAGCTATGCTCTCTAATATTTAATATTCAAGCTATGCCCTCGAAGATTTGATGATTTCTCGATTTAGAATTTTAAAGCGTTATAAATCAGCCTCTAATAAATCCTCGACTCCATAATGGTTCAGCAACATTTTCCAATGACCAGTGGTGGAACTGATAGAGCTGCTGCCTCATAATGCCACAGACCTGGTTTAATCCTCACCATAGATGATCTGTGTGGAGTTTGCACATTCTCCCTGTGACTGTATGGGTTTCCTCCAGGTGCTCCGGTTTCCTACCACATCCCAAAGGCATGTGGGTTGGTAGGTTCCTGTGCTGTGCTGTGCTGTATAGTCCTGCGTTCTGTGGTTATGACTATTACCAGGCATGTGTGATACAGATAATGCTTTCCATTGAATCAGATTGCGCCATGATATTATCCATCAATTAGTGCAAGCTGGAATTGACTTTCTCATTATTTGTGAAATTCCAGATGGAACTAAAGACAATAATTATCCTTGAACAGCCTGATTACTGACTTAATGATGCACTGAAGTTGTGAGCTGAGGCATCTGGGAGACGTTGGTTGGACTGCTGTCCAGTCCTCTTCAGTCTCACCCCAATAAAGTGGAGTAGCAGGTAGAGGTGCTGCCTCCCAGCGCCAGAGATCCAGGTTAGAGCCTGGCCTCGAGTGCTGCCTGTGTGGAGTTTGCACGTTCTCCTTGTGATTGCGGGGGTTCCCTGAGTGTTCCTGTTTCCTTCCACATCCCAAAGATGTGCGGTTTTGATGGTCAGTTTAGTTTATTGTCACGTGTACCGAGCGAGGTACAGTGAAAAGCTTTTACTGCGTGCCAACCAGAAAGACTCCGCAAGATTACAATCGAGCCATCCACAGTGTATTGATTCGTGATAAAGGGAATAATGTATAGTTAGGAATAACATTTAGTTTAATTGACCTCTAAAATTGTTTTTAGGGATTTTAGTGTTTAGGGAGGGGATGCAACATTGGGATAACATAGAACACGAGTGAATGGGTGATCAATGGTCAGCATGGGCTCAGTGGGCCCAAGGGCCTGGTTCTATGCAGTATCTTTCGATCAATCGATTAACCAACCAATCAATCAATCAATACTCACTATGATCAACAGGTTACCTATCAACTATCAGATTACCAGGTCCAACTATCGGACTGTGCAGGGTTAGCTACATACATAGAAGGAATTGGGAAGTTGAATCCAATTAAACTTATCACTCATTGTTGTCCAGCAATCGTGGTGTGTCTAATTAAATACCTAATCAGTGGATTTGCTTGTGATTTAAAACCACTGAAGCTAATAATGTATTAATTGTATTCCAATCTTCTTTGACTTTTAAAAAATAAAAATAAAACACTTTTCAAACACCTCAGTCTGTGTGATACCATAATCCCCTGGTGCATCACCTACGGAATCATTTTAAATCCATGCTTTTGGGAAGATTTATGCACGTGAGTGACCACAGCTAGTTGCAAATATTATCTCCTGACATATTTGTATAATCTACCATCTGGTAGATATTGGTTTGGAGTGCTAGAAAACCTGTTTTCTTCAGACTAACCTGTAATGTCATCCACTTATACTATGCTCAGAGTTTAGACAGTAAATTCTTCAAAATAATCAATACATACCTGCAAGCCATAAGAGATTGTTGGTCTGTGTAGTATTAATCTTGTACGAAAACCCAAACTAGTCAGGTTGTCTTTTGAGAAGTTTGTAAGACAAAATTCTAGTTTCCTTAACTTTCTATAGATATAAGAACAGCGGTAATGTCTTACTTCATACATCTGATGGATTTTGTAGTGCGCAGTTTGCCTTGAGTTTTATTTCACTTTGCTTATGTTTGGTATTTTGCCTTTAAATCGACTTTGTTGTAAAAAATGAGGGGTGTCTGTTCTAGAAAACAGAAACTGCTTATTCATTAATGGGAGCTGAGCTAACGTTTTGTAATTGACTATTCATATAATTATACTGTATACCAGTCCAGCTTCACTTGGACTATCGTGTATTGAGAACTGTGAATATTGTGTATTGAGTGGTTGATCTTTGAGAAAATCTACAAGCCTTGGAGAAGGCTAACCTATGGATTAGCTCTCACTAATTCAGTGACGGTTCTTATTGCCTCTGATAAGAAACGGGATAATCTTGGATTATATTTTCCTGAGGGAAATTGTGTTTGAAGGTCGCTGAGGGCATACAGTGAAATCTTTTCCTACTTGCTACAAAATTAGGAACAGTCACAATTGAAGAATCCAGGTCAAGTGTAGTTCTGGGTGAATTCAGAAACCATTGCTTTGTAAACAGGTAATGTGGCATTAAACATCGTGTGCATTGTGCAGGAACAATATTAACACAGAAATTCTTACTTGCAGCAGCACTGTGTAGTTCTGGGTGAATTCATAAACCATTGCTTTGTAAACAGGTAATGTGGCATTAAACATCGTGTGCATTGTGCAGGAACAATATTAACACAGAAATTCTTACTTGCAGCAGCACAACTGCTTAGTAAATCCAATACTCAATAGATAATGTAATGTACAGAAAAAAAGTTCAATAAATTAAAAAATATGTATATATATATATATATAGTGCAAGAAGCTTGAAGTCCTTGGGATGGCCAAGGCAATTTGGAGTCGTCTTCAAATTAGGGTTTGTCTTCAAATTATTGTGCATTTATTTCTGCGAATATCAGTAGAGGTGGGACTCTACCCAGAGCATCAGGCATTTTTGGTCTTAGCCACCAAAGATTCAAGAACATAAAATCAATCGACTCACTTGTATATCCCAGCTTATTTTCCAAAAATCGATAGTTTGCAGCCTTGACCTGCTCGATTACTATCCACAGACTTCCAAAGGAGTGCTGGTTTAACTGATCCAAGAATCTGCATTTCATTCTTATTTGACCTTGTGAAGACTTGGCAATTGCAATCTTTTGACAAATTATGCTGTCAGAATAACTGTGTATTTTGAGAATAACTATGTCCTTGACTAGTTATTGTTTGACTTAAAAATAAAAAAAAAGAACTTTGGATGTAAAAGAAATTTGGACCAATTCGCAGATTGACCTTTAATGTTTTCTCCTTTGGGTTGGTCACATGGGTCTAGGTTTATGATTGTCACATGTACTGAGGTACAGTGGAAAGCTTTGTTTTGCATGTTAGCAGATCAGATATACCATACAGAAATGCAATCAAGATAAACTCAAATACAATTGGAAGGGGCGGGACAGTGGCACAGCGTGTGGAGTTCATACAATCCCCCTGTGACCACGTGGGTTTTCTCCGGGTGCTCTGGTTTCCTCTCACACTTCAAAGACGTACAGGTTCGTAGGTTAATTGACTTCGGTAACATTTTAAATTGTCCCTGGTGTGGTAGGATAGTGCTAGTTTATGGGGTGATCGCTGGTCAGCACGGATTCACTGGGCCGAAAGGCCTGCTTCCTCTGTGTATCTGTAAAGTAAGGGAATCAAGAACCAGAGCATGTAGGTTTAAGGAGGGAGGGGAACGATTTAACAGAATCCGAAGGGGCAACTTTTCCACTGGGGGGGGTGGTGTGTTTGTGGAATGAGTTGCCAGAGGCGGTAGTTGAGGCAGGTATGATAACAACAGGAAAGGTTTAAATATGGACCAAATTCAGGCAAATAAGACTAGCTTAGATGGGACAATTTGGTCAGCGTAGGCCAAAGGGCCGGTTTCAGTGCTGTATGACTATGTCTCAGATTCAGGCTTGTATAACTCCAATTTATACCCTCACAAGCAATAAACCATGAGCTTGTTTCTATATAAATGTAAACATTATGTATAAACACTGGGATTTCCAGTATTCATTTGGATCATATTTTTGTTTAGTTGAGATATACTGTGCAGAAACAGGCCCTTCAGCACACCGAGTCTGTGCCGACCAGCGATCCCAGCACATTAATGCTATCCTGCACACAACTCGGGACACTTTACACTTATACCAAGCCAATTAACCTACAAACCTGTACATTTTGGGAGGAAACTGAAGATCACGGAGAAAACCCACACAGGTCACGGGGAGAACGTACAAATTACATACAGTCAGCACCCGTAGTCAGGATCGAACCTGGGTCTCCAGCGCTGTAAGGCAGCAGCTCTACTGCTGTGCCACCGTGCCGCCCAGAATCTTAAATAAGATCTGGACTATTTAATATTTTGTGTAACACTGACCGGAACATGAATTGGGGTGGTGGTGGCACAGCGATAGTGTTGCTGCCTTGCCTGAGACCCGGGTTCGATTCTTTCCACAGGTGCTGTCTGTACGGAGTTTGTACGTTCTCTCTGTGACCGCGTGTATTTTCTCTGGGTGTTCTGGTTTCCTCCCACACAGCAAAAAGCTAGGTTAATTAGCTTCAGTAAATAAATTGTAAATTGTCCCGAGCCTGTAGGTTAGTGCGAGTGTACAGGGTGATCACTGGTCGGTGCGGACAAGGCGGACTGAAGGTCCTGTTTCTGCGCTACATGTCTAGAGTGTCTCTGAAGACTATAAGCGAAATGTTGTCATTGCATTTTAAAGACCGCACATATTCCCTTTAAATTGCTTTTATTTATAAATTATATTCATTTTTAATCTTCTAACTCTTCAAATCGGCTTCATGTAGAAAACCAAAACACATGTATTCATGAAATGCTGTGATGCATTTGAGATGTGGCGTTTAAAAAAATAATTAGCCTTCTGAACAGAGGTCAAAATTAATTGTTCAAGATGCACGTGAACGTATATAACTGAAAAATCATGAGCAAGCAGCTAATGTTCCTTTTGGTTGCTATGCATTTGAGTTCACAAGCCCACACTTATCGTTCCAGTTGTTTTCTGCGTAGGCTTGGCATTTTTAGCTCAAATAAACGGTTGTCCATCACAATCTGCCCACTGTGACTCTGAGATCTTTGAAAAAGCTGCCATGATTAGGCCCACATCTTGGAATTATTTGCATGATGCCATGACTTCCGGCTCCTTTCTAAAATTACTTAACAATTTAAGAAACAACTTGTATAAGAAAATAACTGCAGATGCTGGTACAAATCGAAGGTATTTATTCACAAAATGCTGGAGTAACTCAGCAGGTCAGGCAGCATCTCGGGAGAGAAGGAATGGGTGAAGTTTCCGGTCGAGACCCTTCAGACTGATGTCAGGGGGGTGGGACAAAGGAAGGATATAGGTGGAGACAGGAAGATAGAGGGAGATCTGGGAAGGAGGAGGGGAAGAGAGGGACAGAGGAACTATCTGAAGTTGGAGAAGTCGATGTTCATACCACTGGGCTGCAAACTGCCCAGACGAAATATGAGGTGCTGTTCCTCCAATTTCCGATGGGCCTTACTATGGCACTGGAGGAGACCCATGACAGAAAGGTCAGACTGGGAATGGGAGGGGGAGTTGAAGTGCTCGGCCACCGGGAGATCAGTTAAACAACGTATGAATTGAGTATTTCAGATCCTGAAACTGAGTGAAATTTCTCACTTCACATAGACTTTTGACAAGAATTGTAAATCTTTCACTCTAAACTCCCACCCACGCAGATACTGTCACAATGTTTAAGAAACATTTAGAGAAGTATAAATCGAAGGTATCAAAATGTTGGAGTAACTCAGCAGGTCAGGCAGCATCTTGGAGAGAAGGAATGGGTGACGTTTCGGGTCGAGACCCTTCTTCAATCTGAAGAAGGGTCTCGACCCAAAACATCACCCATTCCTTCTCTCCAATATGCTGCTTGACCTGCTGCGTTGCTCCAGCATTTTGTGATACCTTTAGACAGGAACATGGATTTTTAGGTTTAGATGGAAATGCAGGTGGGACTAGTGCAGATGGGACATGTTGGTTGGTGTGGGCAATTTGGGCCGAAGGGCCAGTTTCCACGCTTTATGACTGACTCGTGACCCAATCCTTAGTTTGCCTCCACCTACCCCACCAAACCTGTCATCATATTGAAAACCTTTTTTATATAGCTTCTAATTTCCTCTTTTCCGATCTTATTTCTCATACTTAACCATCTTGGCAACCTGGTAATAAACCTCTCCTATACCTACCTGTCTGTGATGCCCTTCTCTACACTTGTCCCATGGTGCTTTATTGTCACATGCACCTAGGTGCGGCAAACATTTTTTGCATACAATTCAGTAAATCTTAACATACATGAGCCCAATCATTCCCAATAGTAGATTACACGGAGGCAGGACATGAGTTGTCAAGTTTCCAGTACCATCTTGTATCCTTCAAGTTCCAAAGTTCTTAAAAATCCAGAATCTTGTCCTTAAACACGTATTGTCTTGGAGTAGATAGACACAAGGTGCTGGCGTAACTCAGCCGGCCAGGCAGCATCTCTGGAGAAAAAGGTATGGGTGATGTTTTGGGTCAACCATTCATCAGACTGGGCAGGGGCAGTCTTGGTACTGACACTGGGTCGGTGTTGCAGGGGTCAGAACAAGACAAAAGATGGTGGAATCCATGAAAAACATCAAGGGAACGCAAGTTTGAGGTTAGTTTATTGTCACTGGTACTGAGGTACCGTGAAAAAGCTTTTGTTGCGTGCTAACATGTCTGCAGAAAGACAATACATGATTACAGTCGAGCCATTCACAGTGTACAGATTTAGGGTCTCGACCTGAAACGTCACCTATTCCTTGTCTCCAGAGATGCTGCCTGACCCTGCTGAGTTACTCCAGCATTTTGTGTCTATCCAAAACTGATGGGTCTTGGTGGCCTGTTATCCTATGCATGAAACATGGTGCAACATTATCATCTTATTCAACGATGATCTAAGGATTGGGATCAATGCATTAGTTTTGTTTCTTTTGGAAACGGGACATAGTCCACTGGGAACAATGTATTGTTTTCTCAGACGATAGACACACAAAAGTTGGAGTAACCCAGCGGGTCAGGCAGCATCTTTGGAGAAAAGGAATAGGTGACGTTTTGGGTCGAGAACCTTATCGATTGTAAATTGTAAATAAGATAGAACTTATCTTCGATATTTCTTTTAAATGTCATAAATTTAGGATGGCCATGCTCGACTTTGAGAAAGATCTCTGAAGCAAACACTACTGCTTGACATGTTTAGGCGTCAGCTTAAATGGTAACGGGGAAAAAATATTCATGTGACTCGTGGAGGTGGCCGTGGGAGGCCCTGCAGCAGCCTGGTGAGTGGGCAGATCGAGCAGCAGCTGTACGGAGTGGCGATGAGAGTAACCGATGGCATCGCGCTGGGCCAGGCCGACCCTTACTGTAGAGATCCAGTGCCGCCAGGACACCGGGCCTTAACGTGAGAATATAACAATTGCAAGTCTCCTTGGGCCAAGATCGGCCTTTTCAGTGACTTGGAAGTTGCAAGATGGCACTGGGACGTGACTTCTCTCTGCGTGCTATTCAGCGCAGGATCTATTGTGTATAGTGAATAGTGTGTTCTGCTGGATGGCACGCAGAACAAGCATTTCACTGTATCTCTGTCCGCATGACAATAAAGAAACCATTGATCTCTCTGACAGCAGATGTCTGTCCACCATCTACAAGGTACAAGTCTGATGTGTGGTAGAATGCTCTCCACTTGTCAAGAGTGTTTTATTGTTGCATGTCCCAAATAACAATGAAATTCTTGCAGCAGCACAACGGAATATATAAACATAATACGCTGTAAATAGTATAATAAACAGATAAAAGTTATATACAATATATGCATATATGTATGTGTGTGTGTGTGTGTGTGTGTGTATATCTCCATATATACACACACAAATACATACACATTCACATATACAAAAAAAAACCCCAACTATAGTGCAAAAAGACAAAAGCAATGCCCTCTAGTTTATGTAGTTCAGAGCTTATTTGGTTGTGTTTAATAGCCTGATGGTTGTTGGGAATACATTTTCCTAAACCTGGACATAGCAACTCTACTGCTGTGACAGTGTGCCATCCTTATGATCTTGCCAAATGCAGGCAAGTTGGACTAGTGTAGATGGGACATGTTCACCTGTGAGGGTAAGCTGGGCTGAAGGCCCTGTTTCCACACAGTGTGACTCTATTTGCTGATGGAAGACAAACAGGCAGGAATGATATCTGCTGTTAAACTGAAAGAACCATCTCTGGCATCTCGCTTCTCAGAAATGTATCTTTTAGCAGCCGTGCATTCTTGCTATATGATTTTCTGTTGCATCCATTGCATTTATTTGTATTTCTTAACAATACTTAGCTGTATCGTTATGGGAAAGTTTCCTCACTGGAATTGATTGTGCTGAGTTTGTGGAAACCATGATCCACCAGTGCAAATGAGTGCACATAGTTGACTTGGGCCAAATTCATACAAAGTATTTATTCTCACTGTTATTCACCTGATGGAGAAAAGGAAAGAAAATCAGATGCTTATGTCTCAGGATGCCCAATAACACTTCTGAATCTGACTCCGTAAAAGGGACCACATCACCCCGATTCTGGCCTCTCTCCACTGGCTCCCAGTACAGTACAGAATCAACTTCAAGCTCCTCCTATTCATATACAAAGCCCTAAATGGGCTTCCCCCCCCCCATATCAAAAATCTTCTAACCCACCACTCTATCTCCAGGTCCCTCAGATCGGCCGACTTGGGGCTACTCACTATCCCGCGGTCTAGGCTTAAGCTCAGGGGTGACTGCGCTTTTGCGGTTGCAGCTCCTAGACTGTGGAACAGCATCCCTCTCCCCATCAGAACTGCCCCCTCCATCGACTCAATGTCCAGGCTCAAAACATATTTCTACTCCCTAGCGTTTGAGGCCCTCTGAGGGGGCGCTGTGAATTGTTTATGTATGTGCTGTTATGTTTGTGTGCCATTGTGCGTTCGTTCTTAGTACCTGATCTGATGTACAGCACTTTGGTCAACGTGGGTTGTTTTTAAATGTGCTATACAAATAAAATTGACTTTACTTGACTTGACTTGATTGTTGTTAATGTTTCATAAATGAACTTTTTGTAAATGTAACATTTTTTTCCTGAATATGATGGAAATGGGCAGCACAGCTGGTAGAGCCACTGCCTCACAGCGCCAGAAATCCAGGTTCAATCCTGACTTCGGGCGCTGTCTGTGTGGAGTTTGCATGTTCTCCCTGTGACAGTCTGAGTTTCCTCCGGGTGCTCCGGTTTCCTCCCACATCCCAAAGACGTGTGGGTTTGGAGGTTAATTGGCTTCTGTAAATTGCCCCTAGTTTGTAGGGAGTGGATGAAAAATTGGGATAACATGGAGTGGGTGATCGATGGTCGGTGTTGACTCAGTGAGCTGAAGGACCTGCTTCTATGCTGTGTCTCTAAACGAAACCATTCCAAGTCTCTATTTATTATGAATTATAATCTGTCCCAACAGAGCTGCATTGAAATCATTTGATGCAGAAAATTAATGAAGGTAACCAGATGTTCGCAGTGCAGTTTTATGTTTAATTTAATGTGGCTCCCAAAATAAGTTGACTGAATTAAATTTAGTCCTTTAGTAATCAAATTTTACCACAATCTTTCTTCAGTTATGACTGTACCTAATCCCAGCTCACTGTTTCGATATTCAGAGTTTAATTCACTTGGCAGATAAACTTTAACTATTCCCACTGATATATATTTTCCCTATGATCCTTGAAATGTAATTATTTAACGGTGAGTTTTGTTCACAAAAAGACTCAATGCAATATAGTCTAGATATTAGGCGTAATAAATGTAACTACAAAGAATAATATTTTCAAAATGGGGGGAAATAGACCACAAAGTGCTGGAGTAACTCAGCAGGTCAGGCAGCATCTCGAGAGGACATGGACAGGCCATGTTTTGGTCTGAAGAAAGGTTCTCGTCCGAAACGTCCATCTAAACTGAGTCACTCCCACACTTTGTGTTTTATTTGTTGTAAACCAGCATCTGCAGTTCCTTGTAGCTACTGAAACTGGGATTTATTAATCCTTCTCGTTGTTTGAATATACTGTAAATGAAGTGGGTTGACAAGCAATGTACAATGTAAGTGTTGAAAGCATATTTATAATTTGTTACAATCCAAGAAAATGGACAAATTGTAACAAACGTGGATAGATTTCCCAAGATTAACGGTGGTATTTTGTTTGACAATTTCACTTAAATTTATATCCGTACGCTCAGGGGCTACAATAAAATCATTGGTTTAACCAGCAAAAATAAATGCACCGCTCCATTAGTAATGCGATTCAATTGTAAAGTGAATTGCGAACTGGAGCGTTTGCCTGAACTGTCTGAATGGTGTTTGCTGTTCACATTATTCACGGTGCAAGGTACAAGGTGCAGACATTGTTTAAATCCCTACCTGAAGGCTTGAGCGAAGATGATATTTTAGACACGGACAGTGTCACTTCGACCCTTTCAAGTGAACCATGCCCACAGTCTCGGGAGAGTTGCTGTTGTGGTTACACGAAGAGATGGATTTAATGGATCGCCGCAGGCTAGCGCTTCGTCTGAACGACGTGGATCCTGATCGCTGGAAGTGTTTGTGCCTTTGTTTCAGGTACTCCTTGTAGTTCTTGGTCAGCAGCGTGTACAGGAAGGGGTTAATGCAACTGTTACTGTAAGTCAGGCAGGTCATCAAGTAGTTGACGCACGTTATCGTCCGTTGGGTCATGTTGAGGCTGGTGGAATAGAGGGGGATAAGTTGCCAGACCCAGAAGGGTAGGAAGCACGCCCAGAAGACCACCACGATGCTGAAGATCATCAGGACCACTCTCTGTTTGGACGCTTGCTTGTTCTCGCTCTTTGTCAACGCCTTCCTTTGGGATTTCAGGTAGGTCCGTGCCAGCTGGGTGTACAGGTAGCCGATGATCATCCCCGGCGCCACGATGCTGGTGCTGAAAAGTACAGTCAAGTAGACGGTGTAAGACTCCGGGCTCCAAGTGCCGGCGCAGGTCCGCTTGATGGCCCCGTTGTCCACCCGGCTCTCCTGCATCTTGAACATGGACATGACGGGCAGGGCCAGGAGGAAGCTGACCACCCACACCGTGCCGGCGATGGCCTTCCTGTAGCCCTTGGATCGCCTGGCCGTCTCCAAGGGTTTGGCCACGGCCAGGTAGCGCTCGGTGCACATCACAGTGAGTGTGAAGATGCTGGCGTGCATGGTCAGGAGGTCTAGGCTCAGCAGGACCCTGCAGCCCACGTCGCCAAAGTACCAGGTCTTGGCCAAGTAGGTGCAGACAATGAATGGGATGGTGGAGAGGTAGAGGAGATCGGCCAGGGCCAGGTTGACGATGGAGATGTAGACGGAGGCGGCAGATCTCATGGACTGGCGCATCACCATCAGGGTGTAGACATTGCCCGCCACGCCGGCCACGTACATGATGGACAATATGGTGCCAAACACCGAGGCGATGGCCAACTCGTCCAATGTATCTGGCGCTGTGATGTTCTCCGAGGCGTTGAGATGCATGCTTAGTTTGGCACCTCCTGCGAGGTCCACATGGTGGGAGCCGGGCTCACTGCATCCATCACCCACTGGCATCCCACACCAAATCCCCCTTGCCGTCCAGAGGAGCGTCTCTTGCGTTGCATCTGCACCAGTTCTTGCACTGTTTCCAACTACCAGCGCTTGCACTGTTTCCAACTACTAGCGCTTGCACTGCATCTATACCCAGCGCTTGCACTGCATCTATACCCAGCGCTTGCACTGCATCTGCACCAGTTCTTGCACTGCATCTATACCAGCGCTTGCACTGCATCTATACCCAGCGCTTGCACTGTTTCCAACTACCAGCGCTTGCACTGCATCTGCACCAGTTCATGCACTGCATCTATACCCAGCGCTTGCACTGCATCTATACCCAGCGCTTGCACTGCATCTGCACCAGTTCTTGCACTGCATCTATACCAGCGCTTGCACTGCATCTATACCCAGCGCTTGCACTGTTTCCAACTACCAGCGCTTGCACTGCATCTGCACCAGTTCATGCACTGCATCTATACCCAGCGCTTGCACTTCTTCTACCTACCAGCTCTTGCACTGCATCTATGTACCAGCGCTTGCACTGCATCTACCCACCAGCTCTTGAGCTGCTTCTACCTCCCAGCGCTTGAGCTGTGATACCAGCCGCCCGTCTCATGCGCGCAATTGCACACACCCGTCCCCCCGTCCCCCCCCCCCCAAATGCCAGGGACGTCAGTGCACCTCCACTTCTCACCGTCTGGCCGGTCCAACGAGCCACGAAAGCAGCAGTCGGCAGCAACGCAGACTTGGAGGAATAAGTCCTCCCTACCTTGACTTCGACCTTCCCGCACTGCAACAAACAAACATTTATTTATTTGCAAAGGTGATCAGAAGCCGAACGGACTGCATCCACAACATCAAGCATTTGTGGAATAGTAGGAAATAATCTTTCGTTGTTTTTGTTTAAAATCCCAATTTTTCGGGGGTTTGTCAAATCGCAGACTAGGATATCAAAAACTGATTTAAAACTCACCCGGTCGTGTCCCAATCACACTTTTCTCGCCTCAAAAGTAGAGATGTGTCCGAGTCCGGGCTCAGGAATACAAATTGCCAATCGTGTGTTGCAGAGCCGAGAGATTTAAAAAAACACTTATCCTGCACATCTCTTTTAAACTCTCCCCTCTCACTCTAATATAAGAAAATAACTGCAGATGCTGGTACAAATCGATTTATTCACAAAATGCTGGAGTAACTCAGCAGGTCAGGCAGCATCTCGGGAGAGAAGGAATGGGTGACATTTCGGGTCGAGACCCTTCTTTAGACTGATGTCACTCTAATGCTGTGCCCGCGAGTCTTTGACATTTCCATGCTGGGAGAAAGGTTCCGACTGTCTACCCTATCCATGCCCAATCACAGTTTAACGTACTTCTATTAGGTCTCTCTCAACCTCTGACACTCCAGAGAAAACAGTCAAACTCTGTCCAACCTCTCTCTCCAGCCAATCCTCTCCAATCCAGACAGCATTGTGTTTTTATTTTTAAGTGTGTCAATGAAATTAGGATGAAAGCAAAATTGAGATGATCTCCAGTCTACGAAGCATTCATGAGAAATATTGTCCACAGGTTTTGCTATAAAACATGATTAAAAATCTTCGAAACTCACAAAGAAAATAATATATCAGTGCTGACCTTCAATAAAGTAACCGGCGATCACCAAGTCACAATAGATTGAGGGGAAGGAGGGCCACCCAAGTTCAATAATGGTGAGTTGATGTTCAAATTAATTAGATCAGGAAATATTTGTCTGAGTGCAGCCACATTTAATAAAGCATATCTCTCAGCAACAGTTTCATATCTTAGTGATCTTTTCATAAACATAACTACAAGTCCTAAACTACAAGCTTTGTGCCAATGTAAATTAAGATTTGGCCAAACACATTGATCTTTTTAACTAGTGTGTTTTGTTTTAAAAAAGCAAATTAAATAAGATCACAATTATTTTGGGTATTTGGGGCAGCACAGCGATAGAGTTGCTGCCTTGCAGCCCCGGAGATCTGCGTTTGATCCTGACTACGGGTGCTGTCTGTACGGAGTTTGCACGTTCTCCCTGTGACCACGTGGGTTTTCTCCGGGTGCTCTGGTTTCCTCCAACATCCCAAAGACGTGCAGGTTTGTAGGTTAATCGGCATCTGTAAATTGTCCCTCATGTCGGATACATGTCGCTGGTTGTTGCGGTGGGCTGAAGGGCCTGTTTCCACACTATATCTCTAAACTAAATTAAAATAACATTAATCACCCAAAGCATACTTGGAGAAATTTTAGTTTGGAGATAGTGTGTAAACCAGCCTTTTGGCCCACTGAGTCTGTGTCGACCAGCGATCCTTGCACACTAACACTATCTTGCACACTAACACTATCCTGCACACGCTAGGGACAATTTGCAATTTTACCAAGCCAATTAGCCCACAAGCCTGTACGTCTTTGGAGTGTGGGAGGAAACCGGAGCATCCAGAGAAAACCCATGCAAGTCACGTACAAACTCCATACAGAGAGCACCTGTATTTGGGATCGAACCCCTGTCTTTGGAACTGGAAGGCAGCAACTCTACCACTGTGCCACCGTGCAGCCCACAATCAAATAAAAATCTTTAGTATAATTATGAACAGTGAAAGTATTGATTCACATGGAAAAGGTACAAGAGTATTGAATATCTTTCACTGCTGGTGATGGAGTTGAATCTCCTCCTGAGACAGGATTGCAGAAATCAATCAATAAATAATGCAGACTGAAATAAGCAGAGAGCATTCATTAAATTCAAATGCTTCGACAGGTCATGCACTACCCACCCTCTCACACACTCTGTCCTATGCCTTTGCGTTCTGAGCTGAAGTTGTGCATGATAGCTTTCCAAAATGTGAAAGGACAATTATTCAAAAACCTAATAGCAAGTATCTATCTCCATTAGCCAATGCTGGCCAAAAGACATCAGATCCTTAACCCACAGCACAGAAACATTTTTGTTTCTCACAAGGTATTTAATCAAGAGATGATAGTTGACCTCCAATTGCTTTTTTAATCATCTGTGTGCTTGGCTTGTTACAAAAATAACACTTTGGTTATTTTTTTTATGGCATTCTAATTGATTTTCTGGAGACAAATTTGTATTTTATCATCTCACTTAAGGTCGGTAAATTAAAAATCTGAGACAATCACTTACACTTAATAAGAAGGAATGGGTGACGTTTCGGGTTGGGACCCTTCTTCAGACGAGCATTTTGTGTCTATCTGAGGTGCAAACCAGCATCAGCAGTTCCTTCCTACACACTTGAACTTTACATTTTTCTTTTGCAACTTTTGTCTAAATTTATTTTCATATTTATATTCCTCCTTTCGGTAACTAATTTGATTCTCATCCACCCTGTGATTTGTCACTCGTGGATTGTTTCTTTCTCAATCAGGAAGCTTTGATACGACCTGAAACGTCACCCATTCCTACTCTCCAGAGAAGCTGCCTGTCCTGCTGAGTTACCCCAGCTTTTTGTGCCAATCTTTGGCTTAAACTGGCATCTGCAGTTCCTTCCTATAAAAGCTGTTAGACTCTCTGTTCACCTGAAGCACAGATACATTGCTAATTGTCCAATGCCATTTAGAATGGCACCTCTGGGCGTGGTGGAGAGGACAGCCAAGACAAAGCATGACAAGTAATGGGTGAACACAGGCGAAGCAGAAATCTATCTATATACGAAATCTCTTGTTTGTTCCTGAACTACAGCCAAAACGGTGTACGATAGTGCGACAATTTTAGGCCCACCTAACTCACCATTATTGCTTTGGCGCTAGTGGAAGAAGTTTCATTGAAATCGGGGTTATATTTTTTAAGTTATTCACATTTTTAAGTTTAACTCTATCTCCTAGGGGGGAAGGAGGGGGGGGGGGTGGAGGGAGATTGAGGAGGGGGAGGGTGGGGGGGAGGGGGAGGGGGAGGGTGGGGAGGAGAGAGTGCTGCACCAATGCAGGAGAGGTTTGGGCCCAACGGGTCCACTTAGTCTAGTTAAAACAGAAATTCTGACGCACAAGACGTACAGACGTCAAAGACTCTCCAAAGACGTACAGTGTTGTCGGTTAACTGGCTTGGTATAAAGGTAAAATTGTCCTTCGTGTGTGTGTGTGTGTAGGATAGTGTTAATGTGCGGGGATTGCTGGTCGGTGCGGACATGGTGGGACGAAGGGCCTGTTTCCACGCTGTATCTCAAAACTAAACTAAAAGGATGGAATAGATGCCTCACACTTTTTAATATCCAGCCTTTGCCTATCTAAACCCTCCTCACCTGTGCTCACCTAATACCTGTCCCACATTGACCTGCCACTCTTGCAGCTTTCTTGCTCTCCCCATCCACCCCTCTGCCTCCCCACTTCGCCTCTCTCCCCAATCAATCTGAAGAATGGTCCCAACCAGAAATGTTCTCCACGGACGCTGCCTGACCCACTGAGTTACTCCAGCACTTTGTGTCTTTATTTTTGTGAGCCAGCATCTGCAGTTCTACGTCTTGAAACTTGTGAGCAGAAGCACATTTAAAGCTCAAACTTTAGTGGAATATCTTCCAGCTGGCTTATCTTCCCACAAGGTGTCCTACTTGAGACACCATGATTTATCAACCATATACAGTGTTTACCCATACTCGATTGCAACTTCTTGACTCCATCTTTTTGTGCATATCTCAAATGAGGCAATAACGGCTGCCTCTCCTTTATACTTGCCAGACTTGCTATTGCTAATTTAACCTGGTTCATTATAGACAATAGACAATAGGTGCAGGAGGAGGCCATTCGGCCCTTCGAGTCAGCACTGCCATTCAATGTGGTCATGGCTGATTATTCTCAATCAGTACCCCGTTCTTGCCTTCTCCCCATACCTCCTGACTCCGCTATCCTTAAGAGCTCTATCTAGCTCTCTCTTGAATGCATTCAGAGAATTGGCCTCCACTGCCTTCTGAGGCAGAGAATTCCACAGATTCACAACTCCCTGACTGAAAAAGTTTTTCCTCATCTCAGTTCTAAATGGCCTACCACTTATTCTTAAACTGTGGCCCCTGGTTCTGTACTCCCCCAACATTGGGAACATGTTTCCTGCCTCTAACGTGTCCAACCCCTTAATAATCTTATATGTTTCGATAAGATCCCCTCTCATCCTTCTAAATTCCAGTGTATACAAGCCTAGTTGCTCCAGTCTTTTAACATATGGCAGTCCCGCCATTCCGGGAATTAACCTAGTAAACCTACGCTGCACATTCTTATGAATCCCAGGCAATTTACAATCAGGAGACTATTTAACCCATTGAGTCTATGCCAATCAGTGAAATGCAATCCAACCTAATTCCTCTATCACTAGGTCCATAGCCCTGTGATTTCTAGTTCTTGCAGAACACATCTAAATAATCTTTAAACAAGAGTTCCTGCATCTGCTGTACTTTCAGACCACAAATTCATGTGCTTGTCACAATTGGGAGTGAAAATGTGTTTCCCCATCTTCCCTCTGAGTTTATTTTTTCAACCAATTACTTTCATTCAATTCCCTTTGATTATTGACATTCAACCTATGGACGTAGGTATATCCTTGTTACTTTGTCGAGGTTCCTTATTATATACATCTCATTTAAGTCTCTCTTCAACCAGTGACCTGAAAAAAATACAATGCCATTTTACCCAATCTTTTCTCATAGTAAGCTTCTACCCTACTCTTTTAATATATACCCGGGCTGTTCTACCAGGTCAGTTAGCTGTTAATTGGCCTCTGTAAAATTGCCCCAGATGTGCAGGGGTTTGATGGGGAAGGAACTGCAGATGATGCTATACCCAAAAAGACATAAAGTGCAGAAGTAACTCAACGGGTCAGGCAGCATCTCTGGAGACCATGGATAGGTGACATTTTGGTTTGCAACCAGACTAGGGAGAACCATCATTAATTCTTTGGTCCTACACATGGAAACAGAGAACTTAGTTTTGAGAGGAGAGTAAAGTCATTTGAAAGATGAGAGCTTTATTTATTTAAAGGTATTGGTGAGAAATAATGACCAGGAATTGTGGAACAAGTTTGACTATTATGTTTAAGTTACAAACTTTGAAAATGGCTTTAGCCGCAAATTATTTAGTGAACTCATCCCAATTGTGTTTTAATTTTTAGTTTTGGAGATACAGCATGGAAACAGGCCCTTCGGCCCACCAAGTCCGCATCGACCAGCGATCCCCGCACATTAACGCTATCCTACACACACTAGGGACAATTTACACTTATACCAAGCTAATTTACTACAAACCTATACGTCTTTGGAGTGTGGGAGGGAACCAAAGGTCTCGGGGAGAGGGGGGTGGGGTGGGAACCCGCGTGTTCACGGGGCGAATGTACAAATTCAGTACAGATGGCACCGTTAGTAGGGATCCAACGTGGGTCTCCGGCGCTGTAAGGCAGTAACTCTACCGCTGCGCCACCGTGCAGCTTTTAAGTGAATCCTTTATTTTATTTCTATTAATCTAAAACTGTGTATCATGGGCTGCAAAGAGCTTGGTCATGAAGAGATTTTGCAAAATATAGAATTAGTCATAAATTTGGCTGGGCTCAGGAATGAAATTTTATATGAAAAGAAATGTAGATTGATGCATCGTGATTGGAAGAGAAAGGAAGAAATGGATAACCAAAGGAATAAACAGAAAACTGAAATGAGCTGAGAATGTAAGACGCTTATGTTTCAGTGTAATCATCTTCACATTTTGAGAGCAGGTCGCCGAGACTATTACGTGAAAATAAACACCAAGTTTTAAAATCACAAGTTTTAAATGTCAAAAGAAGAAGGTAACATCATACACTTACAAATGATTGATTGGGCTGGGGAGATGTTGGCTCTGACTTTTGTAACTTCAATTTCGGGCAATGTATTTTGACCAAGGTCATGGCACGGAAAAGATTTTCAGCACTAAGTGTTCATAGGTTATAGGAGCAGAATTAGGCCACTTGGCCCAGTGAGTCTACTTTGCCATTCAGTCATGGCTGATCTATCTTTCCCTCTCACCCCCATTCTGCTGCCTTCTCCCCATAACCCCTGACACTGCCATTAATTCATGAATCTGTCTTCTTTCGTATGTCAGCTACAACAATTGGTGCTTCAGAGTTGAATGTTTGCTGCAAATTTTGCCAGTTGCGTAGAACTACCCAGGGTGGACATCAAGGACGTAAAGCAACTCCCACCCCCAGGAATCTGTCAATCCCTGCTTTAAAAATACCCAATAACTTGACCTCCACAGCCGTTTATGGCAATGAATGCCACAGATTTGCCACAGTCTAACAAAATAAATTCCTCCTCGTCTCCTTTCTAAAGGTACATCTTTTTATTCTGTGGCTGTGCTCTCTAGTCATAGACCCTCGCACTAGTGGAAACATCCTCCTCACGTACTCTCCATCCAGGCCTTTCACTATTTGGTAATTTTCCATGAGGTCTCCCCTCATCTTTCTTAATTACTTCCCAGTAATTAATGTGCTGTGGTCCAGATCAAGTTAATTTTATACATTATTTGCTCATGACAACCATGCACAGCATACAGTAATCAGGTTTTCAGAACAACCACCATTAATTAGTGAGTTAGGAGCCAAAGGACTCGAGATAAGAGATGAAAACATTCTTTTACATTAAACAGGTGAAATATGGAGATGGAAGCAGAACCAACAAAATATTTTTAAAAGACTGAGGTGGATAACTATTTGAAAACTAAGGAGAAACATTTAAAGAAAGAGAAAAAACAGATGTAATCTGAACTCATTACGGTAATGATAATATCCAGATTTCTTTTAAAACACTTGTGACAAATATTGGCCATGTATATATCCGTACATTACTGTCCATTACTTTGTCTTGAAATTTTATCGTCTTGATAAAGACACCATACTGCATTTTGATCCAAGGCACTAAGTATATATCACTGATCTAACTTCCATTAGAGTTATTCCAAAGGATTGATTTTTTTTCCCCTGCTTATCTGCATAAAAAGCTCAAAGTGAATGCTTTTCCCAAATAAACTCTTTGGTTTGTACACTTTCTATTATTTTCTGGGATGTGTACATCATCCCACAGTTGGCAGTAATTTCCCTATCGCCCATAATATCTGGGGTAACTAATTCCCTTAACTCGGTGTAATCCATGTGATGCAGTTGAACGTTGTTTTGATGAGGAGGTCTGATATTTTAACCCATTGACAATGAAGGAACAGAAATTCCGATAAGACATACTGTAGGAGCAGAATAAGGCCATTCGCTCCATCGAATCTGCTTTTGTCATTTAATTGTGGCTGATCAATTTTTCCTCACAACCTCATTCTCCTGCCTTCTCCCCATAATCCCTGAAACCCTAAAGGGCCTGTCCCACTTAGGCGATTTTAAGGCGACTGCCGGCGACTAGGCTGTCGCCAAACATTCGCCGGGGTGTCGCGGGCATGATCGTGAGGAGTCTTCCAAAGATCGTAGTGGATCTCGGCGTGTCGCCGAGAAATCAAACGGTTTGAAATCTCTCGACGACAGCTGGCTTGTCGCCAGGCATCGTAGCTTATTGCGGTCGCTGTCGCATGCTGTCCCCAGGTTTGATAGGTTCTCTTAAGATGCATTTAGAAGCACATAATATTAAAATAAGTAAAGTCATTTCAAAATACCATAAAATGCTTGTGTTTAATCAATTTATTTACCGTTAGGACATTTGACAGGTAGATTGGAGGCGACAGTTTGACTGTCAGGTAAGCGTGGGAATTTTCGCGATGTTTTTGGCCTCAGCCATTACATTTAAAGTGGGCTCCAAACCCAGATATGCAACTCAGAAACCAGATATGCATCACCCTTACATTTTGAAAGAATGCCCACACACTTTTCACAAAAAATCCACTGAACCACTTAATTTTTTAAAAAAAATACAGCTATTAGTAAACTGGAAGTAAATCCAGTTTATTCCTTGTTACAGTGAAGCTTGGTTTTTAAGTAACCCACACAAGATGTTATAGTTCAAAACTCTCAAGTACTTACCGACTTGTCAGTGATTTCAGCGAAAACCAGGACACCGGAGAAGCATTGACAGCGTGGGAATTTTCGCGATGTTTCAGAAGACGGTGTAATCTCGACCTGACTCGGCATTGTCGTGGTCATTGTCGTCGGGTAAAAGAAAAGTTTGGCGATCTGCTACGACTTTGACAGTCACCGGCAGTCGCCAAAAAGATCGCCTAAGTGGGACAGGCCCTTTACTAATCAAGAACCTATCAATCTCCACTTTAAAAATACTCAATGACATGGTCTCCACAGCTGTTTGTGGCAATGAATTCCACAGATTCACCACCCTCTGACCAAAGACATTTCTCCATCTCCATTCTAAATTCCAGATGGAACTATGTATTTAATGAGGATTATGTATGATTACACCAAAATATTGATTACACCGAAATAATGCTTCTGTGTTTTTAATGCCCTTTTTCTAAATTAGTGGCAATTGTCCTATGGGGGAAAAAAAGCTTCACAGCTATGTTATCCCACTAGTGGAAGGAATGAATATTTCAAAGGTATTGTTGAGCTCTCAAACTAAAGAGTTAAAGGTTTTGAATGTCTACCAGCTCAAACTCAGGAAGTCATGGTCTAAGATTTTGGTGATGCAGCATTTGGAGTATTGCGTGCAGATCTGGTTACCCCATTACAGAGAGGATGTGCAGACTTTGGAGAAGGTGCAGAGGACGTTTACCAGAATGTTGCCTGGATTAGTGTTTCAGCTGCAAGGAAAGGTTGAATTGTTTGTTTGCTCTGGAATGTCCCCAGGGGGACAACTTGAGTGGCAAAGTGGTTTGTGTAAAGACAGATGTGGACACTGCCGAGTATGACACTGTTAGCTGATGTGGGGAAAGACAAGGCATTTAGTTGACTGACACGTAAAGCTTTATTGGCATATTTGCCTCTGCAGCAATGGTGACATCACGTCAGGATTTTTTTATGACACATTTGAAATGTTCATAAGAACATCGATCTCTTGGAGGTTTCTAAAATCATGGGAGGAATAGATCAGGTAGATGCACAGAGGCTCTTGCACAGAGTAGGGGAATCGAGAGCCACAGGGCATAGGTTTAAGGGGGAAAGATTTTATAAAAACCTGAGAGCTAATTTTTTCACACAAAGCGTGGTAGGTGTATGGAACAAGTTGTCAGAGGAGGTAGTTGAGGCAGGGACTATCGCAGCGTTTAAGAAACATTTAGATAGGCACATGAATAGGACAGGTTTAGAGGGATATGGGACAAATGCAGGCTGGTGGGACTAGTGTAGATGGGACATCTTGCTCGGTGTGGGCAAGTTGGGCAGAAGGGCCTCTTTCCATACATTTCATTGACTGCCAGTAAATTCTCCGAGGCTCTCACAGCTGCCCCCAACATCTGCACTATTAAGGCCTCTTGCCCCCCATCTCAGCACTGAAGATCTCGCCTCTTTATTTAATATCACTTGCTCTTCCATCCTGGATTCTATCGCTCCCCTTAAAATGAAAAAGCCTAAGCCCAAAGGTCGGCCGTGACTCAATGACTCCACCAAAGCCCTAATAAGGGAGTGCAGAAAATCAGAAAGGAGGTGGAAATGTGACAAGCTTCAAATTTCCTTCGAAATTCTGAGAAACAATCTTCTCAAATACCAGGAAGCAGTAAAGTCTGCTAGAGCACAATACTTCTCCGACCTTATTTCCAAAAACTCTCATAACTCCAAGGTCCTATTTAGAACAATTACCTCTGTCATATGTCCCGCCCCCAGTACCAGCTTAGTTGCGTCCCCTGCTAAGTGCGAAGAATTCGCGAAATTTTTCACCAACAAAGTTGAGAACATTAGAATGAACATTTCTCCTCCCACCCGTGACCTAGCTGTCTCACTAGTCTGTTCATCTAAATTGGACTGCTTCCAACCCATCACTCTATCCTCCCTTGCAAAGCTTGTCTCCGCTATGAAACCTGCAACCTGCCCCCTTGATCCAGCCCCCACTGCCCTTCTGAAGGATGTCATTGCAATAGCCGGTCCCAGCATCCTCTCTATTATCAACAGTTCTCTGGCCACTGGCACTGTTCCAACCAGTTTCAAGCACGCGGTGGTCCAGCCCCTACTGAAAAAACCTAACCTAGACCCCACCTTGCCTAACAACTACAGACCCATTTCCAAACTGCCATTCCTGTCAAAAGTCCTTGAAAAGGCAATTCTAAACCAATTAGTGCCCTACCTGCAACAATACACTATCCTGGAAAGTTTCCAGTCAGGTTTCAGGGCCCACCACTGCACAGAGTCTGCCTTGTTGAAGGTACACAACGACCTGCTTCTCGCCATCGACACCGGCGACTGTGCAATCCTGCTCCTTCTCGACCTCAGCGCAGCGTTCGATACAGTGGACCACACCATCCTTATTGACCATCTCCGGTACGCGGTTGGCATTGATGGCACTGCCCTGAGCTGGTTCGCTTCGTACCTCAAAGATAGGAGTTTCGCCATCAACATAGGCAGTTATTCCTCTGCTCCAGCTAGCCTCTCCTGCGGAGTTCCACAAGGCTCCATCCTAGGCCCCATTCTCTTCTCTCTATACATGCTCCCCCTTGGCCAAATCATTCAAAGGCACGGCATTTCTTTCCACTGCTATGCCGATGACACTCAGCTTTACCTCCCCCTGAAACCCAACAACCAGTCAAATTTAAACAGCCTCTTACACTGCCTTGAGGACATAAAATGTTGGATGGCACAGAACTTCATCCAATTAAATGAGAGCAAGTCTGAGGTCATCCTATTCGGCCCCCCCCCGACTCCATCAAATCGATAACAGGCAGTCTTGGAAGTCTATCCTGCCTAGTCAAACCGCATGTCAAAAACGGCATGATATTTGACTCTGCATTAAAATTTGATAAGCAAGTCAACGCTGTGGTAAAAGCCAGCTTCTTCCAACTTCGAACCATAGCTAAAATCAAACCTTTCCTCCAATTCGACGATACAGAAAAAATCATTCACGCTTTCATTTCCTCCCGTCTAGACTACTGCTACTCCCTATACACTGGGATCAGCCAATCTTCCCTGTCCCGCCTGCAACTGGTCCAAAACGCCGCAGCGAGACTCCTGACGGGTACCCGTAAAAGGGACCACATCACCCCGATTCTGGCCTCTCTCCACTGGCTCCCTGTACGGTACAGAATCAACTTCAAGCTCCTATTCACGTATAAAGCTCTAAATGGACATTCCCCCCCCCTACATCAAAAATCTTCTAACCCCCCTCTCTAACTCCAGGTCCCTCAGGTCGGCCGACTTGGGGCTACTCACTATCCCGCGGTCTAGGCTTAAGCTCAGGGATGACCACGCTTTTGCGGTTGCAGCTCCTAAACTGTGGAACAGCATCCCTCTCCCCATCAGAACTGCCCCCTCCATCGACTCCTTTAAGTCCAGGCTCAAAACCTATTTCTACTCCCTAGCGTTTGAGGCTCATTGAGGAGGCGCTGTGAACTGTTTGCGTGCTACTGTATGTTTCATTTTTTTCCCTTAGTACCTAATCAGATGTACAGCACTTTGGTCAACGTGGGTTGTTTTTAAATGTGCTATACAAATAAAATTGACTTGACTTGAAATTGACATGACTCTAGTCTTTTCAAAACAGATTCTGTGAACTCGGAATCACATATAGGTCAGAGCAAATAATGATAATAAATGTTCTCCTTTGAAGTCAAACATAGAAGCCACTTTTCACTTAACAGTACCCTTCAAACATCTCAAAGAAATCAGAGTGATGCTGTTGCTGACTTAAATGAAAGGGTCTTTCAAACACCGTACTTTGATTAGATTTGCACCATTAAACCCGAATTTTACCTGCAAACTCTGCTCAGTGACAAAGAAAATGCTTGTGGAAAGCGTGCATTTCAGCAGCACCTGAGGTTTCGTCTGCCAACAGATAAACTTGCAGATTCCTGCAAAGTAAAAGCAAATTTAGAATTAAGCTTTGTTTGAAATCAGACCTTGATGTTCAAACAATCTAGGAATTCATCGCATGAAACCAAAAACATTTCATTCAAATGATTGACAATTCCTTTTCAGCAATAACTGTTTTGCATCATTTACTGGAATAGCAATTGTTCAAAGTAGTTTAGTTGACAATATTCAATGTACCGATGCTGAAATTTGAAGTTGGTCATCCAATTCCAATGAATGCTGCTGAGGGGAATCACTTAGATTACTTACAGACTTAAAGATATACTTAATCCTGCTTCACAGGTCATCGAAGGAACATAGAAAGTAATCAAAACTTTTTTCCTTGGAATTGAAGTTTTAATCGAAAATAAACTTTTTTGTATGTTATCAGAGTCAGACAGCATGGAAGCAGCTAAAAGTTGGGAGGGCCCTTCCACGGATTGGTTAAGCTCCATCCAAGACCGCAAGAAATTGCAGGGAATTTTGGACACCACCCAGACCATCACACAAACCAACCTCCCTACCATTCACTCCATTTGCACCTCATGCTGCCTCAGCAAGGCCGCCTGCATTATAAAGGATGAGTCGCACCCTGGCCTCTCCCACTTCTCCCCTCTCGCATCGGGCAAAAGTAAAACAACGCACATCTCTAGATTCAAGGACAGTTTCTTCCCAGCTGTTATCAGGCAACAGAACCATCCTACCAACAACTGGGGAGGCCACGGTGGCGCAGCAGTAGAGCTGCCACCTTACAGCGCTTGCAGCACCGGAGACCCGGGTTCGATCCTGACTATGGGTGCCGTCTGTGCGGAGTTTGTACATTCTCCCCGTGACCGCATGGGTTTTCTCCAAGATCTTCGGTTTCCTCCCACACTCCAAAGACAAACAGGTATATGTAGGTTAATTGCTTTGGTGTATGTGTAAATTGTCTCTAATGTGTGTAGGATAGTGTTGATGTGTCGGGATCACTGGTCGGTGCGGACTCAGTGGGCTGAAGGGCCTGTTTTCGCGCTGTATCTCTAAACTAAACTGGAGAGCAGTCCTGAGCTACTATTTACCTCATTGGAGACCCTCAGGCTATCTTTGATCAGACTTTATTGGACTTGATCTGGTATGAAGGGTTATTCACGCTGTTCCCTTTTTCATGTGTCTGTACACTGTGGATGGTTCGATTGTGATCATGTATTGTCTTTCCGCTGACTGCTTGGCACGTGACAAAAGCTTTTCACTGTACCTCTGTATAGGTGAAAAGAAACTAAACTCGAACTCAAACAGACTGCAATGGTCAAACTAGCACAATCATAATGTTCAGCCAATATCTGAGCCTTGTCTCTATTCGATGTCTCTATTGCCTCGTCTCTAGCCAATGTCTCTATTCCCAGCAGTGTTTGGTGCCATCAACAGGAAAGTTCTCAGCAGAAGTAGCGCTGTGTGGTGGTTACCGGTCAAGTCACTGGGGAATGTCCTGCTCGACCTCATCTTCACAACTCCAACTTCTTTACATCAATCTATCAAAGACAATACTAGTACAGTGCTTTTGAAGACGAGGTATTATATGGAGCAATGTGGAGCTGGCAGAGTTGCTGCCTTACAGTGCCAAAGACCTGGGTTCGATCCCAACTACAGGTGCTGTCTGTATAGAGTTTGTATGTTCTCCCCTCAACCGCGTGGGTTCTCTCCAGGTGATCCGGTTTCATCGCACACTCAAAATCCGTGCAGGTTTGTAGATTAATTGGCTTTGTTACAATTGTAAATTGTCCCTAGTGTGTAAGATAGTGCGAGTGTGTGGGAATCACTGGTCGGCGCGGACTCTGCGGGTGAAAGGGCTTGTTTCCGCGCAGTATCTCTCAAACTAAAAAGAAACTATTATCATTTGGTTTCAAATGTTAATATTGATATTTCCCCTCGCCTCGTCAGTTTACAATGATGCCAACAGTGATCTTCAATAGGCCCTCAAGATGATATGGATGTCCCTAGAAACGGGGAAATACTTCACAACTAGAAAGATGAATGAGCCAGTTTATTTTAGTTTGTCACGTGTACTGAGGTGCAGTGAAAAGCTTTTGTTGCGTGCCAACCTGTCAGTGGCAAGACTGTCCATGATTACAATCGAGCCACTCACAGCGTACAGATACAGGATGTAGGGAATAATGTGAATAACATTTGGTGCAAGGTAAAGTCCGAATGCAGCGCCGGAGACTCAGGTTCGATCCTGACTACGGGTGCTGCACTGTAAGGAGTTTGTACGTTCTCCCCGTGACCTGCGTGGGTTTTCTCCGAGATCTTCGGTTTCCTCCCACACTCCAAAGACGTACAGGGTATGTAGGTTAATTGGCTGGGTAAATGTAAAAATTGTCCCTAGTGGGTGTAGGATAGTGTTAATGTACAGGGATCGCTGGGCGGCACGGACTTGGATGGCCGAAAAGGCCTGTTTCCGGCTGTATATATATGATATGATAGTCCGAGGGCCTCCAATGCGATAGGTAGTAGCTCGGGACTGCTCTGTCGTTGTTGGTAGGATGGTTCAGTTGCCTGATAACACTTGCAATTATAAATCAGCCCAACGATAATCAGAACTATTCTACGGTTTCCCTGTCTGTCTAGTTGTGGAAATACAGCTCGCAGTTTGCACATGGGGGAAACTCCCAGACGGTGAAATATGCTCACTGAGCCTTGAACGTAGTTGACGGAATAATGACAGGGGTCACAGCTTAAGGATAAGGGGGAAGTCTTTTAGGACCGAGATGAGAAAACATTTCTTCACATAGAGAGTGATGTGTCTGTGGAATTCTCTGCCACAGAAGGTAGTTGAGGCCAGTTCATTGGCTATATTTAAGAGGGAGTTAGATGTGGCCCTTGTGGCTAAAGGGATCAGGGGGTATGGAGAGAAGGCAGGTACAGGTTACTGAGCTGGATGATCAGCCATGATCATATTGAATGGCAGTGCAGGCTTGAAGGGCCAAATGGCCTACTCCTGCACCTATTTTCTATGTTTCTATGTTTCTAATTCATGACTGTGTGGGAGGGCAAACTCCTGTAGTTTCCCAAAGGAAGGTTGATGGTGAATTGGCCGCTTGGATTTAGGAGCTGGAGTGGAATTTCTTAAAGTCAGTGAGGAGAACAAATAAAGTCTCTCACTGATGCTTCAAAAGCAGTTCCAATGTTGTAACACAGCCTGGGGCCCATAGTGGAAAGTTGACCTGGATTACATGCTGTGTAGGAAGGAACTGCAGATGCTGGTTTAAACAGAAGATAGACACAAAATGCTGGAGTAACTCAGCGGGACAGGCAGCATCTCTGGAGAGAAGGAATGGGCAATGTTTCGGGTCGAGACCCTTCTTCAGACTAGATGTCTAGATTACATACACGTCAAATGAGTGAGACTTAAAGCCATGACTCTTCGAAACTAAACTCTTGCATATTTAAGCCTCAATATAAGATTTGAACGATATATTTATGGTAAAGATAGACACAAAGCGCTGGAGTAACTCTGAGTCAGGCAGCATCTCTGGGGGAAAAGAAGGGTGGGTGGCAATTCAGGTAGCGACCCTTCTTCAGTCGTCTTCAGTTTTATGTTTCATTCTTGCTTGCTATTTCCTCCATTGCCTCACTTGCTTTGAGCTGGTGCCTGCCTAAGCTCTGGCCTTCCTTCAGTAAATCCTGCAGTCCGGGCAGAGCAGTGGTGCAGCTGGTAGAGCTGTTGCCTCGCTGTGCCGGAGATCCAGCATTCGATCCTGACCTCCAGTGCTTTTGGGGGGAATTTGCACCTTCTCCCTGGTGCCGTGTGGGTTTTCTGCGACTGCGCTGGTTTCAATAGACAATAGGTGCAGGAGGAGGCCATTCGGCTCTTCGAGCCAGCACCGCCATTCAATGTGATCATGGCTGATCATTCTCAATCAGTACCCCGTTCCTGCCTTCTCCCCATACCCCCTGACTCCGCTATCCTTAAGAGCTCTATCTAGCTCTCTCTTGAATGCATTCAGAGAATTGGCCTCCACTGCCTTCTGAGGCAGAGAATTCCACAGATTTACAACTCTCTGACTGAAAAAGTTTTTCCTCATCTCCGTTCTAAATGGCCTACCCCTTATTCTTAAACTGTGGCCCCTTGTTCTGGACTCCCCCAACATTGAGAACATGTTTCCTGCCTCTAATGTGTCCAACCCCTTAATAATCTTATACGTTTCGATAAGATCCAAAGGTCTGTGGGTTGGTAGGTTATTTAGCTTCTGTAAATTGCCACTAGTGTGTGCAGGGAGTGGATGCGAAAGTGGGACACATAGAGCTGGTGTGAGTGTGTGATCGATGGTCAGCGTGGACTTGGTGGGCTGAAAGGACCGGTTTCCATGCTGCATCTTTCAATGAATCAAACCCACTATCTCTGCTCCTCTAAGATGACCCTCAAAAAGCAGTGGTAATCGTCCCTGCCATCTGCTGTCGTATCTCCTTAACAAGACTCTGTGTTAAATCACGTGGGGCGGGTTCTTGTAAAATGCCTTTGGATGCTGTTTTGAGTTGGGGCCAGAGGCCGTGAAAATGCTGAGTCAGCAGTGGTGCAATGTGCATCCATCTCTGTGACACACCTATGGCATGCTCCCAGCTTCCATAAGGTCATCAAAAACGTAGACTGGTCCAAGAGACATAAAAATGGTCTTCAACGTTACTTTGACCACCTCTGATCATCTATTATGATATTCAGCAAAAAGACCTTCACAGAAAAACAATGGCTCTGTTTTGTGATTTGGAATTTTTTTTCTTTTGAAATAGTGTAGAATATAAAATGTCAATACTGGAAGATCAGTGCTTCAGGATCCACAGTATGTTAAGTGGGCTCAATAGAGGATGCTACAAAGTTCATTACATAAGTTATTCAATGGGTTAGACACAGAGTGCTGGAGTAACTCAGCAGATCAGGCAGCCTCTCTGGAGAAAAGGAATAAGTGATGTTTTTGGTCGTTACGCACAAGGGATTGATGTTCAAGGGCTGTGCATTCTTGGCCTTCATCAAATATACACACAACTTCAAGAGTTCTGGAGCATGTAGATGTGTATTCTCCCATGTTGATGGAAGCCTTCAATAGGTGGTGTAAGAAAATAACTGCAGATGCTGGTACAAGTTGACTTCTTTACATCAGCGAAACCAAACGCAGGCTCGGCGATCGTTTCGCTCAACACCTTCGCTCAGTCCGCCTTAACCAACCTGATCTCCCGGTGGCTGAGCACTTCAACTCCCCCTCCCACTTCCAGTCTGACCTTTCTGTCATGGGCCTCCTCCAGTGCTATAGTGAGGCCCACCGGAAATTGGAGGAACAGCACCTCATATTTCGCTTGGGCAGCTTGCAGCCCAGCGGTATGAACATTAACTTCTCCAACTTTAGATAGTTCCTCTGTCCCTCTCTTCCCCTCCCCCTTCCCAGTTCGCCCTCTATCTTCCTGTCTCCACCTATATCCTTCCTTTGTCCCGACCCCCTGACATCAGTCTGAAGAAGGGTCTCGACCCAAAACGTCACCTATTCCTTCTCTCCTGAGATGCTGCCTGACCTGCTGAGTTACTCCAGCATTTTGTGAATAGAAGCCTTCAATAGGATCGATTTAGGCTGCATGTTTCCAATAGATAATTAATTGAATTGATTGATTAATTGTAATATGCAGCTTGGAAATAGGCCCTCTGCCCTATCGGGTGGCCATTGACCACCCACACACGTTAGTTCCTTGTAATCCCACTTTCTCATCTACTCCTTACACGTTAGCGGCAATTTACAGAGTCCAATTAATCTACAACCCTGCAAGTCTGGGATGTGGGAGGAAATGGGAGCACATGGAGGAAACCCACACGGTCACTGGGAGAACATTGATCGCCCGTTCACACTAGCGTTATGTTATCCCACTTTCCCATCCATTCCTACACATTTTGGGCAATTTACGGAGTCCAATTAATCTACAAACCTGCAAGTCTTTTGGATGTGGGAGGAAATGGGAGTTCCCGGACGAAACCCGTGCGGTCACAGGAAGAACATGCAAACTCCTCGTGGACAGCTGCTGTGATCAGGACTGAATGCGGGTCTCTGGAGCTGTGAGGCATAAGCTCGACCAGCTGTCCCACTGTGCCACCCCGGAGTGTGGTGGAGCAACTGGGAGACAATGGGATCATTGGTCAGCTTTGGTACCCTTCACCACCCACCTTGCTCTCCAACGAAATAACTCCTTACTTTTGTGCAAGGGTAAACTGCTTCAAAATGGTTTGTAGCATAAAAGGTCAAAAAAAGACACTGTTGGAGTAACTCAGTGGGTCAGGCAGCATCCCTAGGGAACGTGGATAGGTGATGTTGTGGGTTGGGACACTTCTTCAGAATTCAGATGTTTTGATGTTGATGATCCAGTTGTACATTCCCCAATAGCTCTACAGGTAAGGTTGGATCCTTAATCTTACTCCACTGTGGTTAAATATCGTATCATTCAGGCTGGCTCTTGGCTCGAGGCTATTAAATGTTGTTGTAGTTGGATGGGTACATGGATAGTTCAGTTAAGAGATACAGCGCAGAAATGGGCCCTTCGGCCCACCCATTCCGCGCCGACCAGTGATCCCCGTACACTAAATGTGTAGGAAGGAACTGCAGATGCAAGTGTAAACTGAAGATATGAAGATAGACACAAAATGCTGGAATAACTCAGCAGGACAGGCAGCATCTCTGAAGATAAGGAACAGGCGACGTTTCAGGTCAAGACCCTTCTTCAGACTGGTTAGTCTCAACCCGAAATGTCACCCATTCCTTCTCTCCAGAGATACTGCCTGTCCCGTTGAGTTACCCCAGCATTTTGTCTTTCCCCATACCCTAGCACCATCTGACACACTAGGGACAATTTATAACACTACCGAAGCCGATTAGCCTACAAACCAGTATGTCTTTGGAGTGTGGGAGGAAACCGGAGCACCCAGAGAAAACCTACACAGGTCACGGGGAGAACATACAAACTCCATACAGACCGTACCCAGAGTCAGAATTGAACTCGGGTCCCTGGCACTGTAAGGCAGCAATTCTACTGCTGTGCCATTGTGCCACACTCGTATTGGAAAGGCTTAGAGGGATATGCACCAAACACTAGTGGAGATAGGGCACCTTGATTGACCTTGGGCAAGCTGGGCCAAAAGGCCTGTGTGATGTATATGTAATATAAATGCCAGTGCCCCCTTGAGGCCAAGAGCAGAAGTGGGCCAATGGGCTTGTGCCTTGTGACTGAGGTCAGGTGACCTTCTAGACGTTTCCTGGTGAAGGATCAGTAATAAAATCTTCTTACAAGATCTCGGGCGTATATTCATTGTGGTAGCCACAACAGGGTCTTACAGAGGACATTACATGGTGTCAGAAGTGGGAACCTTCTAGGGCCAATGGGCTTGTGCCTTGTGACTGAGGTCTGGTGACCTTCTAGAAGGTCACCTGACCTCAGTCACAAGGCACAAGCCCATTGGCTCGCTTCTGCTCTTGGCCTCAAGGGGGCACTGGCATTTATATTACATATACATCACATCTCCCCCTTTACTTTAATTACATCACAGCCTGTTTCCGTGCGATAGGTCTCTGACTCAATGACTTGCTAGGCTTTGTCCTAACCCCACCCCTCTTCCAGCTGTACTTCAGCACGTGGTCATGTTTCATTTTAACGACCGTACATGGATAGGATAGTTATGCGGATTCCACACGTAGGCAGGACATTCACACGGGCTGTGGGAATCACTTTCCCATTACACACATTGTCCAGGCGGAAAAGACATTTGCATTTCATAACCACTATTGTGAAGTGCTGAAAATGCACAAGCAATTCCCAGCCATTATTTTTGCAGCCATGAACTTGTGCAGATCCATTTTATTTGCTGAGAAGGTATTTTTAAAACTTTGTAACACATTCAGGATGTCGAATAGATTTTTAACCATCAGCGGCACGGTAGCGCAGCGGTAGAGTTGCTGCTTTACTCAGGTTCGATCCTGACTACGGGTGCTGCACTGTAAGGAGTTTGTACGTTCTCCCCGTGACCTGTGTGGGTTTTCTCCGAGATCTTCGGTTTCCTCCCACACTCCAAAGACGTACAGGTATGTAGGTTAATTGGCTGGGTAAATGTAAAAATTGTCCCTAGTGGGTGTAGGATAGTGTTAATGTACGGGGATCACTGGGCGGCACGGACTTGGTGGGCCGAAAAGGCCTGTTTCCGGCTGTATATATATGATATGATATGATATGATAGGCACATTTTATTGGTGGTCTTTGTGCACCCATCTGCCTATTAACCCACTCCCCCACCGGCCTCAATTCTATCCATCTATCACCAGGGAGAGGTTGGGCACGTAAGGACTGTATTCCTTGGAGCGCAGGAGGATGAGGTGATTTTATAAACCTTCCCCATCCACATATCTGTCCAAATGCCTTTTAAATGGTGTTATAGTTTCTGCCTCAACCACCTCCTCCGGCAGCTCATTCCACACACCCACTTCAGTGTGAAAAAATGCTCCTCAAGTTCCTACTACATCTTTCACCTCTCACCTTAAACCTTTGTCCTCTGGTCCATGATTCCCCTAGTCTGGTAAAAGACTATGTGCATCTACCCTATTTCCCCCATGATCGTATGCACCATGAGTGACATATGGGCCAAATGCAGGTGGGGCTAATGTAGATGGGGCACCATGATCAGCATTGGGCAAATGGGGCCAAAGGGCCTGTTTCCATGCTGCATCTCACTGACTTGCCAGGCTTTCTCCTGACCCCACCTCTCCCACATCTTTCTCTTCCCCCTCCCTCGCCCCCCACAGTCAGTCTGAAGGAGGTTCCCGAATCTAAATAGCACCTATCCATGTTCTTCAGAGATTCTGTCTGACCTGCTGAATCGCTCCAGCACTTTGTGTTTTTTTGTAAACCAGCGCCTGTCCCTAGAATCGAGTAAACTCAGTTTTATTGTCTTGTGCATTAGTACGGTGAGGTACAGGTACGATGAAACTCTTTCTTGCAAACTCCTTATTTCTAGATAAACCTTTTTTGAATGACTTGCTCAAATGTCCACTGTTTTAATACCTATTTTTCTTGAGTGTATTTTGATGACTTATCCGGCGTCATAGCCTACCCACTCCAAAGTTAGACACAAAGTGCTGGAGTAACTCAGCGGGTCAGGCAGCATCTCTAGAGAAAAAGGATGGTTGACGTTTTGGTTCGGGACCCTTCTTCAGCCAGCTTAAGGGAGCTGTGGAGGGAACGGTCTCTGGAGAGCAGAAAGGGGTGGAGATGGGATGGTGTGTCTCATGGTCGGGCCCTTTTGGAGGAGGCAAAAATGTCGGAGGATGGTACGTTGTACGTAACGGTTGACAGGGTGGAAGGTGAAGACTGGGGGGATTCTGTCTCTGTAGCGGGTGGGGAGGAGGGGGACTAAGAGCGGAGCTATGGGATACAGAGGAGACACTGGGTGGCCCCGTACGATGGCAGCCTCGTCAACAGTCTGTTTCATCCTTTTGTTGTTTTTAGTCTGTTGTTAAATGTATGTTTTAGTGTATCTTTAGTTTTGTATTATGTTAGGGGTGGGGGAAACTTTTTAAAATCTCTTTCCTCAACGGAGATGCGACTTTTTCCGTATCGTATTCTAGCCTTAGAGGGAGTGCAGAGAAGGTTCACCAGATTGATCCCTGGGATGGCAGGACTTTCATATGAAGAAAGACTGGATAGACTAGGCTTATACTCGCTGGAATTTAGAAGACTGAGGGGGGATCTTATTGAAACATATAAAATTCTTAAGGGGTTGGAGAGGCTAGATGCGGGAAGATTGTTCCCGATTGTCTGAAGAAGGGTCTCGACCCGAAACGTCGCCCATTCCTTCTCTCCCGAGATGCTGCCTGACCTGCTGAGTTACTCCAGCATTTTGTGAATAAAAACCCAAGATTGTTCCCGATGTTGGGGAAGTTCAGAACCAGGGGTCACAGCTTAAGGATAAGGGGGAAGTCTTTTAGGACCGAGATGAGAAAACATTTCTGCACACAGAGAGTGGTGAGTCTGTGGAATTCTCTGCCACAGAAGGTAGTTGAGGCCAGTTCATTGGCGATATTTAAGAGGGAGTTAGATGTGGCCCTTGTGGCTAAAGGGATTAGGGGGTATGGAGAGAAGGCAGGTACAGGCTACTGAGCTGGATGATCAGCCACGATCATACTGAATGGCGGTGCAGGATCGAAGGGCCGAATGGCCTACTCCTGCACCTATTTTCTATGTTTCTATGTATCTCTGTCCGCACTGCGGCCTAACATCGTGGAGCTGGCGGTCCCTTTGCTGGGGATCGACTTCGGGAGCTCCAACTGCGGGAGCTTGGATCGCCCTGATGCGGGAGCTTCGATCGCCCCGATTGCGGATGGTTTGACTGCCCCAACTGCGGGAGAAAAGGAGGGACAAAGATAATACGTTATTGCCTTCCATCACAGTGCACTGTGGGGGATGTTTATGTTAATTTGCACTGTGGTGGATGTTTATGTTAATTTTTATGTAGTTGTGTGTCTTGTTGCTTTTTTAGTATGACTGTATGGCAAATCAAATTCCTTGAATGTTTTTACATACTTGGCTTATAAATTAATTGCAATTACAATTACAATGTGAGAGCCTCATCTGTGAGAGAGGAGGCGAACTCCATTCATTAAAGAATGAGGATATCTCAGGTGTCTGGGTAGGGAACACCTCATCTTGGGATAGATGCAAAACGCTGGAGTAACTCAGCGGGACAGGCAGCATCTCTGGAGAGAAGGAATGGGTGACGTTTCGGGGCAAGACCCTTCTATCTTTGGTTTAAACCAGCACCTGCAGATCTTTCCGACACACCTCATCTTGGGAGCAGATGCGGCGTAGACGGAGGAATTGGGAGAAGGGGAAACGGTCTTTGCAGGAGGCAAAGTGGGAAGAAGTGTAGTCCAGGTGAAGCAGGGTCCCGACCTGAAATGTCACCCAGTCCCTTTTCTCCAGTGACGCTGCCTGACTTGCTGAGTTACTCCAGCACTTTGTGTCCATCTTTGGTATATACCAGCATCTGCAGTTCCTTTCCACACCACTCCATAATGGACTGCTTTTGATGCAGCAATTATCCATGACAATTTTGCAAATGAGCCAGCTTGAGAGGTTAAGTAATCGAATGCTATTTCTGGACGGCACATCGGAGGCATTGCCTGTCCTTGGATCTGCTGATGGAAACTCCGTGATGATGTTTCTCATTTGTCAATTTAGACGGCTCATGATTGCCATGTGCACCAGCTGCTGCAAATGTGGTTTGGAAGAACATTGTGACTTGTCTTATTAGTCCCCTGTCTGGGCATCAGCAATCAAACAGAGGTTAGTGCTGTGTAAATATTGAAGCCTATTCTTTTCCTCCTTGGAACAGAGACCACAGCATTAGCAATGTTAACCAACTGCATTTCTTGTGTTATTTTCTGGCACCTTAGACTGAACTTCAAAGAAATCAAATACATTATTTGCAAGTTCAATATTTTGGACCTTTTTCTCTGATCAAAACAAACAATGTGTAAATACCCGTTAATTTTTTGAAAAGATGAGCTGATGACAGTCAATTTAAAATTGCTATCTGTGCAAATTATATGTCCGATAGATAGAAGCTTTAAGGCAAATTGTGGGCGACACAATGAAAGGGTGACAAAGGAGTGCTTGGTTGAGCCGCTGCCTCTCAACGCCAGAGACCCTGGTTCGGTCCCAACCTCGGGTGCTGTCTGTGTGGAGTTTGCACGTTCTCCCTGTGACTGCGCGGGTTTCCTCCCACATCCCAAAGACGTGCAGGTTTGTAGGTTAATTGTCCTCTGTAAAGATGAGGTATCTTGGTCTGCAGATATGTCAGCAACATTTTACATGTCTCTTCCCCAAACATCAGCAATAATACCCGCGTGTCAAGAATCAAGGGAATCAAGAGTGTTTAGACTTTACACTTTAAAGTTACAGCGCGAAAACAGGCCCTTCAGCCCACAGGGTCCGCACCAACCACCGATCACCCCTTATACTATCACTGTCCTACACATTAGGGACAATTTTACTGAAGCCAACAAGCCTGTACATCTTTGGCGAGTGGTTGGAAATCGTAGCACCCGGAAAAAAATCACGGGGAGAATATAGAAACTCTGTGAAGACAACACCCGTGGTCAGATTGGACCCGGGTCTCTGGCACTGTAAGGTAGCAACTCTAATGCTGCCCCACTGTGCTGTTCCGATTTGCCATGCACTGACAACCGAACAGTGAAATTCTTACTTGCAGCAACAGAACAGGCTATTAACACAATAAACATAGATAATATATAATAAACAAAAATATCACGAATTAATAACCCCAACACCAGTGTAAAAAAACAGGACTGAATTCCTTTGTGCAACCCACGACAGTCCAGAGTTCTTTGACCAGTGTTGTCTAGGGTGCAAAAGGTTGTTGGTAAGAAGGTATTTTTGAATCTGTCTGGTTCTCTGTTCTGATTCCTCTTGGGGACCTTGATTATATAATTCACTTCAGGAGCATTTCCATCTATTTCATACACAAGGAAAATGCTTAGTTGTGTTGATAACCTGCAAGCTGACTGTATCAGCAACCAGGTCTACCAGCAGGCCTCTTTGTTGCTCTGATTCATAGAGCCCCATCTTCTATTTCCTTTGTACTGAATCACCGTCCTGCTATTTCTGAACCTTTGTATTGAATAAAGACGATGTTGAGGCTGCATTTGGAACCGTATTGTCTTCAGTTTTGGTCACCCTGCTATTGCAAGGAAGTCATTAAACTGGAAAGAGTGCAGGGAAAATTTACAAGGACGTTGCCAGGACTCGAGCTATAGGGAAAGGTTGGGTTGATTCCTGGCAGTGTTGGAGGCTAAAGGATGATCTTATGAATGTGTAAAATCATGAGGGGAATCGATAGGGAGAATGCACATTCTTTTCTTCAGGCTAGGGGACTCCAGCACCATAAGACGTAGGTTTACGTTGAGAGGGTCAAAATTTATTAGGAACCTGAGGGCTAACTTTTTCATTCGGTGGGTGTATGGAATGAGCTACCAGAAAAGGTTGTTCAGTCATGTACTGTAACAGCATTTGAAAGACATTTGAACAGATACATGGATGGGAAGGGTTTAGAGAGATGTGGACAAATGGGACGAGATGAGATGGGGCATCTGGTTGGTATGGACATTTGGGGCAAAGGGATAGTTTTGTTGCTGTTTAACTCTATCTCGTCATTGTGGTGGCTGTATGCTCTTTAGTATTTGCTGCTTGCAAAAGCATACAGCATATCCAGAGCTTTCAAAAGGACAGCTCTACCAGCGAGTGTGGTTGGAATTACTATCCACCAAAGATCACGATGATACACAGGCACTATGTACCTTATACGAGAAGTATTCTTAGTATATTAATGGTCTCACTAGATTATTAGAAGGTATATATCAGATTATAGAATCTGGGTGATCATGTTACAGTTGTATATAATGTTAGTGAGGCCGCATTTAGAGTATGTTGTTCAGTTCTGGGCACCATGTTATAGGAAAGATGTTGTCAAGCTGGAAAGGGTACAGAGAAGATTTACGAGGATGTTGCCAGGACTCGAGGGCGTGCTATAGGGAGAGGTTGAGCAGGCCAGGACTCTATTCCTTGGAGCAGAGGAGATCATTAGAAGTCTTGTGTTTCTACAAATGAATAATGTCGGAAGCGGTTTTATAATCAACCACGGAATATTACAATGAAACTCTAACAGCAACATTGAGGAGACACTATGTTCTCAAAATCTCTGTAAAGCGTCTTTGAGTATATGAAAAGCGCTATATAAATAAAATGTATTATTATTATTATTATATATTCTATCAATAAATTTCAGGAAATATATTCTGCGTGATGGAAATGAGATTGCTCAGAACACACATTTCGGTCATTTGTCATTTGAAATGAGAAAAGATGAACTTCAAATATTTATTTTGCATTGGATTTTTAACTTTTGACGTTTTCTTTTTCTTTTCAATTTTGCCAACTACGTTTCAGCTGACTGACCTGACGGTGAAGCCTAAACTACAAAGTGTCACGGAGATATATAGCACAGACACAGGCCCTTCGGCCTGTTGACACCCCAGTGCCCATTTACTCTGATCCTACGTTAATCAGTCCAAGCGATTCCTGTCGTCAGGTCATAAGGAATAGTAGAATTAGGCCATTCGGCCCATCAAGTCCGCTCCGCCATTCAATCATGGTTGATCTGTCTCGCCCTCCGAACCCCATTCTCCTGCCTTCTCCCCAAAACCTGTGACACCCGTACTAATCAAGAACCTGTAACCAAATATTATCAGCATTTCTGCTAACCAACTTTGTCAGTATTTAGCCTATCAAGCATCTCATCTACAGTACCTCTTAGTTTACTTTTGTTACCTCTTCTTCTGGAGCAAGTTCCTCCATTAGATTCTCCCTGCTTCTGGAGTAGATCGCCAATTTGGTCCCTGATTTGCCTCTCCCCTCCTTAACTATAAGCCGAATTAAAATTTTCGGATACCCGTTTGTGTGACTGGACTATATAAGTTTTTTAAAAGTTTCCTCATTAATGAGCTTGTTGATGCATGAAAATAAAGGAGTGCTTCATGTATTCAGACTGATTCTCAGTCATATTCTCCAGGAGGTGTAGTCACAAGCTCCATTTGCCTGCTTCATCCTGTTACCGATCGTGGGAAGAGCTGATGTTAATTGTGAGACCTTCCTCCTACATCAGAAAATGTCCAGATAGTACCCAGTCATCTTCATTGCCCTTGCCGAGCCTCGTAGGGAGGCAGAGGCTCCTGCCAGGCTGCAGCCACGTCTCGTTAGCAGGCCTGACTCTCCCACTGCAGAACCGGCAACCCACATGGACTTGTCCGAGGCTCGTCTCCTGCTCAACCCCAAAGACCGGGAATCGGTGAGTAGGACTGCGATGGCGGTGGACGCTGGACAAAGGACTGTTTTCAAGATGGCGGCGGATGGAGGCGAGGATCTGAGCTGCCAGGACAACAGAGCATTAAGGCCAAGATTAGACTGCGCTCTTAAGAACTTTGAAACTTTGGCGTCAGAAACGCGATGACTATTTGTGTGCTGTCTCAGTGAAGTCTAGTATTACACTATAATCATCACACTTTTGTACTTATCTATGATTGTGCTTATCTATTGTATGATTTTACTGGATTGTATGCAAAACAAAGAATGTCACTGTGCCTAGGTACATGGGCACACGTGACAATAAAGTATCATCATCATCATTTAATTGCTGTCCACTTTCGTTTGCCAGTTTCTGATTCCAATTAAGCCTGACCAGTTGTTTTATCACTGAACCTGACTCTCCTGCAGAATTGTACTGTATTGTTGGCTGCATCTTGTCCTTTTCAATAGCAAATCTAAACCGTGCACATTGATGAAGGCCATCTATTTGATATTTGTTCCGCTTGACTTCATTCTCGGGCATAACATAATTCGCATATTACTGTACCTTCATTGGTACACCTGACATTAAAAGACCATTGAAACATCCAGTAATACCTGTGTCCTCGCTGGTCAAATATGCATCGAGCATGAAGATTTTTCTGAACTCTCCTGAAATTTGTCTTCTTCCTCAAATTCCGACTATTCAATGATCCTGGTCGTAGAGTTAGACAGCGTGGAAACAGGCCCTTCGGCCCAACTTACCCACGGCAACCAACATGTCCCATCCACACTAGTCCCACTTGCCTGTGTTTGACCCGCATCCCTCTAAACCAATCCTATCCATGTACCTGTCCAAAGGTTTCTTAAACATTGCAATAGTACCTGCAGTATCCTCTTCAAATTGAAATTACATAGATATACAATATAGAACAGTACAGTACAGGAACGGGCATTGCAGTCCACAATGTTTGTGCCGAACATGATGACAAGTTACACTGATTTCATCTGCCTGTCCAAGATACAACATTCCCTACACTTCCACATGCCTATCTAAAAGCCTCTTAAATGCTACTATCATATCTGCCTCCACCATTACCACCTGGCAATGCATTTCAGATCCCCACACATCTCCATTAAACTTCCCCCCTCTCAACTTATAGCTGTGGCCTCTAGTGTTGGACATTTCTACCCTGGGGAGAAAAGGTTCTGACTGTCTACCCTATCTATGCCTCTCATAATTTTATATACTTCTATCAGGCCTCCCCTCAACCTTTGTGTCTGGGTTGATCATCCGCAAAAGTATCTTTCTCTGCAGAAGATGAAGCCATTGCTGTTTTTTTTGTGTGTTTTCACATAAACATAAGGTACCATCTCTCTGTAGTCAACTTTGCCATTACCAAATCAAACCAGACGACTGATGGAAAATATAACGATTTCCAATGTAAACAGGAAATTAATCGAGTCTCCCCTCCATGTCGGATGTTGAGAGAAAACAATTTGAGTTTATCCAAAGTTAGACTCATCGGGACAGGCAGCATCTTTGGAGAGAAGGAATGGGTGACATTTTGGGTTCTATCCAGAGATTCTGCCTGTCCCACTGGCAGAATCCAGCATTTTGTGTCTATGTTGTAAACCAGAATCTGCAGATCCTTCCTACACCAAGTCTATCCAACCTCTCCCTATAGCTGAAACCCTCTTAGCCAGGCAGCATTCTGCTATATTAAGTTTCCCACCTCCCATCTGATTTCTTTTCTGCACGTCCATAATTTCCTGTAGTTTTCTTCAATGTAATGTGGCAGCTTATGGACTAAAATACTAGGGTATTTGCTCTCCTGTTATTACAAATTTAATCATATTGATTCATTTGAGTTGCTCAAGGTCATTCTCAGTCCCACATCAAATATTCTCCTTAATCAATACGAGTTAATGCCCTTCTTTTCTTCCATATCTCTCTTCACCACCTTGTATTGAACATTGTTTGATACCCCGGCCTGTCATTTATCACAAGAAGTCTCGACTATTGACACAAAATCATGTGCCCATGTAACTTCATACAGTTATACAGTGCAGACACAGGCCCTTTGGCCCGGTCCGTTCATGCCAAGTTGTTTGTCTATGCTAATCCTATTCAGAGTCATAGAGCCAAACGTCATGGAAGCTGCCTTTTGGGCCAGCATGTCCATGGCAACCAAGATGTCCCATCTACACAAGTCACACCTGTCTGCACTTGGCCTATATATCCCTCTAAATCTTTCCTATGCATGTACCTGTCCAAACGTCTTTTAAATGTTGTTATTGTACCTGCCTCAACTACCTCATTTGGCAGCTCAATCCACATACCTACCACGCCCGGTGTGAAAATGTTGTCCCTCGGGCTACTATTATATTTTACCCCTCTTGCTATGAACCTATGTCTTCTGGTTCATGATTCCCTTACCCTGTAAAAGACTGCATCAACCCAATCTATTCAGTGTCTGGTCCTGTCCCTGTCTCTGTCCAAATGTCTTTGAAATGTTAAGATTGTATTTGTCTCTACAACCTTTGTATGTATGACCACACATAAAGCCATCTTGAAATTTCACATACTCTTATTCTGAGGACAATTTTCCTTGATGTGTTTTCATATAAATTGGTCAATGTAGAGTCATGGAACCACGTTTCATGAACGTAGCCCTTACATAAAATGCTTGTACTTACAAATATTTTTCTGAATAATAACAAGTATCCAATCGGGGAAAGCAAAATTCTATTTGTGACCAAAGAATAACATTGAAGTCACACCATATGTTGTTGAATATAGTAAACTAATGACGAATATGGCTGATAAGGCTGCAACGGCAACAAGGCACAGAGAAGTTCAAAGTTTAATAATTGCCAAGTCAAAAATATATTACAGTTTGTTTTCTACTCCACTAACATTGATTTAATACGGCTCTGGTTTACTTTATTCAACATCATATTGCAGAGGAAATGTTGCATTTTGGTTCAGTCTCAAAATAGGTCCCATATAAGTGAAAACAAAAATAACACTGGGAGACATCCAATTTACACTGTTACAATGGTGAATGTACCTTCCTTTTATTTTAGTTATGTTCACATATTGAGGAAATGTATAAAAATATGTTGTTTTAGAGACTTATTTTGAGAGACAGTGTGCAAACAGGCCCTTTGGCCCACAGATTCCACAATGACCATCGATCGGCTATTCACAAGAATGTTACGTTAACCTATTTTCTCATTCACTCCCTATACATCACGGGCAATTTTTGTTTCACAGCAGCCAATTGGCGTCCACCTGTGTGTAGTTTAGTTCATTGTCACCTGTACAGAGGTACAGTGAAATGCTTTTGATCTCTGCAAAGCTATCATGGGTGCCAAGAGACAACACCGGGACAAACTTATAATCATTCAGACACATGCAGAAAGTGGCACGGTATAACTGCTATAACTGGCTGCAAAGCAGAGTCAGGCAGCATGACTGGTGATAGTGTAGCCCTACCTCATGAACTTAATGTCTTCCATGCTTGCTTTGTGCAGAAGGCCAATGGGGCAATGACATCTGTCCCTGCAGACTCGTGTGCCTTTTCCCAAGGTGATGGTTGCAGGGGTGAGATCGGCTTTGCGATGTGATCTCTGTGGGATGTGGGTGGAAACCGGAGCACCCAGGGGAAACTTACAACAGACAATGGGTGCAGGAGTAGGCCATTCGGCCCTTCAAGCCAGCACCGCCAGTCAATGTGATCGTGGTTGATCATCCACAAACAGGCCTTTTGGCTGAGAGAGTCCATCATAGCCTGTTCGCACCAGTTCTATGTTATCCCACTTTGGCCTCCACTCACTACACATGAGGGGCAATTTACGGAGGGCAATTGACCTACACACCCGCACGTCTTTGGGACGTTGGAGGAAATCGGAGCACCTGAAGGAAATCCTTGCAGTCATTGGGAGTGCGTGAAAATTCCACACAGACACTTGAGATTAGGATCGAACGCGGGACCCATAGGGCAGCAGCTTTACCAACTGGGTCAATAAGTTGTTTGTTAAGGTGACGTTCCCTCTGTGGTTATAATTCCCAATTCTTAGCTCTCTACCGCTGCCCACGATACTGGAATTTTGGCTACAGGGAAAATATAATTAATATATAATTAGTTGCCAAGACTCGCGGGCCTGAGCTTGAAGCTCGGGTGATCTTTTAAAGGTGTATAAAATTGTGAGATGGAATAGAACGTGTAGACATTCGGAGTCTCTTGGACAGAGTAAGGGAATCAAAACCAGAGATTATAGGTTTAAGGTCAGGGGGGATAGATTTAATGGGAACCTGAGGGGTAACACAAAGGGTGGTGAGGGAACAAGGTGCTGGAGGAGGTAGTTGAGGCAGGTACTATCACAACATTTAAGAAATATTTAGAGAGGTACATGAATAGGACAGGTTTAGAGGGATATGGGCCAAACACAGGCAGGGGGGACTCGTGTACATGTTAAATGTTGGTCGCTATGGTCAGGTTAGGCTGAAAGGCCTGTTTACACACTTCATGACTGTAAAATGTTATCTTAAAATATATAGGCAGAATCCAATTCAAACTGGAATCAGACTTATGCCTGCATATCCTGTTTGAATTTAATTGTGTAGGAAAATAACTGCAGATGCTGGTACAAATCGAAGGTATCACAAAATGCTGGAGTAACTCAGCGGGTCAGGTAGCATCTCAGGAGAGAAGGAATGGGTAATGGAACATCACCCATTCCTTCTCTCCTGAGATGCTGCCTGACCCGCTGAGTTACTCCAGCATTTGTGATACCTTCTGTTTGAATTTAAGCTTGCTTTCCAGTTCATTTAGTCACTCACTGGAAATATTAAATGCTGTCAATTTTGTTCAGTCGCTGGCTCAATTTAGTACTTTGGAATAGAACTGTCCGCATAATGAAGTTCGCAGTTAAATAAAGCATTATATCAACTTGAATTTTTAATACATAGCTTAATAGTGGAACAAATTGAGGCATCCCTTATAATTAAAACAAATGGGGAAAATACTTTCTCCAATCTAATTTGGAATAAGGCAGTCAGTAATTGAATTTTAAATTTGACTATTTATATTTTTTTACATTTGAGGAACACGCGTGTGGATCATTTAAGGTTTATTAAACAGTGTATCATTATTTTATTTGTTATGTAAAAGATAAAGTAGATTCTGAAGCAGTTTTTCACTGAATGCTGCATGGCTGGAGCTCATGTGGATAGTTTGCCACATTGTAAGTCCCAGTGTGAACACAGAATAATCTTCAATATGAATTGGAAAGCAAACTTTAATTCAACCAGGATACGCAGGCACAATTCTGATTCCATTTTAAATCGGATTCTGCTTATTCTAAGATAATATCTTAATTATATATTCTTTAGACTTTAGAGATACAGCGTGGAAACAGGCCCTTCGGCCCACCGAGTCCACGCCGAACGGTGATCACCCCATACACTAGCACTATCCTACACGCTAGGTACAATCTGCAATTTTTTTTTTACCACACGCAATTATACTACAAACCTCTATCTCTATGGAGTGTGGGAGGAAACCGGAGCACCCGGAGAAAACCCACGTGATCGTAGGGAGAACATGCGAACTCCATGCAAACAGTACCTGTAGTCAGGATCGAACCCAGGTCTATAGTGCTATAAGGCAACAACTCGTCCACTGTGCCACCCTGTAACCAGAATGTTGTGTAGTGGGGCAGCAGAGATACTTCTCAGTTTAGACCTGGGTGCTGGGAAATAGAACCACAGAGGGTATGTCACCTTTAAAAAAAAACCCCAGCTTATTGACCCGTGGCAAAATGATTTGGCAATGCAGGGAGGCAGAGTAAAGCAGCAAGTAGAGCTGCTGTCTTATGGCGCCAGAGACCTGGGTTCAATCCTGACCTCTGGTATCTGTTTGTGTGGAGTTTACCCCTTCTCCTTGTGACCACATGGATTTCCTCTGGATGCTCCGATTTCCTCCCACATCTTAAACACGTTCAGGTTTGTAGAAGATTACACTTGGTCACACACTGGAAATATTAAATGCTGTCAATTTTGTTCACTCGCTGGTTCAATTTAGTACTTGGAAACAGCACAGTCCACATAATGAAGCGCGCGGTTTAATAAAGCATTATATTAACTTGAAATTTGATTCCATAGCTTAATGGTGGAATAAAAGGAGGCATTCCTTATAATTAAAACAAATGGGAAAATTAAAACAAATAAGACAGGGTATCGTTATTTGGTAAAAGATGAATTATATTCTGATGCAGTTTTTCACGGATCACAGCACTACTGCAGCTGATGTGGGTAGTTTGCAAAATTGTACATCCCAGTGTGAACACAGAATCGTCTTCAATGCTGAATCTTTTAATATAGATAGACACCAAAAACCTGGAGTAACTCAGCGGGACAGGCAGCATCTCTGGAGAGAAGAAACGGGTGACATTTGGGTCGAGACCCTTCTTCAGACTCTCCAGAAACAACTTTATAAAGATGTTTCGGCATGACAGCTGGCAACTATTTGTAATTCTAGAACATCACAGTACAGGACAGGAACAGGCCCTTTGGCCCACAATGTGTTGTGCTGAACATGATTTCAAGACAAACTGGTCTCATCTTCCTGTACATAATCCATATCCCTCTATTCCCTGCACTTCCATGTGCCCATCTAAAACTCTTAAACTCCACTATCGCATCTGCCACCAGTGATGGAGCAGGCAGCATCTCTAGAGAATGTGGACTGAGTCTGAAAAAGGGTCCCGACCTGAAACATCACCTATCCATTAGTCTGTAGAAGAGACGCAACCCGAAATGTCACCCATCCATGTTCTCCAGAGATGCTGCCTGACCTGCTGACACCGTGATCCATCTGCAGTTCCTTGTTTCTACATACTAAGGACATGTGTCATTTCTCCCTCGTCATCCCTTATTTCCATCCTTTTTCTTCTTGCTATAGTGTATTTTTTACAGGCGAGACTCCCTTTGTACAATTCCCAATGTACAAGATGCTCCAGCTACACTCTCCATAGAAAGCAACTGTTGGCATCTGCACAAATTACTGTGGAATTATCTGAATAGTGAGTCAAATTACTTAAGCAGTGACAGCAACTGGAATTTGAGAAGAACTGAGTTACTGGAGAATTATTGAGGGAGGTAGACCAAGTTCTCAAGAAATAGCAGTTCTTGAGTTAATTGGAGTGGTGAATCTGGAATTCTTTGCCACAGAAGGCGGCAGAGGCCAAGTCAGTGAATATTTTTAAGGCAGAGATAGATAGATAGATTCATGATTACTACAGGTGTCAGATATGGGGAGAAGGCAGGAGAATGGGGTTAGGAGGGAGAGATAGATCAGCCATGATTGAATGGCGGAGTAGACTTGATTGGCCAAATGGCCTAATTCTACTCCTATTCCTTATGACCTCATGAGATGCCGCACACCAGTGGTAGAGGTGACAAAGGAAATTGATGTTCCAGATGTCCAAGGCAGAGAAATGGCTTTCAAGCAGTTTTTAAAGTTTGATTTCCTGTCTAAGAATGTGAATAACTTGTTTTTATTGCTCCTTATCTGAGGCAAGACCATTGACCCCTGACAAATTATTTGAGATTTTAGAAAGAGAAAACATGGTGTTTTCACATTTGTAAGGCAAAATCAAATCCTATTTGTACCCTTTCTTGTATTTTCTCTAATGATGTCTTTGTAACCCCACTTTTATTGTGGTTGGCGCGGCACAGTGGTGAGGGTGGTAGACCTGCTGCCTCACAGCGCTGGATACCCGGGTTTGATCCTGACTTTGGGTGGTGCCTGTGTGGGGTTTGTATGTTCTTCCTGTGGTCACGTGGGTTTCTTCTGAGTGCTCCATTTTCCACCTGTATTTCGATGATGTATGCATCAAATGGCCTCTGTAAATTGCCTCCAGTATAAGGGAATGAATGAAAAAGTGGGATTACATAGAACTAGTGTGAATGGGTGATCGATGGTCGGTGTTTAGTTGGTGGGCCAAAGGGCCTGTTTTCATGCTGTCTCTCTAAACTAAACTATATGGAGAAAATTCTGTTGGAAGATAACTGCAGATGCTGGTACAAAATTCTGGATCGCTGGTTAAATACGTCAGCCCTTTCAATAGGTTTTGTATTGAATGATCTGTTTAGGGGCCAATTGCTTCGGCACATGCTCAGGATTGAGGGTGACTTATTTCACTCAGACAATGGGCTCGAGGTGGCTAAAGAGGTGAATGCAGGAATTACAGATTCTCCACAGACAGGGCAGGAGGAGGCTGGCAGGGTGTGGTGGTGAGATCTACAAGGTAGTGCACTCCTTCTAGACATTTACACAGGGTTAGAACCTGGAGTAAATTATCGGGACAGGCAGCATCACTGGAGAACATGGACAGGCTACATTTTGGGTCAGGATCCTTCATCAGACTCTGCATGGATGGGAAGCTCCCAATGTAAATACTCAAATGCTTCTGCTCTACTCTGTAGCAACGATTCTCAGGAGTTGATGGGGATGTTGGAATTATTCAAAGAGATTCCGAACACATCCTTAAATCTTTCGTACAAATCTCTAGGGTGGCATGGTGATGCAGCGGTAGAGTTGCTGCCTTACAACACCAGAGAGACCTGAGTTAGATCCTGACTATGGGTGCTGTACGGAGTTTGTACATTCTCCCCGTGCCCTGCATGGATTTTATTTGGGATCTCCGGTTTCCTCCCACACTCCAAAGATGTACAGGCTTGTAGGTCAATGGGCTTTGTATAATTGTAAATTATCCCTAGTGTGTGTTGGATAGTGCTAATGCTTGGGGATCGCGGGTCGGCATGGACTTGGTGGGCCGAAGGGGCTGTTCCCACAACTGTATCTCTAAATTAAAGTAAATTAAAAACTAAGGAACTGCAGATGCTGGTTTACACCAAAGCTAGTTACAAAGTGCTGGAGTAACTCAGTGGATCAGGCAGCATCTCTGGGGTAAAACAATGGGTGACAAGAGAGTCAAGAGTGTTTAATTGTCATATGTACTGCCATCGGAATAATGAAGTTCTTATTGCAGTAGCATCACGGACCTATACACAATACACATAGATAACATGTAACAACCACAATACCAGTGCAAAAAAAATGCCTGTTGTCCTCAGTTCAACCAAAGACAGTCCATTGTTCCTATGGAACTCACTACCCCAAACCGTTAGAGACTCCTCCACACTCACCACATTCAAAACATCGCTGAAGTCTCACCTGTTCAGTACTGCCTTCAACCACTGAAGGTCACCTCACCTTCTGTCTCCTTTCTCTGTTCATTTATTTATTTACTTATTTATCTATTTATTCATTTCCCTATGTTCTCAAAATCTCTGTAAAGCGTCTTTGAGTATATGAAAAGCGCTATATAAATAAAATGCATTATTATTATTATTATTGTTGGTAACTGAGGTTCGTGTTGTGTAGTGTTCAAGGATCTGATGTTGTGAAGAAGCTATCCTTGAACCTGGTTGTCACTATTTTCGGACCCTGTACCACCTTTCTAATGGGAGGAGTGAAATGAGAGTGTGGCCAGCTTGGTGTGGGTATTTGATGATACTGGGATATGAATTGCGGGATGACGGCAGTGAGTTGTGGACCAAACGTAGACAGAACGGGCAAGCGGTGAATGCCAACTTTGTTAGCGAGCATGCGGTGTTATAAAGGTTTTGTTTCCCTGCTCTCTGCCTCTCTGGTTGTCGGGCTCTCCGACACTGGTTTCCGACTAATTTTGGAACAAACTGTCAGCGGAATCAGGAAGCAATAATCAGGAAATCAAATGAAACACGATTGCAACAAAATTAAACCCTGTCCAAAAAGTTAAAAATCTGTGACAAGTTAAAATAGTTGAGCCTATTCTTCATTAAGATTACCATTCTCGGCAAAAGCAAAATTGGAGTCTTCAAACCATTAGAATGTTTCATCAACCAAGAAATATAATTTCCCAGCTCTGGAGGCCTCCTCGTATATATTCATTAAAAACGTATTACATTGTAGAACCTGTCCATTGTTTATTAATTGATAGAGCAACGTTTAAGTTTCACATATAGAAATTAAATAATTCATGTAAAATAGGGCATTGGATACATTATTAATCTGCTCGGCATTAATTCATCTCAGGGCTGATAAATCATTTCTACTGGACCAAATTCCCGCATTCCTACACAATTCTTCCACATATGGACATGGCGATAACAAGAATGCAAAGGAGAGAGGGGAAAGATGTAACAAGAACCTCTTTCACAAGGGGTGGTGGGTGTATAGAACAAGCTGCCGGAGGAGGTATTTGAGGCAGTTGCAACATTTACAAGATATTTAGTCAGGTACATGGATCGGAAAGGCTCAGAGGGATATGAGCTAAATGGGGACTGGTGGGATGTGTAGATAGGGCATCTTGGTTGGCACGGGAAAGTTGGGCCAAAGGGTCTTTTTCTGTGTTGTATAACTCTATCGCTCTACAACTAACAGTGCAGAGATTTAACATTTTGCATGTTGGTAAACAATTATAAATGAGCAGTCTTGAATAACTTGAGTCCCAGTATCTTTCATAGATAACCAGAAATGGTGGTTACATATGTACTAACATCTAGATACTAAAACTCTCGTTTGTTATCTTGTTTGTGACTGAACTTCAGCCAAAACGGTACACGATAGCGCGACAATTTTAGGCCCACATTACTCACTGTCATCACTTTAGTGATAATGCAAGTAGTTTTATTGAAATCGGTCTTATATTTTTAAAGTTATTCACATTTTAAAGTTTAAAAGGAGGGGAGGAGGGAGGGGGGAAGGGGGGAGTGTTAAAGTTATTCACATTTTAAAGTTTAAATCTATCTCCTAGGGAGAGGAGGGCGGGAGGGGGGAGGAGGGATAATGGGGGTTGAGGGGAATGGATTGGGGGAAGGGGGAGGGGTGGGAGGAGGGTGGTGAAGGGGGAAAAGGGGAGGGGGGGAGGAGAGGGTGCTGCACCAATGCAGGAAAGGTTTGGGCCCAACGGGTCCACTTGGTCTAGTAGTTACATAAAATTAGAAATTCTGCACATTCTGCATTTTTCTCTTTGCACTGCCTGTTGTATGTGTCATGTATCGTATGATCCAATTTAATTGGAAAGCACACAAACAAAAGCATTTCACTGTATCCTGGTACACATGGCAATAATAAACCAATACCAATGATTACAAATATTTATTTAATTGTATTTCAGCAATGGAGGATTTCATTACATACTTACTGGTTGATTGCAAACATGGAGTAATCATTGATATTAATAATTTACCTAAACATAATGCAATTTTTTTGAAGAAAATGAACTGAGCTGAAATATTAATATAATGTCCATAATTTTTCGTCCATATTTTTTATGTCGGAAACTGTCAAAATATAAAATTAGTTTGACTGGCATTTCATTACAAACTAATAAAATCATATTTTTGCAGCACACAACAGTAGTTTTATGAAGGATAGATTGCACAAAGATTTGGCCCAAGGAGAAACTTTTATCTTTCAATGTCATCCTGCCAGTATCCCGGGCAAGAGGCAAGCATGACCACTGGAAGATGTGGACAAAGACTCATGTTACAGTTTGACTAATCGTTGACGTTGGGATAGTTTACCTGGAGTCCAGGGAATGGGTTGTGAAAGATTGCAACAGGATCTGCATCAATTGGCGAGGTGGGCTGACCAATGGTTGATGGAATTTAATACAGAGAAGTGTGAGGTGTTGCATTTTGGGACGTCTAACAAGGGCAGGACTTACACAGTGAATGGTAGACCTCTGGGGCGTGTTGTAGAGCAGAGGGATCTAGGAGTGTAGGTGTATGGTACCTTGGAGTTCGAGTCGCAGGTAAATATGGTGGTCCAAAAGGCTTTTGGCACCTTGGCCTTCATCGGTCAGAGTATTGAATATAGAAGTTGGGAGGTCATGTTGCAGTTGTATAAGACATTGGTGAGACTGCTTTTAGAATATTGTGTTCAGTTCCGGGCACCGTGTTATAGGAAAGATACTGTCAAGCTTGTAAGTGTTCAGAGAAGATTTTCGAGGATGTTGCCAGGACTCGAGGATGTGAGCTATAAGGAGAGGTTGAGTAGGCTCCTTGGAACGCAGGAGGATGAGTGGTCATTTTATAGAGGTATACAACATCCTGCGTGGTACCGGTACCAAAGACGCTGCACCCGAAGGAACTCAACAGCTACAGGCCGGTGGCACTGACATCACACCTGATGAAGACACTGGAGCGTCTGGTCCTCGCCCATCTCCGCCCCCTGGTGAGACCATCAATGGATCCGCTGCAGTTCGCCTACCAGACTCGCATCGGGGTGGAGGAAGCCATCGTCTACCTGCGGAATAGAGCTCTTTCATACCTGGAGAGGCCGGATAGCACTGTGAGAATCATGTTCTTTGATTTCTCCAGTGCATTCAACACCATCCAGCTGGGGCTTCTGGGGGGCAAGCTGGAGCGCCCAGGAGTGGATCACCACCTCACATCCTGGATTCTGGACTACCTCACCAACCGACCACAGTATGTGAGGACAAAGGACCTGGAACAGGGTGGTCTGCAGCACTGGTGGGAGAGAGGAGGATGATGGGAAAGTTAACATCTCTGCTGGACAAAGACTCCCACCCCATGCAGGACACTGTCACTGCACTGAGTCGCTCCTTCAGTGACAGACTCCTTCACCCCAAGTGCGTGAAGGAGAGATATAGGAGGTCCTTCCTTCCCGCTGCTGTGAGACTGCACAACCAGCACTGCTCCCAGCAGACGAGTCAACAATAACAGCTAAGAACACACAAAAAACTGATGACAATTTAAGTATCTTTTATTTATAATGAATGATCTCTTGCTCTCTTGCTATCCACGTTGGTGCTGTAACACTGTAAATTTCCCCGGTGTGGGACGAATAAAGGAAAATAAATAAATATATATATATATATATATATATATATAAATCATGAGATGAATAGATCGGGTAGATGCACGGAGTCTCTAGCCCATAGTAGGGGAATCTAGGACCAGAGGACATAGGTTCAAGGAGAAGGGGGAAAGATTTAATAGGTATCTGAGGGGTAGCTTTTTCACGTAAAGGGTGGTGATTGTATGGAACAAGCTGCCAGAGGAGGTAGTTGAGACTGGGACTATCCCATATTTTAAGAAACATAGTTAGACAGGGACATGGATAGTCAAGTCAATTTTATTTGTATAGCACATTTAAAAACAACCGACATTGACCAAAGTGCTGTACATCAGTTCAGGTACTAAGAACGAACATACAATGGCACACAAACATAACAGCACATACATAAACAGTTCACAGCGCCCCCTCAGAGGGCCTCAAACGCTAGACAGGATAGGACAGGTTTGGAAGGATATGGACCAAGCGCAGGCAGGTGGGACTGGTGCAGCTGGGACATGTTGGCCCGTATGGGCAAATTGGGCCAAAGGGCCTGTTTCCACACGGTATCACTCTATGACTCTTTGACTACTATAAACTCCAAGTCAAACCTGCAAGATTAATAATAAAAAAAACAATGCTGCAATGTTGTTCATTCCCTTGGATGGAGTCACACAGCACGGAAATGGGTCCTTTGGCCCAACTCATCAATGCCTTATCTAAGCTTGTCGCATTTGCCCACGTTTGGCTCACATCCCTGTAAACCTTTCACATCCAGATAGAGTAATTTAAATTGGGATGCATGCTTCACTGTCCTTGATTAGGAAGGTACTGCAGACATAGTTAGATGATTGGTTTACACCGAAGACGGACACGAAATACTAGATTAACTCAGCGGGTCAGGCAGCATCTCTGGAGAAAAGGAATCGGTGACGTTTCGGGCCGACACCCGGACATAAGCAGGGTCCTGACCCGAAACATCACCTATTCCCTCTCTCCAGAGATGCTGCCTGACCTGCCGAGTTACTCCAGGGGAAAGGGAAACAAGAGATATAGATGGTGATATGGAGAGATATAGAATAAATGAATGAAGGATATGCAAAAACGTAACGATGATCAAGGAGACGATCCATTGATGGCTGGGGGCTTGGTAATAATGAGTTATACAGACAAGGAAACTCACTGGGATGATAGTGAAACCAGTACAACGACTAGGGTGGGAGAGGGACGGAGAGAGTGGATGCAAGGGTTACTTGAAGTTAGAGAAATCAATATTCATACCGCTGGGATGTAAGCTGCCTGAGCAAAATGTGAGGTGCTGTTCCTCCAATTTGCGTTTGGCCTCACTCTGACAATGACTCTCACCGTTTCCTTGATCATTCTTAACTGTTTTGCATATCTTTCATTCATTTGTTCTATGTCTCTTTAGAATCATCCCTGTCTATCTCTCTCGTTTCCCTTTCTCCTGACTCTCAGTCTGAAGAAGGGTCTCGACCCAAAACGTCATCCTTTCTTTCTCTCCAGAGATGCTGCCTGACCCGCTGAGTTACTCCATCTTTTTGTGTCTATCTTCAGTTTGAACCAGTGCCTGCAGTTTCTTCCTGCACAATGGGTTTCATCAAAATGAAATCAACGCCGGAAAACTTATGACTAAGTGCAAAGCAAATGCTTTTTTTAAAAAAAAGTTTTGGTAAAGAATGTTAGTTTGAAAAATATAAATAATTCGTTTTAAAGGCGGGGGTGTCATGTCAGATTTATAATCTGGGGGAGTCCAGAACCAGGGGTCACAGCTTAAGGATAAGGGGGAAGTCTTTTAGGACCGAGATGAGAAAACATTTCTTCACACAGAGAGTGGTGAGTCTGTGGAATTCTCTGCCACAGAAGGTAGTTGAGGCCAGTTCATTGGCTATATTTAAGAGGGAGTTAGATGTGGCCCTTTTTGCTAAAGGGATCAGGGGGTATGGAGAGAAGGCAGGTACAGGTTACTGAGCTGGATGATCAGCCATGATCATATTGAATGGCGGTGCAGGCTCGAAGGGCCGAATGGCCTACTCCTGCACCTATTTTCTATGATTCTATAATGTTATTCTGTCTGTGGTATGCTGCTTGCAAGTACATTTTATTGGGACTCAAGTGATTCTGTCGAACTACTTTGGAGAAAATGAATAGATTATCACTCGGAGAAACAATTTGTGGATTTTTTGCACTAATGACTTTATTTGTTGTCAAAAGTAGTCAATTAATTTTGCTTCTTCTCATGAATCCACAACAGCTGTTAAATTGCATTAACCTTTGAAGCCATATCTTACTGTTTATACATGCTTTGTTTCAGCAACTTCTTGAGGTTCTGGTTAGTTTATTATAACATTTGGCCGGGTGCAATGTTTACATAAAGGTTGTCGAGTAAACTGCAGAGATTGGTCATGATAGATTCATCAATAAATAACAAACACAAAACAGCCGAATGGAGCCAAAAATTGTAGAGCTAACTGACGTCATGCAAAAAAACCCGACCGATGTGCAATAACTGAATGAGGAAGAGTTAAAAGATTTGGCAGCACCTCTGGGGAAGGGGTGTGAAGGAGGTCATTGGTTCAGGAGTCCAATACCAGAGGGGAAGAAGCCGTTAAGTCGAGATATCTAGGCTTTCAAGCCCCTGTGCTTTCTTCCAGAGGGCAGAAAAGGGCATGGCCAGGGTGGTGGGCATCCTTGATGATACTTCCAGCCTTCCTGATGCAAGGCACTGTGAAAATGGTCTTGATGGAAGGAAGCTACGGGTTTTGATAGACTGGGCTGTGTTTCAGGCAATCGAGAAGCAGTTGACGTACCTGACTGAGATGCATGCCATCAGAATACTTTGTATAAATGCATCTGTAGAAATTCGAGAAAATCCTTGTGCACAGAGAACATGGAACATGGAAAAGTACCCCTGTCTGGTAATATCCTGGCAGGAAGAACACAAAGAGGGAATCAGTTCTCAATTCATTGCAAATATCCTTGTTCCATTCCGAAAGCTGGTGCAGACTTAATTGTGGAAAATTCAATGACTAGAGGGCCTAGCTTTGGGTGAGAGGGACAAAGTTGAAAGATGTGCACGGCAAGTTTTCTACACAGAGGGTGGTGGGTCCCTGGAACGTGCTGCTAGGGGTGATGGTTGAGGCAGATATGATTGTGGCATTTAAGAGACTTTTGGATAGGCACATGGACATGCATGGAATGGAGGGATATAAATTATTTGCAGGCAGATAAGAGTTAGGCTTGGCAACATGTTCAGCACTGACATTGAAGGCCGAAGGGCCTGTTCTTGTGCTGCACTGTTCAATGTATTCAGGTGATCTATAGTTCCCCTGTCAGCACACCACCTTTTCCAATTCTCAACACTTCATCTTTGTTTTTCTCTAAGTATTCTCTTCCCCTTACTTTTAGAGCAGGCACCATAAAGTTGCAGGTTACCATGAAGACCATGATGGATTTTGAGTACAGCACAGTTGAGCAGTGCTAGAGTTGCTGCTTTAAAGCACTGGAAACCCGGGTTCGATCCTGACCTCGGATGCTGTCCGTTTGGAGTTTGCACGTTCTCCCTGTTTTTGGTTTTCTCCGGGTGCTCTGGTTTCCTCCCACATTCCAAAGACTTGCAGGTTTGTAGGTTAGTTGGCTTCTGTAAATTGTGCTAAGCGTGTAGAATTGAACTAGTGATCAATGGTCGGCGAGGACTTGGTGGGCAGAGGGGCCTGTTTCCACTCTGTGTTACTAAACTCTAAACTGAACTCTAAACTGAATGCTAAACTAAACTAGTTCAGCTTCCCTGCCCTTTGTACCACCCACTTCACACTCTGATCATGTAGCACAGAATAAATCAAACGTTAGCACTTTATTCACTGAACATGACTGATGGAATTTAGTACATGAATTAAAAAACTACAAGATGCTGAAAAAACTTTATACAACCAAAATGCTGAAAATACTAAGCAGGTCGGGCCCTATCAAGAGAGAAAGAGAGGTAATATTTCAGGTTATTGACCTGCATCAGCTAAAGTTCTGTAGGAAGGTCAATGGTTTGAAATATTAACTGTGTTTCTCTCTCCTCTGATGATACTCATGACTATTTCAAGTACCTCCTAATTGTTTTAATAAACCATCCGCAAAAACATAGTTACAAATTCAATTGAAGATGCCAGCTGCTGATGGCAGTTACACATCTCAATAATTTAGGTCCTTGCCTCATAATGGTATTACGCTATTTCCAGTCATGTCTTGATTATATTAGGATGTGTAACGGAGTGCCCGAGGGAGACTGGTATGTGCATTTGCAAGGCGCAGAGCCAAGGTCAGATATTCCCCTGCTAATGGTCACAGCAGGTTGTCAGACAAATGTTCTGGAGTCACATTTGTGGCAAAATGTGGGGCACCTGCTGGAGAAAAGCAGGAACAAAATGAAGACGTGTACAGGGATTGAAAATTAATATGTGCAGGAGGGATCTGCAGATGCTGGTTTACACCGACGAAAGACAAAAAATGCTGGAGTAACTCAGCGGGTCGGGCAGCATCTCTGGGTAGGAGGAATGGGTGACACTTTGTTTCGAGACCCTTCTTCAGACTGAGAGGGGAAAGAGACAGAAATAAGTAGTATAAGAAAATAACTGCAGATGCTGGTACAAATCGATTTATTCACAAAATGCTGGAGTAACTCAGCAGGTCAGGCAGCATCTCGGGAGAGAAGGAATGGGTGACGTTTCGGGTCGAGACCCTTCTTCAGACTGATGTCAGGGGGGCGGGACAAAGGAAGGATATAGGTGGAGACAGGAAGATAGAGGGAGATCTGGGAAGGAGGAGCGGAAGGGAGGGACAGAGGAGCTATCTAAAGTTGGAGAAGTCGACGTTCATACCACCGGGCTGCAAACTGCCCAGGCGAAATATGAGGTGCTGCTCCTCCAATTTCCGGTGGGCCTCACTATGGCACTGGAGGAGGCCCATGACAGAAAGCTCAGACTGGGAATGGGAGGGGGAGTTAAAGTGCTCGGCCACCGGGAGATCAGTTTTGTTAATGCGGACCGAGCGCAGGTGTTCAGCGAAGCGATCGCCGAGCCTGCGCTTGGTTTCACCGATGTAAATAAGTTGACATCTAGAGCAGCGGATGCAATAGATGAGGTTGGAGGAGGTGCAGGTGAACCTTTGTCTCACCTGGAAAGACTGTTTGGGTCCTTTGATGGAGTTGAGGGGGGAGGTAAAGGGACAGGTGTTGCATCTCGTGCGGTTGCAGGGGAAAGTGCCCGGGGTTGGGGTGGTTTGGGTAGGAAGGGACGAGTGGACCAGGGAGTTACGGAGGGGATGGGAAGATATGGCCAGTGGTGGGGTCCCGTTGTAGGTGACGGAAATGTTGGTGGATGATATGTTGGATCCGCTGGCTGGTGGGGTGGAAGGTGAGAACGAGGGGGATTCTGTCCTTGTTGTGAGTGGGGGGAGGGGGAGCAAGAGCGGAGCTGCGGGATGTAGAAGAGACCCCAGTGAGAGCCTTATCTATAATGGAGGAGGGGAAGCCCCGTTTTCTGAAGAACGAGGACATCTCGGAAGCCCTAGTGTGAAACACCTCATCCCGAGTGCAGATGCGGCGTAGACGGAGGAATTGGGAGTAGGGGATAGACTTTTTGCAGGGGACCGGGTGGGAAGAAGTGTAGTCCAGATAGCTGTGCGAGTCAGTGGGTTTATAGTAAATGTCCGTCCCTAGTCTGTCTCCTGTGATGGAGATGGTGAGGTCCAGAAACGGGAGGGAGATGTCAGAGATAGTCCAGGTATATTTAAGGGCAGGATGGAAATTGGAGGTGAAGTGTATGAAGTCAGTGAGTTCTGCATGGGTGCAAGAGGTAGCACCAATGCAGTCGTCGATGTAGCGGAGATGGAGTTCGGGGATGGGGCCAGTGTACATCTGGAACAGGGATTGTTTATAAAAGAAGCTTATAAATCATCCCAACATCTCACTTTCTAATCAGAGAGATTGATCGTTTGTGTCTCTGTAAGGCATAATGGTAATCTTCAGTATTCAGGGGACATTCTTTTGCCTTACGACTGACTCAAAAGATTTGATAAAGTGCAATTGAAGAGAATTCTTCAGAAAATAATTTGCAGACAAAATGGATACTAACACCACTGAATTCAACAATTATCTATTACAACATGGAACAGCCCAGTAACATTTGAGTTCACACCCTTTGTGTCTTAATGAATTTTATAGATGTCAGCAGGCATATCGAACTCTTTGTATTTTGTGTGATTTACTTACACTTTTATTTGACGGTTATTGAACAAAAGCTATTTATGTAATAGCTAGTGCATTGTTACAAGGACCAGTTTAGTACATGATTCTTTAGAGTAGATGGAGATGGTGAGGTCCAGAAACGGGAGGGAGATGTCTGTATGCTTTGTTGTCACCTTCTAGCTAATAATGATCTAGTCCACATTTTTTCTAGACAGAAATAAGGAAGTGTAAGGTGTGTGAGAGGAGATGGGAATCAAGAAAAAATGTAGACTAGATCATTATTAGCTAGAAGGTGACAACAAAACATACAGAGATAAAATTTATTCTGGGGTTTCTTCGACCAGTCTGACTGCCCCCTTGATTAAATTTTATCTTTGTATGCTTCGAACCACTGTGCCACCCCAAAAGTATATTTAGATACAGTAAATGGATGAGTAAGGAATTAAATAAATTACCCAGTCTCTCACTCTTCTGTTTGCTGGGGCTTCACGGATAAGTGGTGGCTGGCAGCAAGGAATCTCATGCCCTGTTACCCATTTGGGACTCTGACTGGTGAAGGCTGGCCTGGAGAACTCAAGGGTCGTGGCACCGTTCTGATCCCAGTCTGAGGAGAAGTCTATTGTACATAGTGAGTATACAGAATGAGGTGCTAGAGGAGGTAATTGAGACTGGTACTATAACTGCATTTAAAAAATGCTTGGACAGGTACATGGAAAAGAAAGGAGGGATGTGGGGCAAATGGGATTGGCTTAGATAGGATATCTTGATTTTCGATTTAGTTTTAGAGATTCAGTGTGGAAACAAGCCCTTCGGTCCACCGAGTCCATGCCAACCGACGTTCACCGGTACACTAGTTCCATGTTACCACACTTTCGCATCCTGCACACTAGGGGCAACTTACAGAAGCTGATTAACCTATAAACTTGCGCATCTTTGGAATGTGGGAGAAGCCGGTTGTTTGGTCCATGGGTTGGCATGGAGTTGGACCAACGGGCCTGTTTCCATGCCGTATGACTCCAACACTCTACAACTCATTCGCAGCATGCTCTTATAAACTAAAATAAATATTAAAGATGAAGAAGCTTGAGATGTTGAGAGAGGGAACGCTTATTAGGGAAGAGGCCCTTATTGTTCACACTTCCTCCCTAATCTACAAACGACAGTCAACTATTTAAGCTAGGTATCCCCCTTTGCGATGGTCTTGTCTTGTCTTGTTGATTTTGCACCAAACGCTGTCGGGGTATAAAAGTTCAGTCCCACATGCATGCAGTTGCAGATTTAAAATTTAGCGTTTGTAAGCAACAGTTTAAAAGATTTATTATCAGCAGCAGATTTTATATGCGGTGGCAAAGGATTCCAAACAGGGATGGTTCTGGGGTGCAGCGTGTAGCGGAGACAGCCTTTGTTGGTCTGGATGGTTATATAATTCAAGGATTGGTTTAGTCGAGTTCCTGGTTTGTTGTTCTGATTGTGTAAAAGATGGGCAATTTTGGATGGAGCTAATGAGTGGGTTTCGTTGTAGACTGCAGTAAGCCTGGTTATTATACGGCGTCTTTGGAGGGTGTCCTATTTGAGTTCATGAAGCATTTCTGTGACACTACTGGTCCTTCTAGTCACCGGTTACATGCCGGTGGGAACAGGGGTTATGTGTTACATCAAGTGCCGAGCCAATCTCGGCCATCTCCAGGGAAAACAGTTTGTCTTGGCTTGCTTCTAAATTAATTTGCAACTGCATGATCTGAAAGCTTATGATTTAGCAGTTCTTCTGATTGAGCCCAATCATTTTCCGAAGCACCAAATTTATTTTCTTAATGAACCTGCTTGTGTGACACAGTGACTGTTAGCAGACTACACCATTTTAGCTGAAGTGTTTTGATTTAACAGTTACGTTAGAGCTTTGGGCAAGTTTGGTCAGTAGATTATTATCTGTTAGTTAGCTAGTGTAGTTTATCATCACGTGTACCAAGGTACAGTGAAAAGCTTGTGAAAAGCTTGTGAAAAGTGAAGAAAATGTAAAGCTGGCTATTTTATGCATGAAAACATTTTTTATTACTTTGGAAAATACATCATTCTGATATCTCTGTACTGCATGCATCTCGAGGCTAACACAACCTCTCTGGACCCATGCAGCATAGGAATGGGTCTTTCCACCCAACTTGTCCAGCTGACCAAGTGGGTATTTTGCACATAGAGTTTACTACTCTAAATAGCATTTTACCTGAGCTTAACATAATTGTAGATACAAAGAAAGCTTTTCACTGTACCTCAGTACATGTGACAATAAACTGAACTGAACTGAACGAACTGCAGATGCTGGTTTACTGAAAAGGACATCAAGTGCTGGAGTAACTCAGCGGGTCAGGCAACATCTCTGGAGAACATGACTAGGTGACGTTTCGAGATGTGAGTCTGGAATACAGAGGAATACAGAGCTTTATTTGTCATTCGGTACCGAGGTACCGAACGAAATTACATTGCAGTCACACACAAAAAAAAAAGAACACAAGACACATGACCCCAACACAAACATCCATCACAGTGACTCCAAACACCCCCTCACTGTGATGGAGGCAACAAAACTTCCACTCTCTTCCCCACGCCCACGGACAGACAGCTCGTCCCCGACCGACCCGCACAGTCCCCGCAAGGGGATGGAAGTCCCCGCGGCCGAGCCGCACCGGGCGCTGAAAAGTCCCGTGGCCGAGCCGGCAATGGAAGGCCCCGCGGCCGAGCCGTACCGGGTGCTGAAACGTCCCGTGACCGAGCCGGGCGATGGAAGGCCCCGCGGCCGTACCGTGCGCTGCTAAGTCCCGCGGCCGCGGAGAAGGGTCCTTACTCATAACGTCACCTATCCATGTTCTCCAGAGATGCTGCCTGATCCGCTGAGTTACTCCAGCGCTTTGTGTCCTTTACATAATTGTAATGTAATTTCTATGCTTTAAAGACAATGTTCCATTCTCCACGGGAACTGCAACATTGCAACCTCATGGTCCCCATTTAACTGAAATAGCTACATTTGCATCATAAATGTGAATTTATATCGATACTGATTCAAGACTGGTAAATTATTTATTAATGCCCTTGCAAATGAAATGATTAATAGTTCTGAAATGAAACTCAATCTTATGGAGTATCACCAAATAGTGAATTATTATGTGGAAAGTAGTCTATCTAGGCAGTATTTTTGCGTCCAATGTCATCCACATTTTAGTGTTGCAGGCAATGAATTTTGGTAAGAAAATGTGTTTTGAAACTCAAAATCACAAAATAGATACATTTCTTTCAGAAAATAATCTTGTGCCAAAATACTTGGGTCAGAATTTTTAGATATTTTGGTATGTATCATGCCATTTATCCCTTATTTGTTATGTTTACATATCTGTTGTGCTGCTGCAAGTGAGAACTTCATTGCTCCGTTTCGGGACAAATGACAATAAAATGTTCTTGACACGAGCTGTGTATCGAGATACAGTGAAAATCGTGTGTGTTTATCCACTCAAATCAAATCACGAGTACAATAAAGCCATGCACAAGTACAACAGGTAGTGCAAAGAGAAAAATTCCAGAGTACAGAATATAGTGTTACAGCATTATAAAGTTACAGTCATTGAGGAAAAACTCCAATGTCCACAATGAGGTAGGTTGGAAGATCGAGACTACACCATTAGCTTATGGGAAAATAATTTAATGGAACATTGAACATAAAGAGTATAGCACAGGAATGGGCCCTTCAGCCCACAATGACTGTGCCGAATATGATGCGAAGTTTAAACTGATTTTATCTGCCTGTGCATGATCCATATCCCTCTATCCCCTGCACTTTGAGGTGCCTATCCAAAAGCCTCTTAAACACCACTATCTAACTGCCTCCACCACCACTGTTTACAGCCCTCTATCTCTAAAGCCGAAAGTAAAGTAAACATGAATCCTCCCTTGCACGAGGTTTTAACCAAGAACAAGCAACTAAATGAATCGGAATGCAGCACAGATAAAAGTGCGCCATTGTTTTGACAGATGGAGCATTGATGTGCCAGTTAACATTTGCCACAGGGAAACGTATCTCATAGATCCTGTGAGGGTCCATTTATTTTACTCAATAACTGTACGTTCAGTTCTTTGTTGGCCTTCCCTGCTGGTGAAGAGGATAGTTCATTGAGGCTGACCTGTGCCGAGCAAATTAAAAAGATTGGATATGGGAGGTAAAGGTCTCTCTTCCAGGAGCAGATGTTTGTATTATTATACATATTTAGCAATGAGATGCGAGAGATGAGGAAAAAAAATTCTCAAGTTGAATATCTATGCAGCCATAAGCTTCGTTTGGATTGCATTTGGTGGAATTAATGGCTCAATGGATATTAAACATGGATGAATGAAAGAAGCTGCTTGTGGCCTTGCTCAACAGGGGGAAAGTTTTATGATGTACAAACAGGAAAACTACACCAAATAAATCATGAATATATCTGAATATAGTCCAATGATAATTCTCTACAAACACTTGATCTGGATCGGGCTAAATTCTGAAGTAACGCATCAATTTAATGCAGCTCACTGCGAATCTGATTTGCGTTTGAATCGAAGCATGTTGAATGTGGTCAAAAAGAAAAATAATCCTGAATGCTGCTCAAGTGCAGAGTTCTTTCTTCCAATAATTTTATCCCCTGATTTCAGTCCATTAATGTGTTCAAAAGCACATATCTTGTGTCAATGTTTAACCGATTGAAATTGATCGATCGAAAGATACAGAAAGTCATCAGACCACCGAGTCCACGCTGACCATTGATCATCCGTTCGCACTAGGTCTTAGTTATCCCCACTTTCACATCCACTCCCGACACACTAGGGCAGTTTACAGAGGCCAATTAACGTATAAACCCTCATGCCTAGGGGGGAAACCGGGGTACCGAGAGGAAACCCATGCGGTCACAGGGAGAACGTGCAAACTCCACACAGACCAGCAGCTGAGGTCAGGATCAAACCCGGGCCTCTGCTGCTGCAGGACAGTGTCAGTACCAGCTGTGCCACTATGCCGCCCAGTCATAAAGTGACTTGCTGAAGAGACCACTCAGTAAGCCAAAGCTATTCTAAACTGCCATGGACTCCTGCAAAAAAAGAAACTAAGACATCCAGTTAACATAACTCACTCAACCATCCATAACTCACTCAGTGGAGAGACAGAGTGCGAAGTGTGACACTTTTACAGCAGCAGTAGCTTTGTATCTTTTTTGATCCACTGATAATTTTGTTTCCAAGGTTATTTCACCAATGAAGTTCACACCAGTCATTTGCAAGACTGACTTCAGCTTTATCCTTTGTGTCCTTTCTCTCAGGTCTTGGATCTTCTGAACAAATTAAACAGGTGTCAGATAGTGTACACCCAGTCCATAGATACGCTTCTCCAGAGATCAAGAGTCAACAGTGTTTTATTGTCATATATGTCTCAGACAGAACAATGAAATTCTTACTTGCAGCAGCACAACAGAGTATTTAAGCATAGTACTCTGTAAACAATATAATAAACAAGAAAAAAAAGTTCAGTACATGTATTTGTGTGTATGTATATATACATACACGTGCATATGCGAGCGTGTGTGTGTATATATATAAACATAGCACAAAAAGTAAGGAGATTTGTGTTTGGTAGATTATTTCTTTGTTGTAACAATGCTTCCTGGCAATAAATCTTATACCGTTGGAAAGCCTGTTTATTTCCCTTTTAAATGGTGCCACATTTGTAAGGAACATGCATTTGTGGGATGAGCAGCAGAGCTGAGTATATGGGTTGCGCACATGAAAAATTTGCCAAATCTTCTCTGCCAATGCCAAACAGCTTATTCTGCTGTTGCTATTGACTCTTGTTTTGAGCTTCTGGTACCCCCAGGTGCTGACAATCAGGTGCCTGATTGGCACCTGATTAGCAGCATCTGTGAGCATGGGCCCTGCTACAGTGGTCAGTAGGTGGCTGCTCCAAGAATCGGCATGCCACGTTTGACTGATCTGGATAGGGCCCGTGCGATAGGGCAACTTCAAGCTGGTGTTCCGCAAAACCAAGTTGCGGCATTATTTGGAGTGAGCCCTAGTACCATCTCCAAAGTGAAGGCCAAGTTCCATATAACGGGGGATGTCAGAGACAGGCCACGAAGTGGGCGTCCCAAGAAGACGACACCCGAAGAAGACCGTTTCCTCACCCTGTCAGCACTTAGGAACCGTAGACTGTCTTCTACAGATTTGCACTCAAGGTTTGCAGGACGATATGGCCGACGGCTCTCTGCCCAGACAATTCGGAACAGACTGCACGCAGCCGATCTCCGGTCTCATAGGGCTGCCAGGAGGCCTGCCATGACTGCCCTTCACCGTCAGGCCCGTTTGCGCTGGTTTCAGCAACACGTGCACTGGAACCTGAACATGTGGAGGAACGTTATGTTCAGCGATGAGTCTAGATTCTGCCTATGGCAGTTGGCTCATAGGGTCAAAGTGTGGAGAAGACGCGGAGAACGCTATGCTGATTGCTGCACCGATAGAGTCACATCTTTTGGTGGAGGCAGTGTGATGGTGTGGGGCGGCATCTCCCTCACTGGAAAAACGAGGCTTGTCATCATTGGAGGCAATCTCAATGCAGAGAGATATCGAGATGAGATTCTGCAACCAGTGGCAATCCCATATCTCCACAGTCTGGGACCGAACTCTATCCTCCAAGATGACAATGCTCGCCCCCACAGAGCAGGGTTTCTCAGAGACTACTTCCAGAATTTGGGAGTGGAGAGGATGGAATGGCCTGCCAGCAGTCCTGACCTCAACCCCATTGAACACTTGTGGGATCAGCTTGGGCGTGCTGTTCGTGCCAGAGTGACCAACACAACCACGTTGGCTGACTTGCGACACATGCTGGTTGCAGAATGGGATGCCATCCCACAACAGTGTGTGACCAGGCTGGTGACCAGCATGAGGAGGAGGTGCCAGGCTGTTGCGGCTGTGTATGGTTCTTCCACACGCTACTGAGGCTCCTGTTTATTAAATGAATAAATTGTTAAATTGCCAATATGTCTTGTTTCTCCAGACTTCAATCATCCAATCCACCAAACAACACCGAACAAGAGTCAATGGCAGAATAAGCTGTTTGGCATTGGCAGAGAAGATTTGGCAGATTTTTCATGGGCGCAACCCACATACTCAGCTCTGCTGCTCATCCCACAAATGCATGTTCCTTACAAATGTGGCACCATTTAAAAGGGAAATAAACAGGCTTTCCAACGGTATAAGATTTATTGCCAAGAAGCATTGTTACAAAAAAGAAATAATCTACCAAACACAAATTTCCTTACTTTTTGTGCTATGTTTATATATACATCTATCTTATTAAAAGTCAGATCTTGTGTTGAATGTATATGTATATATCTGTAATTTCGCTGATTACGGCAAAACGGTAAACCGTAGCGCCACGATTTTTGCACCGCCTTAATCACCACGCGGACAGCTGCTGGAAAATGATATTTTTGTTTATTTTGGTTGCATATTGTTTAAGTTACAGAGGTTTTAAAGCGCTGCCCCCCCTGATTTATTGAAGGTTTTTAGGGGGGCGCTGTGGTGCGGCTGTGCTCAGTACGCATGCGCGGCATCTCCTCACTTGTATATATATTTCACTGATTCGGCTGATTACGGCAAAACGGTCAACCATAGCGCCACAATTTTTGCACCGCCTAATCACACCGCTGGACGCTTGCCGAAAATGATGTTTTTATTTAATTCGGTCGTTTATTTTTTAAGTTACAGAGGTTTAAAAGTAAATCTATTTTTTCTCTCAGTTATTTCGGCTGATTTCGGCAAAAACGGTGAACCGTAGTGCCACGATTTTTGCACCGCCTTAATCACCACGCTGAACGCTGCTGGAAAATGGTTTTTTTAATTTGATTTTTCAATTGCCTTCAGCGTGTGACGTCAAAAAGCTCGCGCAACCCCCCTCCTACTATAAGAAAATAACTGCAGATGCTGGTACAAATCGATTTATTCACAAAATGCTGGAGTAACTCAGCAGGTCAGGCAGCATCTCGGGAGAGAAGGAATGGGTAACGTTTCGGGTCGAGACCCTTCTTCAGACCCTCTCCTACTGATTTATTGAAGGCTTTCAGCGTGGAGCGTCTGTGTGTATGGGCTCACCTCTCCTCTCTCCCCTTGCTTCTCTCCTCTCTCCCACACCCGGGAGACCCTCTCCCCGCTATCCCCCCCCACGGAACTTTCACTAATGCGCTCCCCGCCCCCCCCCCCCGGGACCTGTTGGTGCTGGGGGCAAGAGAGAGTAGGGGAAAGGGGTGTGCTGGGGAAAGGGCGGAGAGTAAGAGTGTGTCTGGGGGAGAGAGAATAGTGGCGGGGTCTGAGAATGGGGACTGGGGAGGGGGACAACAGGGGTCGTCCGGAGGGGGCTTTGTGGTGGGGGAAATAGGGGTACTGGGAAAAGGGAAGGTCGTGGGGAAAGGGGGGGTGTGGGGAGATTAAGATTGGGGTTGGGGTTGGGGGAGGAGAGAATGGGGGGGGTGGGAATGGGCCCAACGGGCCCTCTTCGCTAGTATATAATAAATATATATATATATATATATAGATACACACACACACACACACATACATATACGCGCACACACACATAAAAACAAACAAACAATTATAGTGCAAAAAGACAAAACCAATGCCCCAAGTCTGCAGTTTGAAGCTTATTTGGAAGTTGCAATGTTTAATAGCCTGATGGCTCTGGGAAGAAGCTATTCCATAACCTGACCTACTGAGTAACTCCAGCACTATGTGTCTATCTTAAACAAAGATACTGTCCCTACAGCTGTGCTGTAAATAGTTCTTGCTCGCCCTATTTGTGTTTTGCTGAGAGTCAGCCACACGTTTTCTCATCTGCAGCGGATCAACGAAATCTGGCAAATTACTCTCCATGTCCATACGTGGAGTATATGAGGACTTCAGTAAAGCATTCAACAAGGTTCCTCATGGTAGGCTGCTCTGGAAGGTTAATTCAGACAGGATCCAAGGGGAGATAGCTGAATGGATAGAAAATTGGCCATGGAAGGAAACAGAGGGTGATGGTGGAAGGTTGCTCCTCGGACTGGAGGCCTGCGACCAGTGGTGTGCCTCAGGGTTCGGTGCTGGGGTCATTACTGTTTGGCATCTAGATCATTGATTTGGATGAGAACATACAGGGTCTGAGCTAGAGGGATAGGTTGAGTAGGCTGGGACTCTATTCCTTGGAGCGCGTTTTTTCTTCTTTTCTGGAATTTTTCTCTTTGCACTACCTGTTGTACTTGTGCATGGCTTTATTGTACTCCTGATTAGGAGTCAGGTGTGGATTTGTCAATGACCACTGTCCGCAGAAGACTTCATGAACTGAAATACAGAGGCTACACTGAAAGATGCAAACCTCTGGTTAGCCGCAAAAATAGGATGGCCGGGTTACAGTTTGCCAAGGTACTTAAAGGAACAACCACAGTTCTGGAAAAAGGCCTCGAGGACAGATGAGACTTAGATTAACTTATATCAAAGTGATGGCAAGAGCAAAGTATGGAGGAGAGAAGGAACTGCCCAAGATCCAAAGCATACCACCTCATCTGTGAAACACAGTGGTGGGGGTGTTATGGCCTGGGCATGTATGGCTGCTGAAGGCACTGGCTCACTTATCTTCATTGATGATACAACTGCTGATGGTAGACACATCCTATCTGCTCAAGTTCAAACAAATGCCTCAAAACTTACTGGCCGGCAGCTCATTCTACAGCAAGACAATGATCCCAAACATATGGCTAAAGCAACAAAGAAGTTTTTCAAAGATAAATAATGGTCAATTCTTGAGTGGCCAAGTCAATCACCCGATCTGAACCCAATTGAGCATGCCTTTTATATGCTTAAGAGAAAACTGAAGGGGACGAGCCCCCAAAACAAGCATTAGCTAAAGATGGATGCAATACAGGCCTGGCAGAGCATCACCAGAGAAGACAACTGGTGATGTCCATGAATCACAGACTTCAAGCAGTCATTGGATGCAAAGGATATGCAACAAAATACTGAACATGACTACTTTCATTTCATTAATGGTGCAGTTGACGGTTGGCAGAATGGCCTAATTCTGCTCCTATCACTTATGAACTATGAATTTATGAATTATTTGCCAGTCGCAGCTTCATCAGGTTGTATTATTAATTCCTCCTCAAAGATACCAGTGCAGACAATTGCCTGACCCTTTAATATCCCCAGTTCATGTCACAGACCATTAATGTAAGTTAGGTGTTGAGAAGAATGAGGGGGGGACCCCATTGAAACATACAGAACAGTGAAAGGCTTGGATAGAGTGGATGTAGATGGGATGTTTCCACTAGTGGGAGAGTCTAGGACTAGAGGTCATAGCCTCAGAATTAAAGGACGTTCTTTTCGGAAGGAATATGAGAAGATATTTCTTTAATCAGAGGGTGGTGAATCTGTGGAATGTTTTGCCACAGAAGGCTGTGGAGGCCGTCAGTGGATATATTTAAAGCAGAGATAGATAGATTCTTGATTAGTACAGGTGTCAGGGGTTATGGGGAGAAGGCAGGAGAATGGGGTGAGGAAGGAAAGATAGATCAGCCATGATTGAATGGTAGAGTAGGCTTGATGGGCCCAATGGCCCAATTCTCCTCCTAATGACCCTATGAAACTGGAGACTGATCTTCGATTCCTTCAAATACTCAGCCAGTTTTACCTTCAAAGTGACCATGATTTCTGCCTCAATCACCCTCTGTGGTAACATTTCCAATGCTCCAGTAACTTAATGTATTTTCACAATCTCTCTCCCAATTCTTGTGGTGACAATTTTAAGTTTAATGTCTCTTGTCACTAACTCCCTGACTAAAGAGAAAGGATTTCTATTTTCACTGAAAAAACCCCCTCAAATAAATCTTTTCTCAGCCTTCTGCTGCAGCAGAAATAGATTCAGTATATCAGGTTTCTACTCATACTTATAATTTCCCATTGCTAACATTTCATGGTGAATCTATACTGCTCTGTCCCTTTGGCCCAAATGTCATAGAACGAAGCAAAGTATAACACAGGGACAGTGCCTTCGGCCCACGATGTCTGTACCGAACATGATGCCAAGTTTAACCAACCTCATCTGCCTGCATTTGATCCATACCCCTCCGTTCCCTGCATATCCATTCATTCCTGAAAGCCTCAAATGCCACTATCACACCTGCATCCACTACTACCCCTGGCAGCCTGCTCCAGGCACCCAACACTCTCAGTGTAAAAACAAAACCTGCACTACACATCTCCTTTAAACTTTCCCCATCTCATTCCTCAGGACATTTCCATCCTGGGATAAAGGTTCTGACTGTCTACCCTATCTATACCTCTCATATTTTTATATGCTTCTGTCAGGTCTCCCCTCAGCCTCCAGCATTCTCGAGAAATACAACGCAGGTTTGTCCAACCTCCTCTTGTAGCGAATACACCCTCATCCAGGCAGCACTCTGGTGAAACTCTTGTACACCCTCTCCATAGCCTCCACATCCTTCCTGTAATGGGGCGACCAGAACTACATGCAAGATGTCCTTGCAAATGATTGTGTTGTGAAGCCAGAACCTTGCAGGTGCGGGCAGAGTGGCACAGGGGTGGCACAGTGGCAGAATTGCTGCCTCACAACGCCAGAGACCCGGGTTCGATCCTGACCATCAGTGCTGTCTGAATGGAATTTGTACGTTCTCCCTGTGACTGAGTGCGTTTTCTCCGGGCGCTTCGGTTTCCTCCCACATTCCCAAGACGTGTAGGTTAATTGGGTTCCGTAAATTGTCCCTCATGCATAGGGTAGAACTAGTGTACAGGGTGATCGTTGGTTGGCTTTGGACTCAGTGGGCTTCTGCTTCTGCTGTCTCTGTTTGTTGTCATTTGCCTGACTGGGGTCAGTTGACTGGGCTCACCACGAGAAGGTCGACAACATGAGCCCCATACTTGCCCTACTCCGACGGATCTCCTGCCGGTGCTCGCAGGTATCGCACCAGCCAAGCTTCGCAGAGAGTTCTTCACTCATAGGCTGGTGTGCAAGGCCCCATCGGACGCCAAACATCCTTTGCACCACCTCGCCCAGGATCCACAGCAACAGAAACCTCAACGCCTGTCATCTCGTCACCCTTTCTCCTGTCATGCAGCGACCCTCTGTGGCTCCGGTTTCAACATACTAGGAGCATGGAGAACCAGCTGGGAACAGACATCGCCACCTCCTCGATTCACTATCGCACCGAACACCACAGCCCCACCCGGCTCGGACATGCCCCGCAAAGAGTGGGCCGCCCTGAACCGGCTCCGCACAGGGGTCGGCCGGTTCAACGCCAACATGCATCGTTGGGGGTTGCGTTCATCAGCAGCCTGCGTGTGTGGAGCAGACCAGCAAACAGCGCAGCACGGCATTTTCGACTGCACTGTCCACCATCCCCCTGGTGAAGGAGTAGACCTCACGGCCCTCGACAACAGCACATTGCACTGGCTACAGCACCTGGAGGGCGTTACATAACTTCTGCTGCCTCAAACGCAAGAACGCTGTATCTCGAAGCTAAACTAAACTAAAGCCTGATTTCTGCCAAGGTTTTATCACTCTCTGCAGCTGTGTTTTCATTCATCTCCCTGTTCATCATCAATAACTATGAATGATGTCCATTCCCACTCGTGCCTGATGAAAGAAAAAAATAGGAAAAAAACCACAGCATGTCGGAAAGATTCATAAAAAGAGGTGAGATGTGATGGAGACAACAGAAGCTATATATTATGAATTACCCCCACACAATGTCACAAATGATCGAAACAATGGGAAAAATCGCAACAAAACAAGGATGGTAGAAAGTGAAAGTAGTGAGGAATGCTGTTGAAGATTCAATGGTTCAATGGTCCTTTATTGTCATGTGTACAGTGGAATTTGATTTACCATACAGTCGTACAAAAACAAGCACCAAGATACATAACTACATAAACAGCCACCACAGCAGCGTGTGAGAATCCCCCAGGGCACACAGCATGAGCAGAGACCCACAGCCATCCGTTCAATGTCCGGGCCACACACACGCTCCTTCACCGTGATGTGACCAGAGTTGTACCGACCGCTATCACTCTCTCTGCAGTCCCTGTCCGCCCGAACAGTCAGAAAGCCGTCCACACTCGCACCAGACTCCGGGATGTCCACATGGAGCCATGTCCCCGCAAACACTGACATCACTGCACTCACGCCAATCCCTCCGAGTCCCCACCATCGCAGGCAGCACGTCCATCTTGTTTGTTTGGCGACCTCACTGTGATGGAAGGCAAATAACTTGTACTTTCTTTCCTCCTTTTCTCCCACGGTCGCGTCAAATCGAAATATCCGCAGCCGGGGCGATCGAGGCTCCCGCGATTGGGATGGTCGAGGCTTCCGCAGTTGTGGCTCCCGGAGTCGATCCCTAACAAAGGGACCGCAAGCTCCACGATGTTAAGGCCGCTGTGCGGACGGAGATACGATACGGAAAAAGTCGCATCTCCGTCGAGGGAAGAGATAAAAAAAAGTTTCCCCCAACCCCCACCCCCACATAATACAAAACTAAACTTTCACTCTCACATACAAATAAAAACAAACTAAAACAACAGAAGAAGGGGACGAGACAGGCCGTTGGCGAGGCTGCCACTTACGGCGCCACCCGGTGCCCCTTAATGTGTAGGGAGTGGATAAGAAAATTGGAAGACATAGATTGCAGAATAATAAGGAAAATAAATATCTTCCATGCTGCATTGGAGAGATAATTATCAACATGGAGCACAAAGTAAGATTAATAACAGTTAATACGGCAAAGGCAGTACAATGATTCAATCTCTTCCAAAGTTAAATGCAAACACTAATTGAACATAATTACAGCAAAGTTGAGATGCATGAAATGGGACCATAGCCGCACAGCGGCATAGCTGGTAGAGACCCGGGTTCCATCGCCACCTCGGGTGCTGTCAGTGTGGAGTTTGCATGTTCTCCCTGGGTATCCACTGGGTGCTCCGGTTTCCTTACACGATTCCTAAAGATGTGCTGGTTTACAGGTTACTTGACTTCTGTATTCTGCCCCTTAATGTGTAGGGAGTCGATAAGAAAATTGGATAACATGGAACTCGTGTGAATGGGTAATCATAAAATGCTGGAGTAACTCAGTCGGTCAGGCAGCATCTCTGGAGAAAAGAAATAGGTGACGTTTTGATCGAGACCCTTCTTCAGACTGGGGTTCAGGGGAGAGGGTAACTAGAGGTATGAGAAGATTAAGGACAAATCAGAGCCGACACCGATGACCAAGGAAAGGTGGAGCCCACAATGGTCCAATGTTGACTGTGGAAGAGGTGATAGCAAACGGATATGTGGATGAAAACAGTGAAACCTGCATGATGACCAGGGTGGGGGAGGGACAGAGATGAAGAGGGAATGTAAGGGTTACTTGGAATTTGAGAAATCAATGGCATTCTCTGCCTCAGAAGGCAGTGGAGGCCAATTCTCTGAATGCATTCAAGAGAGAGCTGGATAGAACCCTTAAGGATAGCGGAGTCAGGGGGTATGGGGAGAAGGCAGGAACGGGGTACTGATTGAGAATGATCAGCCATGATCACATTGAATGGCGGTGCTGGCTTGAAGGGCCGAATGGCCTCCTCCTGCACCTATTGTCTATTGTCTAATACTCATACCACTGGGTTGCGAGCTGCCAAAGGGTGATCGATGGCTGGCATGGACAGTGGGCCAAAGGGCCTATTTCCATGCTGTCTCTCTGAACTAAAATTAAACCAATTGTAATACTCAGCAGGTCAGTCAGTATCTGTAAAGCTGAAAGTGAGTTTATGACATTATGGATATCCAAACTTCCAATGCATCAGTGGAAATTGAAACACCATAAAATATAACAATGTGTTATGTATAGATTTACAGTATTTCAATCATAGATTTTCAGGGGTGTTTTTTCAGTTTTACATTTCCGGGTCTTTGTTTATACACATATGTATTCATACTATGGATTTGGAAACAATCCCGATAGTTTTAGACATCATTACATTACATTACGTTTTACTGTTCTGTTTCCCAGGGAGTTAAAGTACAATTTTATGTTTATTGACTTATTTTCATGGTCACTCTGTAAAAAGGAAAGCAAGGCAGACTTTTGATGAGAAATAAAATAGTTGCTATGAAGGAAATATATCTTGGTCACAATAAGACAAGTCAGATTATGATTAATTTTCGATGGTAAAGTTTGTGAGAAGTCGGGAATAGGATTCCCTAACTTTTCTTTCAGCAATGGAGAAGGAAACTGGATTGGATAGGAGCAAGAGCTTAATCTGCTTCTACTTTGGTTAAGAAATAATGGTGGCATTTTTTAATCTCCTTGTAATAGGCTTAGGTTTATTACTGTCTCAATAGTTTAGTTTAGTTTAGTTTAGAGGTACAGTTTGGAAACAGGCCCTTTGGCCCACTGAATCCAAAACACCCCTGAAAATCTGTGATTGAAATACTGTAAATCTATAACACATTATTATATTTTATGGTGTTTCAATTTCCACTGATGCATTGGAAGTTTGGCTGAATCCATGCCAACCAGTGACCACTGTATGCTCACACTATCCTACACACTAGGGATAATTTACAATCTTTACCAAAGCCAGTTAACCTACAAAACTGTATGTCTTTGGAGTGTGGGAGGAAACCAGAGCATTGGGAGAAAACCCCTACAGTCACAGGAAGAATGTACAAACTCCGTACAGACAGCACCCGTAGTCAGGCTCGAACCCGGGTCCCTGGTGCTGTAAGGCAGCAACTCTACCACTGCACCACACTGCTGCCCCATGTACTGAGGTACAGTGAAAAACTTTGTTGTGCATGCTATCCAGACAGATACATACAATGAAGTCAAACTCAAAAACAATAGATAGAACAAAGGGGAAGATATAGGGTGCAGGATATAGTTCTCAACCTTGTGGTGCATCAGTTCCATGGATATAGTCCAATGTTCTCAATGGGTAGCGGTGAATCAGACCTAGCTTACAGAATGACCATTTAGAATAAAGGTCCTGACCCGAAACATCACCTGTTCCTTCTTCCCCCAGAAACACTGCCTGACCCGCTGAGTTATCCAACGCATTGTGCCTTGTATTCAAATATTCACAGTCAGGATGGAACCCGTGTCTGTGGCGGGTTAATGCAGCAACTCTACCACTGCACCTGATTATTAAAATAGTTTTATGAATCTTATTTAACTTATAATTACAGGATTTATTTTTGCTGCTTTTTGTTTTGCCTTTTTTCTTTCTTAAAATTGGTCTTGAAATCAATGATTGATCATGTGAAAAGTTGATTTTCCCAACATCACATAGTTCAAGATCGACATACATAAATAAGGACGTTAATTTCTGCCACTTTATTTCTTATTTCTTTATTTTTTAGTCTGGTGGCTGTTTTATCAAAGACTTGTCCCAATCTGGTCATTCCTTCTTAGTCCCTATTAGTATTTTACTTCAAAACTCTTGAAACATAACACCATCACACCTCATTAATGTCCTTTTCCTATGTGATTGTTCAGTGCATCATTACTGTTTATATGAAATATGATATTTTGTTCTATGATTGATGCCTGCAGTATTTAAACATGCAAATCTTTGCCAATTGTACATTATTCCATTTGTTCCATAAGAAATGCAATCAACTCAATTTATTCCCTTGATTTTTTAAGTTTGTTTTCACCTTCGAATACATTCTTGCATTGGAATCAAATGAATAATTCAACGATTTAACAGTGAAATTATGAACCAAAGCTCAACATTCACATTTTCAAGGTCAGAGCAAAAAATAAATTTGGCTTTGACAAATTATTATATGTTGTATCTTCATTAGATTATATTGCTGCAGCCAAGTTGAAATGTTGGATATGAAGTGGGAAGGGCAGAAATAAATAACTCACTTTTGAAAGGTTTCGTAAATAGGGCGGCACAGTGGTGCAGCAGTAGGAGTTTCTGCCCTACAGCACAGAGACCCGGGTTCGATCCTGACTATGGGTGCTGTTTGTACAGAGTTTGTACGTTCTCTCCGTGACCGCGTGGGTTTTCCCTGGGCGCTCCGGTTTCCTCCCACATTCCAAAGGCGTACAGGTTTGTAGGTTAATTGGCTCCGGTAAAGATTGTAAATTGTCCCTTTGTGGGTAGATTGGTGTGAGTGTTCGGGAATCGCTGGTCTGCGTGGACTCGGTAGACCGATGGGCCTGTTTCCACCTTGTATCACTGAACTAAACTGAACTTTATAAAAAGCTAGATCATACTTTTTATTTGTTGGAGAAAATCTATTTTTCAGAGATATTTGTTGCCAGCCCATTATTCCAGCCTATACTCTCTTTATTTCAAGTCTTGATCTCTCATCTATTGTAGTAAATCACAATTGGTAGCAATGCCTTGGGAATTGTCAACCACTGCACTGTTCCACACGTTCCATATTTCTTCCTTCCCATGAGGAATAGTAAATATCTATCGGGTCAGTTGGTCTGATTAAGAGTACCTGCTATATTACAATGAAAAGGAATTTAGAGAGAATATTAATTAATGAAAGTTACTCAATTTCAAATTACTAGAAAACTGCAGTAAAAAACAAATTCTAATGCAGTAATTCCCAAATGTTTTGTTCTCCCTCACGGCTGTTAGCTGTGTGGAATAAATTACCATGCTGCTTTAGCTTCCCAGAACAGTTTTCCATATCATCGCAGCTTTATTCCTTTTTAGATGACAGCCTTTTTGACGTGGTGAGATTCAGCTTCATGTATTTACTATTTGCTTTGGTGAAAAACTGGGTATCAAGCTAGATCATTGTAAAATTACATCTTGGGATATTGTAATAATTTGGACAACATTGGCTTTGTGATATTTCAATGGATTTTAAACGTGTTATTTGTTGTTCAATGAGAGATGGTCGTGGTCGACAATTGTGAAGGACTTAGCCAAGTTCATTGAGTCCAATTTAAAAGGAACCCAAAAGGTCAATTTTAAAGTGAAAGTAAAGATGACATTTTTTTTTTGTGCGAGTAGAATTAACAATTGCATGTTTTTTTTGTTGTTTAGTGCTTGCAAAATACATATGTGCAGAACTATTGTTCCCAATGTGGAAATGTCAAAGACTAGAGGGCACAGCTTCAAGGTGAGAAGGGGCGAGTTTAAAGGAGATGTGCAGGGCAAGTTTTTTTTCCACACAAAGAGTGGTAGGTGCCTGGAATGTGCTGGTGGAAGCAGACACGATTGTGGGATTTAAGAGGCTTCTAGATAGGCACGCGGATGTGCAGGGAATGGAGGGATCTGAACCACATGCAGGCAGAGGAGAATAGTTTGACTTGGCATTATGTTCGACGTGGACGTTGTGGGCTGAATGGCCTGTTCCTGTACTGTTCTATGTTATAGAAAGTCAAGATGTCATCAAATGAGTTCAGCAAGTGATTAGAAATTGTTGTAAGGTTAGCAACGAGCAGAATTCTACTTTCACTGACATCATTACCACACAGCTTTCTGATACAATTCAAAAATAACAGTTTTGTCTTCAATAATTGTTTCTCTGAGCATGGAGTGATGTACACCTCATTATTAACTCTGCCCTTCAGTAACACGATAAGGGCTATTCAACTGGTTGAAGGTGTTCAGTCACCCAAAGCAATGAAAGGAATTAGTTGACAAGGTGGAATTGTATATTTAAAGGGAGAATTTACCTTCTTGATCCGATTGCAGTTTCAGAAGAAAAAAAAGGCACAGAACCACAGAATAGTATTAGAAGAAATACTAAAACGTGGAACTCACTGAAGTGTGGAGTGGTTGAAGCAGAATCTGTTGAACTGAAAGCTTGAGGCGTGCAGGAAAGAGAAAGTAATAGTAATAGAATAACGTGATGAGAAATTGTGTGGCGATAATTGGAACAGTGGGAGGTTTGTGTGAGACTAGTTGGACAGAATGATCTGTTTTGATTCATAGAAACATAGAAAATAGGTGCAGGAGGAGGCCATTCGGCCTTTTGAGCCAGCACCGCCATTCATTGTGATCATGGCTGATCGTCCCTAATCAATAACCCGTGCCTGCCTTCTCCCCATATCCCTTGATTCTACTAGCCCCTAGAGCTCTATCTAACTCTCTCTTAAATCCATCCAGTGATTTGGCTTCCCCTGCCCTCTGTGGCAGAGAATTCCACAAATTCACAACTCTCTAGGTGAAAATGTTTTTTCTCACCTCAGTTTTAAATGGCCTCCTCTTTATTCTAAGACTGTGGCCCCTGGTTCTGGACTCGCCCAACATTGGGAACATTTTTCCTGCATCTAGCTTGTCCAGTCCTTTTATAATTTTATATGTTTCTATAAGATCCCCTCTCATCCTTCTAAACTCCAGTGAATACAAGCCTAGTCTTTTCAATCTTTCCTCATATGTCAGTCCTGCCATCCCAGGGATCAAGCTCGTGAACCTATGCTGCACTGCCTCAATTACAAGGATGTCCTTCCTCAAATTAGGAGACCAAAACTGTACACAATACTCCAGATGTGGTCTCACCAGGGCCCTATACAACTGCAGAAGAACCTCTTTACTCCTATACTGATTCCTTACATTCTATTCCACCGTTACTTTATTACGAATTTAATTCTCTTGAAATATTTTCATATCCTGTGTTCCAACATATGGTCATAGAGTCACAAAGCATGGAAACAGGTCCTTCAGCACAACTTCCCCAAGACGACCAAAATGGCCCATATACATTAATCCCACATGCCCGCGCTCGGCCCATATCCCTCTAAACCTTATCTATCCACGTACCTGTCCAAATGTTTTGTAAATGCTGTTTTAGTATCTGCCTCAATTACCTCCTCTGGCAGTGTGTTCCATATACCCATCACCCTCTGTGTGAAAAAGTTGCCCCTCGGGTTCCTATTAAATCTTTTCCCTCTCATCTTAAATCTGTGTCCCATGGTTCTTGATTCCCTGACTGGGTAAAAGACTCATAACCTATAAAAAGGAAAAAAGCCCAGATTTATACAAGGGATTTATTAAGCAGTAATTCTGTTAAAAAAAAATTGGAGTGTAATATTAAACCAATTTAGAGAAATTGGTGCGTTTTCTTTCAATCTCCATTTGAACATATTGGGGACTGATGAAACTTGACTCAATAAGATGTGCCAATTGGCCGTTTAAGGAGCCATAAACGTTAAACAAATGGAGGAGTGTAGGAAGGAACTGCAGATGCTGGTTTACACCGAAGATAGACACAAAATGCTGGAGTAACTCAGCAGTTTAGGCAGCATCTATGGAGAAAAGGAATAGATGACATTTTGGATCGAGACCTTTCCTCAGACTGAGAGTCAGGGGAGAGGGAACTAGAGATACAGTATAAAGAGATACAAAGAACAAATGAATGAAAGGTATGCAAAAGGACAAATCAAGGCCACAACGATGATCCAGGAAAGGTGGAGCCCACAATGGTCCATAGTTGGCTGTGGAGAAGGTGAGAATGAGTGAAAGTACGAGTGAAATAGCGAAACCAAGCAGGACGACAGTGAAACTAATTGGACGACTAGGGTGGGGGAGGGATGGAGAGAGAAGGAATGTGAGATTGAAAGCAAACTTACTCATTTACCCTCCAATATCTCACAAAAATACTGCTTAATAATGCTTCTGCTTCTCAGCTCTGGTTCCCTGTTGCAGCCATTAAAATGAGAAATTGCTGCATCCACACAGATTCTATCCAGATCTGCCAAATCCATGGATTGAGTGGTGAGTTACGCATTCGGGCCACACAGCTGAAGTCATTACAGTGGGTGCCAAGTAGATTCTGTTACAGAGGTTGTGACATATAGTGCATTAAAACCTCAAACTGAATCGCTGTTGAGATTGCACCAAGAAACATGCACTTCTGATTTCGATTCCGCTGTAAAGTGGTCCTGACTTCCCATCTACCCCATTGGAGACCTTTGAACTGGACTTCACTGAACTTTCCCTTGCACAGAACGTTATTCCCTTTATCCTGTGTTTGTACACTGTGGATGGCTTCGGGTGCTGTACTGTAAGGAGTTTGTACGTTCTCCCCGTGACCTGCGTGGGTTTTCTCCGAGATCTTCGGTTTCCTCCCACACTCCAAAGACTTACAGGTATGTAGGTTAATTGGCTGGGTAAATGTAAAAATTGTCCCTAGTGGGTGTAGGATAGTGTTAATGTACGGGGATCGCTGGGCGGCACGGACTTGGTGGGCCGAAAAGGCCTGTTTCCGGCTGTATATATATGATATGATATGATATGATATAGTCTTTTCACTGACTGGATAGCACACAACAGAAAAAGCTTTGCACTGTACCTTGGTACCTTTAATAAACTAAACTAAACTAAAGAAATTCTGTCACACACACACACACACACACACACACACACACACACACACACACACACACACACACACACACACACACACACACACACACACATACACACCCACACACGCACGCACGCACGCACACACACACAAGTTCTTTCACAAGGTTCTGAGGCCATAGAATTTTAAAACTGAATGCATGAACTCTGCCACCAAAACAAAAAGACCGGAGGCAATGAAATTTGCCACCACCTTGGCCATGCTCTCACTTCAGTCTTGCATTGGGGAGATGGTATCAGAGTCTGAAAACTGTGACCTCCAGGTTCAGGAACAGCTTCTTCTCAGCAACCATCAGTCTCTTGAACACTACAGGAATGAGAAGGTTAACCTATGATGAGTGTTTGCCGGCACTGTGCCAGTACATCCTGGAGTTTAGAAGAATGAGGTGGACCTCATTGAAACGTATAGAATAGTGAATGGCTTGGATAGAGTGGATGTGGAGAGGATGTTTACACCAGTGGGAGAACCTAGGACTAGAGGTCGTAGCCTCAGAATTGAAGGATGTTCTTTTAGGAAGGAAATGAGGAGAAATGTCTTTAGTCAGAGGGTGGTGAATCTATGGAATTCGTTGCCACAGAAGGCTGTGGAAGCCATCAGTGGAAATATTTGTAAGGCAGAGATAGATGGAATTATTGATTAATACAGGTGTCAGATGTTATGTGGAGAAGGCAGGAGAATGGGTTAGGAGGGCGAGATAGATCAGCCATGATTGAATGGCAGAGTAGATTTGATGGGCCGAATGGCCTAATTCTACTTCTATCACTTATGACCTTATGACCTTAAATGCCAACTAAACTACAAGCTATCAACTGTCTTGGTGGCACTGGGGACTTTCGGATTTTGTTGTGCGCTAATATCGTTATTTTTAAATTTATTGAACTTTGTTTTTTGCTTATTATGTCTATGAGTACTGTATTAACAGACCCGGAATGCTGCTGCAAATCAGGGTTGCTCTGTTTTCGGTACATATGGCAATTAAACCCACTTGACGTGACTCTTGATTTTCCAGCCCAACATCCTTCAAATATTACATGAACTAGAAAGATGAGCGAAGGACAAGAAATGAATGAAAAGTTATCACAAGACAGGAACACATGAGTGCACACAATGCACATGCTCACACACTTTGAGATCATTAAAGGGATGAGGTCAGGTTCCTCCATTGCAAGAGGCAGGCCACATGCACTTTGGAGGAATAGCACCTCGTATTTCGCATGGGTAGCTCACAACTCAACAGTATGAACACTGAACTCTCAAATTTTTGGTGACTTCTAACAGCCCCCCATGTCCTTTCTACCCCACCCCCCCCCCCCTCCCTTTCGTCCCCCCCCCCTCTCTTCTGCCCCATCTGGGCTTACACCTATTTCCCCCTCCCACATTCCTTCCTCTGACTTCACAATTTGCAACTCCTCAATGCTGCCTCACACCTTCTGTTTTTATCTTGGCCTTTCATCCAACCGTTATCTGCCTAACAAAACCCCCTTTGTCCTTATGCACACTTTGTCCTGCCTCTTGTCTCTTCCCCTCCCCCAACCACAATCAGTCTGAAGAAGGTTCCCGACCTGGAACATCACCTATTCATTCACAAAATGCTGGAGTAACTCAGCAGGTCAGGCAGCATCTCGGGAGAGAAGGAATGGGTGACGTTTCGGGTCGAGACCCTTCTTCAGACTGATGTCGGGGGGGCGGGACAAGGGAAGGATATAGGTGGAGACAGGAAGATAGAGGGAGAACTGGGAAGGAGGAGGGGAAGGGAGGGACAGAGGAGCTATCTGAAGTTGGAGAAGTCGACGTTCATACCACCGGGCTGCAAACTGCCCAGGCGAAATATGAGGTGCTGCTCCTCCAATTTCCGGTGGGCCTCACTATGGCACTGGAGGAGGCCCATGACAGAGAGGTCAGACTGGGAGTGGGAGGGGGAGTTAAAGTGCTGGGCCACCGGGAGATCAGTTTTGTTAATGCGGACCGAGCGCAGGTGTTCAGCGAAGCGATCGCCGAGCCTGCGTTTGGTTTCGCCGATATAAATAAGTTGACATCTAGAGCAGCGGATGCAATAGATGAGGTTGGAGGAGGTGCAGGTGAACCTCTGTCTCACCTGGAAAGACTGTTTGGGTCCTTTGATGGAGTTGAGGGGGGAGGTAAAGGGACAGGTGTTGCATCTCGTGCGGTTGCAGGGGAAAGTGCCCGGGGTTGGGGTGGTTTGGGTAGGAAGGGACGAGTGGACCAGGGAGTTACGGAGGGAAAGGTCTCTGCGGAACGCAGAGAGGGGAGGGGATGGGAAGATATGGCCAGTGGTGGGGTCCCGTTGTAGGTGACGGAAATGTTGGTGGATGATATGTTGGATCCGCTGGCTGGTGGGGTGGAAGGTGAGAACGAGGGGGATCCTGTCCTTGTTGTGAGTGGGGGGAGGGGGAGCAAGAGCGGAGCTGCGGGATGTAGAAGAGACCCTAGTGGGAGCCTCATCTATAATGGAGGAGGGGAAGCCCCGTTTTCTGAAGAACGAGGACATCTCGGAAGCCCTAGTGTGAAACACCTCATCCCGGGCGCAGATGCGGCGTAGACGGAGGAATTGGGAGTAGGGGATAGACTTTTTGCAGGGGACCGGGTGGGAAGAAGTGTAGTCCAGATAGCTGTGCGAGTCGGTGGGTTTGTAGTAAATGTCCGTCACTAGTCTGCCTCCTGTGATGGAGATGGTGAGGTCCAGAAACGGGAGGGAGATGTCAGAGATAGTCCAGGTATATTTAAGGGCAGGATGGAAATTGGAGGTGAAGTGTATGAAATCAGTGAGTTCTGCATGGGTGCAAGAGGTAGCACCAATGCAGTCGTCGATGTAGCGGAGATGGAGTTCGGGGATGGGGCCAGTGTACATCTGGAACAGGGATTGTTTATAAAAGAAGCTTATAAATCATCCCAACATCTCACTTTCTAATCAGAGAGATTGATCGTTTGTGTCTCTGTAAGGCATAATGGTAATCTTCAGTATTCAGGGGACATTCTTTTGCCTTACGACTGACTCAAAAGATTTGATAAAGTGCAATTGAAGAGAATTCTTCAGAAAATAATTTGCTGACAAAATGGATACTAACACCACTGAATTCAACAATTATCTATGACAACATGGAACAGCCCAGTAACATTTGAGTTCACACCCTTTGTGTCTTAATGAATTTTATAGATGTCAGCAGGCATATCGAACTCTTTGTATTTTGTGTGATTTACTTACACTTTTATTTGACGGTTATTGAACAAAAGCTATTTATGTAATAGCTAGTGCATTGTTACAAGGACCAGTTTAGTACATGATTCTTTAGAGTATACAATGCCATGACAGAGTCACTTCCAATGGTAACCATGGCAAGTAAAAGCTGGTATCGATTCTGAATCATTCTGCAGTTGTATAGGGCCCTAGTGAGACCGCACCTGGAGTACTGTGTGCAGTTTTGGTCTCCAAATTTGAGAAAGGATATTCTTGCTATTGAGGGCGTGCAGCGTAGGTTTACTAGGTTAATTCCCGGAATGGCGGGACTGTCGTATGTTAAAAGACTGGAGCGACTAGGCTTGTATACACTGGAATTTAGAAGAATGAGAGGGGATTTTATCGAAACGTATAAGATTATTAAGGGGTTGGACACGTTAGAGGCAGGAAACATGTTCCCAATGTTGGGGGAGACCAGAACCAGGGGCCAGAGTTTAAGAATAAGGGGTAGGACATTTAGAACGGAGATGAGGAAAAAAAAATTCAGTCAGAGAGTTGTGAATCTGTGGAATTCTCTGCCTCAGAAGGCAGTGGAGGCCAATTCTCTGATGCATTCAAGAGAGAGCTAGATAGAGCTCTTAAGGATAGCGGAGTCAGGGGGTATGGGGAGAAGGCAGGAATGGGGTTCTGATTGAGAATGATCAGCCATAATCACATTGAATGGCGGTGCTGGCTCGAAGGGCCGAATGGCCTACTCCTGCACCTATTGTCTATTGTCTATTGAATGATAATTGGGAGCATCTGTCTTTAACTTACAAGCATTTTTTCTTTTTCTGCTGCGTAGTCATCATCAGCCACAATATAACATCATTATTTTACAGCATAACAGAAAATCCTGCTGAAAATAAGAATCAATCTTACTGATGTATTTAGTTTATGAATGTTTTATTGGTGATTTTGACTAAATGCTGATTGTTAAATCGCTCAAGTCAATACATATTTTAGAACTATGGTAATTTTAAGATTTAAGATTTAATAGTTCAATTAAAAATAACACTGATGCTAATGCATATTTGTAAGAAGACATAATTTTATTTTAATTTAAAACACAAAGGCAGCTTGCTGTCTCTTTCATCACAATAATGATGCTCTAAATATTCCCAAGTTAATTCTTCAAACCTCTCCAGTTCATAACTTTACAATTTTTAAAAATGTGACAAGGAATAGAATGTTTAAGATATCTTCTAAAATCCTGCAAACTGAAACCCAAATGTTTGCAGAAAACCTTGGAAAAGAGTCTGAAGAAGGGTCTCGACCCGAAACGTCACCAATTCTTTTTCTCCAGAGATGCTGCCTGACCCGCTGAGTTACACCAAGGTTTTGTGCCTATCTTCGGTTTAAACCAGCATCTGCAATTCCTTCCTGCACCTTGGAAATAAAGTTGGGCGGTATTTTCTCTCTACTCCACCCCCCTGCCTCTCTTATTTGGACCATTATTTGGCCCAATTTAAAAGGCAGTTAGATAGATACCTGCATAGGAAAGGTTTAGAGGGGTATGGGCCAAAGGCGGGCAAATGGGACTAGCTTTGAGAGGTGGTGCAGCTGGTAGAGCCACTGCCTCACATTACCAGAGACGTGGGTTCAATCCTAATCTCAGGTGCTCTTTGTGTGGAGTTTGCACATTCTCCCTGTGACTGTGTGCGGTTTCCTCCCATATCCTAAAGACATGCAGGTTTGCAGGTTAATTGGCTAATTGGGATAACATAGAACTGGTGTGAACAAGTGTTCGATATTCGGTATGGACTTGGTGGGCCTAAGAGTCTGTTGCTATGTTGTATATTTCTTTTTTTAAATATTTATTGTTATTGAAGGAAAGATACAATACGAATGATGTAATGCATTGCATTCCCCTCCATTTTGTTTTTTATATATAACAACAAAAATAACCCTCACCCACCCTCCATGGAAACCCCTTTGCAGCTGATGTGTTCACAATACATCATATCACAAATACAAATGCACAATTTGACAGCAAAACCTCTACATTTTTCCAAGGCGCAGGCCCATACATATCTACAACATGTCAGATGGTTCAGGATACACTCATTCATTATGAACAAATGTTCGATATTCGGTATGGACTTGGTGGTCCTAAGAGTCTGTTGCTGTGTTGTATATTTCAATCAGTTCAATCATCAAAAGCTTAGCTGGAGCATCTTGGCTGGCATGGAGGAGTTGGGCCAAAGGGCCTGTTTCCACATTAGATGATGTGACAGCTCTAACATCTTTATGCTGGCAATCTCCCCTCTACACTCTCAGTCTTGATGCAGGGTCTCCATCCCAAACGTCGACCATCCTCCAGCCTCCACAGATGCTGCCTGAGTCCTTCAGCAGTTTTCCTTCCCAATCCCACACTGACCAGTCTGAAGAAGGATCTCAACCCGAAACGTTACCTATTCCTTTTCAGGAACTGGAAGCAAGAAAAGACCAGGACGAATCAGGACCGACAACTGATAACATAGCCAACCGTTGGCTTTTTGGAAACCCTAGCCAACAATCGGCCTACCTATCAGGGAACCACCCTGCCTGATGTAGGTTGTTGCCAGCTGTTATTTGCCCTGGTCTTTTCTAGACTTCAGTTCCCCCCCCCCCCCCTACAATCAGTCTGAAGTTGTGTCCTGACCGGAAACGTCACCTATCCTTTTTCTCCAGAGATGAAGCCTCATCCGCTGAGTTACTCCAGCAATTTGTGTCTATCTTTAGCATGAAATTTATCTTGGTAAATAATGAATGAGGGGCCGTGTATTCCCAATGAATGAATCGACACCCTTGCAATAATATCACCATTTTTGATATTCATTCAGAGGATGTGGGCTTTGCAGACAGAGCCAGCATTGCATTGTCCTTGTTGCGGTTGGGAAGATAGGTAGTGCTTAGCTTCCTTTTCGAACTGCAGCAGTACTTCAGGTGTGGATATTCTCTCAGTGCTGTTCGGAGGGAGTTCCAGCATTTTGACTCATTGACAGTTTAATCTCACATCACAGAGGGTGTAAAGGGACTTGGAGTGCTGATGCTGGATCCCCAAAAGGTTAATTTTGAATTTGGACTTTCGAGATACAGAGCGGAAACATGCCCTTTGGCCTAGCGAGTCCGCGCTGACCAGCGATCATCCCATAATGTTAACCTACACACACCAGGGACAATTTTTTTTCTACAACTTACCGAAGCCAATTAACCTATAAACCTGGACGTCTTTGGAGTGTGGGAGGAAACCGGAGCACCCGGAGAAAGCCCACGATGTCACAGGGAAAACATACAAACTCCATGAAGACAGCAGCCGTAATCAGGATCGAACCCGGGTCTCTGGCGCTGTCAGGCAGCAACGCCACCACTGCACCACTGTGCTGTCCCATGCTGTCTAAGGAGTCTTGATAGGTTGCTGCAATGCCCCCAATGGATGGGTTCATACTGCTGCCACTGTGCATCCATGGTGGAGTGATTGAATGTCGGTGGATGCAGTGCCTATCAAGCGGATTGCTGTGTCCATGTTTAGTAGACAATAGACAATAGACAATAGGTGCAGGAGTAGGCCATTCAGCCCTTCGAGCCAGCACCGCCATTCAATGCGATCATGGCTGATCACTCTCAATCAGTACCCCGTTCCTGCCTTCTCCCCATACCCCCTCACTCCGCTATCCTTAAGAGCTCTATCCAGCTCTCTCTTGAAAGCATCCAACGAACTGAGGCAGAGAATTCCACACCTTCACCACTCTCTGACTGAAAAAGTTCTCCCTCATCTCCGTTCTAAATGGCCTACCCCTTATTCTTAAACTGTGGCCCCGAGTACCGAGCTTCCTGAATGTTGTTGAAGCTGCGCTCAACCAGGCAAGTGGAGAATGATCCATCACACACCTGCCTTCAGCCTCAGAGATATTGGACAGGTTTTGATGGGTTTGGAGGTGAGTTATTCACCGCAGCATCCCTAGCCTCTGACCTGCTCTCAGTTGCCAACGATTTCACAATCTTTCTCAATCCTATACTGACCTTTCTGGCCTGGGCCTCCTCCATTGCCAGAGGGAGGCTGCACACAAATTGGATGAACAACACCTCATATTTAGCTTGGGTAGCTTACAACCCAGTAGCGGCACGGTGGCGCAGTAGTGGAGTTGCTGCCCTTAGAGCGCTTGCAGCGCCGGAGACCCGGGTTCGATCCCGACTATGGATGCTGTCTCTACGGAGTTTGTATGTTCTCCCCATGACCTGCTTGAGTTTTCTCCAACATCTTCGGTTTCTTCCCACACTCCAAAGATGTACAGGTTTGGCTTGGTGTATGTGTAAATTGTCCCTAGTGTGTGTAGAATAAGCGAGTTTGGTATCTCGATAAACGCAAGGAATCATGGGATTTGTCAAAGGTCATTTGGGATAAACAAAGAGCATTGCTAGTGATCGCGAACGCAGCGCTGTATAAACTGTGTGTACGTATTGGGCGGAACTCTGTGTAACTACTTCTAAACATATACATGTAACTTAATGGCTAATGTACACTGAAACAATGGTTGATAAATGATTAAATGAAATGGAAGAAATTAAGAGTGGTATGACCTTCTGTACATTTACTGATTGAGTCCTGGATTTCAGTTCATATCAAATCTGGTTGAACATAAAGTTGAACTTCTGATCAAAATGATCTGCAAGTGCAACAACATCTCATTTACACACCCATGGAGGCAGCAAATTACATAATGCTGCACAGACGGTGAAAATATCATCAATATGCGGAACTAAAGTGATGGGTAAAGTGTTTCTCAGGATGTTAAACCACTTTAGACGACCTAGTTCAACATTTAGTTCAACATGAGTTCTAAAGGTTAGAACCTTTAGTTCAACATGAATGTGGACATTGGCAACCTTCTTCGTTTTGTGTACTTTTTCTCTGGTCATTTGCTGATAACCGCCGCTGGAAGGGGAGGATCTCTAAATACACTTGGCGAAACATCAAGTCTTCTTGAATGGGAAATCCTGTATCCGCCATTATGCAATCCCCAAGATCAACTAAGTTCAAAAATCCACTCTTCCTAACAATGTGTGTATCAGATGATCACCCACCCCAAGCTTTTGATAAGAATGTGATCATGCCGTTTGGGTGCAATTCCAACCAATAGTTTCACAGTGTTGTGTTTCATGTAGTCAGACCATGTCAAAGCCTGCAACTGCCGATGCCGTGGTCGTTCAATAAACATCTCTGTGCAGTCGAGAATGCATCTCAGTGCTGGGCATTTATTTATTATCTGTTTCGGCTGCGTGGACCTTATCAAATCACGATCTGTAAGCCTGTCCATTACATACCAGTACAATTTACAATGCAAAAGAAAATGTTGCAGGTATATTGAACTAATTTATATGATCACAAGATTATAACTGAAAATTAGAATGTCAAATACTGATTAAAATTATCCAATGTAATGGGAAGCAGAAGAGACATGAAGAGACATGAGACAGAGGAGACTTGGGACTAAGGTTTGGACCACACAACTTTACTTACACATGTACATGCAGAACTCATTCGGAAGTCAACAAACGTGCATACAGGCCGTGGCCATGGACTAGTACAGTAAGAGGTGAAAACCACACAAATACTTTTCTTATTATCTATTGATAGTTATAGAAATCATACATTTCATTTCATTCTCCCCCCCCCCCCAAAAAAACAAAAACAATAAAAAATGGTTGTTATTAATCGTCACGATCTCGCTCACTCACCGAAGCGGGCTAGCAAGCGACCAAGGAAAAGCCAATTAAACCATCAAAATCATCATAGTTTTGTACAAATGAACCATAAATACACCTAGTTAATAGTTTTGAGCAGTATTTTCTTACCTCGAAGAAGCAAAATTGGAAAATACGTATGAAACGAAGGTCTGTATACACACAGTAGCTCAGCTGGTGAGAATGTTTATCCGAATGTCCCATGACCTGGGCATGGGCAATTGTAATACCGAACTCGCTGATAGTGTTAATGTGTGGGGATCGCTGGTCGGTGCGGGCATGATGGGCCGAAGGGCCTGTTTCTGCGCTGTATCTCTAAACTAAACTAAACTAAACCCAGCGGTATGGACATTGAATTCTAAAATTTTAATATCTTCATCTCATACTTCCCTCCCCCCTCCCTCCTTGCCCCCTTCCTCCTCCCTAGTCGTTTTACCAGTTCCACAGTTCTCCACATTGTTTCTCTTGAGATCACTCCTTCCCGAGACAACAATGGTCCTGCCAGGCAAAGCCCTGCCTGAGGTCATTTGTGGCTGGCCCTTTTTGGTCCCGGTCTTTTCTCGCCTCCAACTCTTCACCTCCTCCTCTTCCTCCCAACCCAATTGAAGACGGAGCCTGACCCGAAACTCACCCATCCTTTGTCTCCAGAGATGCTGCCTGACCTGCTGAGTTATTCTCTTGTGCCTCTCTTTTGTATCTGGCTACTCCTGTTATTTCTGGTCAAGGCCAACCCCCAGGTTATTGATAGTAGGGGATTCAGTAATGTTCATGCCACTTAATGTCAGGGGGTCATAGCTGGATTTATTCCAGTAGGGTATCACCAATGCCTGTTATTTGCAGTCTTGCAATTCTTTTGCTGTACATGTCAATTCAAATCACCATACAACGATATAAGTTTTTTATGACATCAATCTACAATTAATGATGATATTTTATTGCCCCCAATCTCCCATTTTTAATATAGTTCAGGCAATTCTGAAATACCACTCCACTAATAATTATTTATTATTTTAGCTTAGGCATTGACAGATTAAAAGCTCGAATAAAATTGGACAGAGATGAATTTAGACACACTCATTTGGATGCTAATATGACACAAGTAAATAGAGGGACATGACTTCTTACAGTTAAGTGGAATATGTTGATTTTATTCATTGGGTATTATCAATTTCATCAGCTAGATAAATTTGTGTCTTTTAACATTTAGTGTCATGATTAAATCCTGAGTGATCATTTTTTTCCATCCTGAATAGGGCTTGGAGCAGTTACTGTTTCATGTCAGCACAGTAGTGTAAGAAAATAACTGCAGATGCTAGTACAAATCGAAGGTATTTATTCACAAAATGCTGGAGTAACTCAGCAGGTCAGGCAGCATCTCAGGAGAGAAGGAATGGGCGACGTTTCGGGTCGAGACCCTTCTTCAGTCTGAAGAAGGGTCTCGACCCGAAACGTCTCCCATTCATGTCAGCACAGTGGCTCAGCAGTAGAGTTGCTGCCTTACAGCGCCAGACGTTCGATCCTGATTAAGGGTGCTGTGTCTGTACAGAGTTTGTAAGTTCTCTCCGTGACCTGCGTGGGTGTTCTCAGAGATCTTCGGTGTCCTCCCACAATGCAAAGACGTACAGGTTTGTAGGTTAATTGGCTTGGTATAAAATGTAAATTGTCCCTAGTGTGTGTAGGATTGTGTTAGTGTGCGGGGATCACTGGTTTTTGTGCGGACTCTGTGGGCTGAAAGGCCTGTTTCCACGCTGTATCTCTAAACTAAAAAACTAAACTAAATCTCCTAGACACCCTAAGTCATACCAAAATGGCAATCTCAATGGAAGTGCTTATAAAGACAGCAGTTGGTATATTTTGGGGCATATTTTCCAACCAGATTATATTTTCCCAGATTCTTTTATGTTTACCGTTTCTACTTTCTGACGCGTGTGTTGTTTTTCGTTTAGTTTAGATACAGCACGGAAACAGACCCTTCGGCACACCGAGTCCGCGCCAACCAGCGATCCCAGCACATTAACACTATCCTACACCCGCTAGGGACAATTTTTCCATTTACCAAGCCAATTAACCTACAAACCTGTACGTCTTTGGAGTGTGGGAGGAAACCAAAGATTTCGGAGAAAACCCACGCAGATCACGGGGAGAACGTACAAACTCCGTACAGACAGCACCCGTAGTCGGGATTGAACCCGGTTCTCCGGCGCTGCATTCGCTGTAAGGCAGCAACTCTACCGCTGCGCCACTGTGACCGTTTTAATCTGTACCCTCCAGGGGTGAGCAAACATAGAACAGAGAACAGTGCAGCACAGGGACAGGCCCTTCAGCCCAGAATGTCTGTGCCTTACATGATGTCAAGTTAAACTAATCTCATCTGCCTGCACATGATCCATATCCCTCCATTTCCTGTATATCCATGTGCCACTCGAAAAGCCTCTTAAATGCCACTATTGTACCTGTCTCGACCGCCAACCCGGCCATACGTTCCAGGCCCCCACCATGCTCTGTGTAAAAAAAAAAGTGCCTTGCACCTCTCTGTTAAATTTACCCCCCACACGTTAAAGCCATGCCCTCTAATCCCTGACATTTCCACCACGGGGAAAAAAGGTTCTGATTGTCTACCGTATCTATGCCTTTCATCATTTTGATAAACTTCCATCAACTCTCCCCTCAACCTCCAAGGCTCCAGAAAAAACAATCCCAGTCTGTCCAACCTCTTCTCAGAACTGATACTCTCTAATCCAGGAAGAATTCTGGTAAGCCTTTTCTGCACCATCTCCAAAGCCCCCACGTCCTTCCTGTAATGGGACAACCAGAACTGCACTCAATACTCCAAAAACATGGCCGCCTTTGTTACCATTGCTTGGGAAACACTCTGGAGAAGGTTTCATCCAAAGAGAGGGTGAAATTTGTCTTTTTTAGGGTCATGATTGCAAAGCTGGTGAGGTGTGTGAAAGGGTAATTTAGATTAGTTCAGAGTTACAGCATTGATTCAGGCCCTTCATTAAACCTCGTCCACGCCGACCATCGATCAGCCATGTGCACTAGTTCTATGGTATCCCACTTCCTCATCCACTTCCTACACAATGAGGGCACTTTGTTTTACAGAGGCCAATTAACTTACAAACCTGCACGCCTTTGTGATGTGGGAGGAAACCGGAGCACCCAGAGGAAACTCACACGGTCACCGGGAGAACGTGCAAACTCCACACAGGCAGCGCTCAAAATCAGGATCGAACCCGCATCTCTGGCGCTGTGAGGCAGCAGCTCTACCTGCGCCGTAAATAAAGGCCAAGGGAATTCCACAAATCATAGTGAAGTTATCAGTGATTGCTATAATTACAGTACACTGTGAAATGATAGCAGCCTGTGGGACATACATGGTTAAGGTGGAAAATCCAGGGGTGGTTGCCCGTGATACCCGGTTCCTCCACAGGGTGTGCAATCCTCTCTGTCGGGGATGTCAACACTGAATGTCTTCCCGATGATCAACTCATTGTGCACTACCCTTGCGATTAAACTGTGGCGCCTTGATAAATGAAGTGCTTCTGAGCTTTTAACTTTAGTTTGAAAAATGTACAGTAGCTGCTTACAATAAGTGCATCTGAATGCAAGAGCTTTCGAATTTAAACAAAATATCGTCCTTCTGACTCTGAAGGAAACACCAAGTGATACGACAAGCACAGCTGCTGCCTCACAGTGCCAGAGACCCGGGATCAATCCTGACCTCGAGTGCTGTCTATGTGGAGTTTGCACGTTCTCCCTGTCGCCACGAGAGTTTCCTCCGGGTGCTCCAGTTTCCTCCCACATCCCAAAGACGTGCGGGTTTGTAGGTTAACTGGCCCTCTGTAAATTGCCTCTGGTGTGCATGGAGTGGATGCGAAAGAGGGATAACATAGACCTAGTGTGAATGAGTTTACTCAAGCGTAGGCTCGGCGGGCCGAAGAGCCTGTTTCCATGCTGCGTCTTTCAACAAATCAATCAATCACACAAATATTTTATATCTTCCCATGGAACTCTCCAATCTGGCCAGTTAACAGGATACAATTCTTGATGTAGAATGTTACTTGGCACTGGGAAATCATGTTATTTGTCATTATTTTTTAATGCTAAAATTTCTATAGCTTAAATAATAATAAAATGAATTTTCAAATTTGTCTATATTATTCAATCTTTCATCATAAGCCTTTCTCCCACTTTGCTTTCTTCCCCCTCTAACCTTCATTCTCTGTCCACGCGTCTTTGATATTCCCTTTCTGGGAAACCGATTTTGATCATCTACCGAAGCTATACCTCATCATTTTATAATCATCTATCAAATCTTCCCTCTGCCTCTGACGCCCCATAGAAAACAACCCAAGTTTGTCCAACCTCGCTTGATAGCTCAAAAACCCTCTAATCCAGACAGCATTCTGCTAAACCTCTTCTGCACCCTCTCCTTCTTGTAATGAGGTAAGCGGGAATATTCACATCAGACCATTTGCTGCATATTGAAAAACATGTCCTTGCGCTGATTAAATGACTTTGAATAGCTTATTGTTTATATCTTAGGATTGATTTCCATTTAATAATTAATCCTTCCACTAACTATAGAATTCCCAGAATACCAGTTTGCCTTATTAAAAACCATGCTTTCATCAGAGAATTAGGCAAAACATAGTAAGCATGATTAAGTATGCTTAATAAAGTGGTACATTTATACTCCTGGCAGAATAGGATTTTATTAAGAGACTTTATTAACCCTTATTAGACACAAGGAACTGCAGATGCTAATTTACAAAGAAAGACACAAAGTGTTGGAGTAACACAGTGAGACAGGCAGCATCTTTGGAGAATGTGGGTAGGCAATGTTTTGGATTAAGACCCTTCTACAGACTGATTGCAGTTGAGATCCAGTAGCTTGCAATCCAATGGTATGAAAATGGAATTCTCCAATTTTAGGTAATTAACCCACAAATACCCCTTTTACCCCTACACCCCTTCTTTCCCCCTCTCTTTCCCTGTGCACCACCTGGATGTGTACCTATCCCCACCCCCCCATCTCCCTTCTGCCTATATTCCTTCATCTGGCTTCACATTTCACACCTCTTTTATCCTCATCTCCTTATCTCACACTCTTTGTCTTTAGACCTCTGGCCATTGGCCAACCATCAGCCAACCAACCCCCCTCTGTTATGTTTTGTGTTGCATTGAAGTCTATCTTCAAGATAAAGAAGGGAGACAGCACTTCTCCAGGCTTCTCATTCTTCAACTGTTCCCAATCTTTAGATCACACGGCTTAACTACATCAGGCACAAACATTGTGGGCTGAAGGGCCAATTGTCACACTGTACTGTTCTATGTCCAGGACATTTATGTTCTGGCCTCTTTTTACCACCAGTTCCCGTCCTGACCTTTCCGTCTGACGAAGGGTTCTGACTCGAAACGTCACCCATTTGTTTTCTCCAGAGATGCTGCCTGACCCTATGTGTCACTCCAGCACTTTGTGTCTACCTTCTGCACTGTTCTATGTTTTATTAAACCCTAGATAGATACAAAATGCTGGAGTAATTCGGCAGGACAGGCAGCATCTCTGAATGGAAGGAATGAGTGACATTTCGGGTCGAGACCCTTCTAATCCCTATTTGCTTTGAGAAGCATTTGGGGAAAATTAAACGGAAAAATTAATGCAGCTACCACTGCCTCGAACCAGATCTACATTACTTTAACAAAAGAACCAACTTAGAACCTTTTGCAATGAGCTTAAACCAGCATCTCACGCAAACCCCAGTGGAAACAAATTTTCTCTCTATATTTTAGCAAGACCCTGTCAAATCTGGGCATTCTTGATTACTCCTACTGTTAATGTCTGCCAGAAGGAAACAAAAATCTTTGTTGGTCTTTCCAAGTAAGAACATTTGTCTACACTGCCCTCTGTGTAATAAATCTTCTCTACATCCTCTCCAAAGCCTCGACATCCTTTCTAACTTGAGGTATTCAGTTGGGGATAAAAATCTCAGTTAATGCTTTAAATGTGATATATAAACATTTAATAGATCTTCCTTTGTAATCTAAAGCTCGATATCATCGATTTTATAGTTGTACCAACTTGCCCTGTCACTTACAAAGCTTGATATACTCACATACACTTTAACATACAGTCTGAAGAAGGGTTCCGACTTGAAACACCACCCATCCTATTTCTCCAGTGATGCTGCCTGACCCGCTGAGTTGCTCCAACACTGTGTGTCTGTCTTCACTTTTGTGTTTGGAAGGAACTGCAGATGCTGGATTACACAGAATGCTGGAGTAACTCAGCGGGCCAAATAGCATCTCTGGAGAGAAGGAGTAGGCAACGTTTCGGGTCGGGACCCTTGCTCAACCAAAACATAGCAGTAATAGGGGCAGCACACCGATGGAGCAGTAGAGTTGCAGCCTTACAGCACCAGAGACCCAGGTTTGATCCTGACTACGGGTGCTGTCTGTGCGGAGTTTGTACGTTCTCCCTGTGACCGCGTGGGTTTTCTCCGGGTGCTGCGGTTTCTCCCACATTCTAAAGACGTGCAGGTTTGTAGGTTAATTGACCTCCGTAAATTGTCACTAGTGTGTAGGATAGAACTAGTGTACGTGTGATCGCTGGCTGATCGTCGCGGACTCAGTGGGCCAAAGGGCCTGTTTCCATGTGGTGCCTCTAAACTAAGCTAAAATATAACTCTTGTCCATCATGCATGGATAGCAGGTATATGTGAATGTGAAGTCAAGAGTCTATAGTAGATGGTATGGATGTAGTGGGGAACTGAACTGGTGAGAAGCCAGATCATGCTGAGGAACTTGTTAATAGGTAAGGGAAGCAAGCAAAGCCAGGAAGTGGGCAACAATAAAGCAGGAAGTAGTGTAGCTGGCACAGTGGTATCAACTACGATCTGGGTTAGCAGAAACCCACACTCACTGTACATTTGGAAAGGATTTCCACACCTGATTGTGAAAGGAAGAAATAGATATCATGATCCATAAAAGAATTGTGATAATAAAGCAAAATCTCCGGCGTGATAATTTCCTGAGTTCACATGTGTATTGGACACCTCCTGAGCCAGAGCTATCTACTGAAAGCATGCAAACATCAGGATTATGGAAGACTTTGAGGGATACTCGGCAACAATCGTGGTTTGAAAGACTTGAGTATTAGTTATGGATGCTAATTATGGAGGGCATAGCTTTCAGTTAAGAGGGGCAAAGTTTAAAGGAGATGTATGGGGGCAACTTTTTTACAGATAGGGTGGTGGGGACATGGGACGCGCTGTCAGGAATGGTGGTTGAGACAGATACGATAGTGGCATTTAAGAGGCTTCTGGATAGGCACATGGAAATGCAGGGAATGGAGGGACGTGCAGATATGTGGGTGGCACGGTGGCGCAGCGGTAGAGTTAGAATAAGAAAATAACTGCAGATGCTGGTACAAATCGAAGGTATTTATTTCACAAAATGCTGGAGTAACTCAGCAGGTCAGGCAGCATCTCAGGAGAGAAGGAATGGGCGGTAGAGTTGCTACCTTACAGCATCAGAGACTCGGGTTCGATCATGACTTCGGGTCCTGTCCGTACAGAATTCGTACATTCGCTCCGTGATCACATGGGTTTCCCCCGAGTGCTCTGGTTTCCTTCCATTCTCACAAAGTGTACAGGACAATCATTGGTCGGCATGGACTCGATGGGCCGAAGGGCCTGTTTCCGTGCTGTATCTCTATACCAAACTAAACATGATGGTCTTGGCATCATGATCACCACATACAATGTGGGTCGAAGGGCAAGTTATTGTGCTCTACTATTCTATGTTCCACGATCGGGTTTGTGGGGTACAGTATATACTTGGAGGGGGGGTTGGGTCGATTGTGTGAGAGATTGGACAAATGATTACATGGAGTGCTGTTCTGATGATCGAGAGGCTCGATGCATTTAAGGATTGATTATATAAAACAAAAATAGTCAGATGAAACGTCACCTGTTCCTTTCCTCCAGCGATGCTGCCTGACCCGCTGAGTTACTCCAGCATTTTGTGTCCATCTTTGGTGTAAACCAGCATCTGCAGTTCCTTCTTACACACAGTATATAAAACATGCTGACACGCGTGAAGTGCAACTGTGAATCTAGACGTGGATGCACAATAACATGTACAATGGCCTTTATAGCGCTGATCTAAAGCTGCAATTACCACCCCTGTTCCCCAAACGCCCCATCAGTGGCGAAGCTTCACCACATTAGCTTTGTGTCCCTCAAGTTTTAACCAGATACACTGTCCAACTGTTGCCAGGTTTGCTATTTAACTCTTTAAAGAAACAAAATGAAATAGCATTTTGTAAGATAATGTCAGAAACTATGATTTCAAAAACAGGGAGGCATTTTGATTGCGTTGGTGAGAACACATCTGCAGTGTTGTGTTCAGTGTCGGTCACCCTGCTACAGGAAAGATGTCATTCAGCTGGAAGGAAGCGGGGCTTCCCCTCTTCCATTATAGATGAGGCTCCCACTACGGCCTCCTCTATATCCCGCAGCTCCGCTCTTGCTCCCCCTCCCCCCATTCGTAACCAGGATAGTGTCCCACTTGTCCTCACCTTCCACCCCGTCAGCCAGTGTATACAACAAATTATCCTCCAACATTTCCGTCACCTCCAACGGAATCCCACATACTGGCCACATTTCCCATCTCTTCCCTTTTTTTGCTTTCTGCAGAGACTGTTCCCTCCGTAACTCCCTGGTCCACTCGTCCCTTCCCACCTAAACCACCCCCTCCCCAGGTACTTTCCCCTGCAACCGCAGAAGATGCAACAACTGTCCCTTTACCTCTCCAACTCAACTCCATCCAAGGACCCAAACAGTCTTTCCAGGTGAGACAGAGGTTCACCTGCACTTCCTCCAACCTCATCTACTGTATCCGCTGTTCCAGATGTCAACTTCTCTACATCGGCGAGACCAAACGCAGGCTCAGCGATCGTTTCGCTCAACACCTTCGCTCAGTCTGCCTTAACCAACCTGATCTCCCGGTGGCTCAGCACTTCAACTCCCACTCCCAGTCTGACCTTTCTGTCATTGGCTTCCTCCATTGTCATAGTGAGGTCCACCGCAAATTGGAGGAACAGCACCTCATATTTTGCTTGGGCAGCTTACACCCCAGCAGTATGAACATTGACTTCTCTAACTTTAGATAGCTCCTCTGTCCATCTCTTTCCCCTCCCTCTTCCCAGTTCTCCCACTGTCTTCCTCTCTCCAACTACATCCTTTCTTTGTCCCGCCCCCTCCCCTGACATCAGTCTGAAGAAGGGTCTCGACCCGAAACATCACCCATTCCTTCTCTCCTGAGATGCTGCCTGACCCGCTGAGTTACTCCAGCTTTTTGGGATACCTTCATTCAGCTGCAGAGATGTTTTACAAGGATATTGCCAGGATGTGGGTGCCTGAACTATATGGAGAGATTGGGCAAGCTAGGACTTTATTCCTTGGAGTGCAGGAGGGTGGGGGATGATGTTATAGACAAGTATAAAATCTTTCGGGAGTATATAGAATGAATGCATGGTCTTTTACACAGGGTATGGGAATCAAGAACCAGAGGACAAAGGTTTAAGATGAGAGGGGTAAGATTTAATAGGAATCTGAGGGGCATATGGGATAAACTGCCAGAGGAGGTAGTTGAGGCAGGTACAATAACAACATTTCAAGGCCATTGCGGGTGCAATGATAGGAAAGGATTAGAGGGATTTGGACCAAATGCAGGAAAATGGGACTAGCTTTGAGCCATAGTGTGATTTTGTGTGGAAGCAGGCCCTTCGGCCTAACTTGCCCTCACCCACCAACATGTCCCATCTACACTGGTCTTACCTACCTGCATTTGGCTCATATTCCTCTAAACCTGTCCTATCCATGTACCTGCCTAATTGTTTCTTAAATGTTGCGATAGTCCCTGCCTCAATTACCTCCTCTGGTAGCTTGTTCCATCCACCCACCACGCTTTGTGTGAAAACATTAACCCTCAGATTCCTATTAAATCTTTTCCCCTTCACCTTAAACCTGTGTCCTCTGGTTCTCGATACCCCTACTCTGGGTATCTGTCCTTCTACCCGATCATTCGGGTTCAAGAGACTCTGTCCTTCTACCCGATCATTCGGTTTAGATGGAGTATTTTGGTCAGCATGGATGTTGGGCCTGTTTCCGTGCTGTAGTCCCTTATGTCTCTCTATTACATTTTCTAACAATCTTTCATTTACAGAGAAGATTTGGGGTTGAATGTGAGACAGTCCGATGAATGGAGATTTGAGTATCAAGTATAGGCCAGATAATATCTAACAGTGCATCATTTTTCATGAAAATGTGTTTTGTAGCCACAAAGTCGGATTAACTTTTGGCTGTGACCTAGATAGTTTTTTGTTCTTCCTGATGTGATCTAATTTCAACGAACATTCTACATTCTTGAAATTATGCTTGGAATATTTTTTTCTTCTTTGGCAAATGAAAAACTTGTGTCTCTTGGCAAATGAGTCAGTCTGTAACTGAGATGGTTCGTGCAGGGTGGTTCATTATGCACTAGATCCTTGCCACCAGCATTCTCTATACACCCGCCTCTCATTTCGCCCAAACAATTTGATCTTATCTGTCAATAAGAGCAAATTTTAATCATATTCTCCTAAATTAGTTTACATTTTGGGTCATTTCTTTCTTGCCTGCAGACAAAATTTGAATGCAAGTAAGCAAAATTAAAATGATATATTAGTGAGAAAACTCCAACGGCTTTACAAACCAAATACGTTATTCCAACCTCCTTGAATAAACTTAATTAGTTGATTGATTTTATCATTGCAGTAACATTCGCAGTTGTATTTATTCTTGGATGATAAATATCACTGAAGTGAAATAAAATAATCACAATTGAATTCAATACATATGGAATAGGATAGGCTAAAGTTAGAACAGTAATTATTTTGATAATGTGTGATATATATGTAAGCTAATTGGTCTAATCTTCTTGGGTGACTTAGTTCCATTTCACTTCTGAGAAGGTAATTTAAGGGTTGCATGGAGTTCAGCAGCAGTAGACTTGCTACCTTACAGCGGCTGAGGCCCAGGTTCAATCCTGAACCTGGGTGCTATCTGTACGGAGTTGGTACATTCTCCCCTTACCCGTCTTAGTTTTGCCCGGGTGCTCCGGTTTCTTCCCACACTCCAAAGACGTACAGGTTTGTAGGTTAATTGGCTTTGGTAAAAATTGTAAATTGTCCCTGGTGTGTAGGATAGTGCTAGTGTACGGGATCGCTGGTCGGCATGGACTCGGTGGGTCAAAGTCAGGATTGAACCCCGGTCTCTGTTGCTATAAGGCAGTTACTCTAACGCTGCACCACTGTGCCACATGGTGGTGATATATGGAATGAGCTGCCAGAGGAGGTAGTTGAGGCAGGTACTATAATAGCATTTAAAAGTAAATTAGACATGTATACGAAGGGTCTGTTCCCATGCTGTGGGACTCTATGGGCAGCACAGTGGTGCAGGGGTAGAATTGCTGCCTTACAGTGCCAGAGACCCGGGTTCGATCCTGACTACGGCTGCTGTCTGTATGGAGTTTGTACGTTCTCCCTGTGACCGCATGGATTTTCTCCGGGTGCTCTGGTTTCCTCTCACACTCCAAAGACGTACAGATTTGTAGGTTAATTGGCTTCTGTAAATAGTAAATTGACCCTGGTGTGTAGGGTAGTGCTAAGCTATGGGGTAATCGCTGGTTGGCGTGAACTCGATGGGCCAAAGGGGCCTGTTTCCACGCTGTATCGCCACAATCTAAAGTCTAAAGACTCTATGACATTTGTAGGGCTGTGCTTGGTGCAGGAGAGCAGAGATGGGGCTGCCTCCAATGGATACATTTCACGGTGGAAATACATTTATCATCCATGCACTGATGACATTGTTGGTATAGAAGTGTGAAAACGCTCACCTCCAGATTTCAGGGACAGTTTCTTCCCAGCTGCCATCGGGGAACAGAACCATCCTATCAACAACTAGAGAGCAGTCCTGAGCCAATATCTACCTCATTGGAGACCCTTGGACTATTCTTAATCGTACTTTACTGGACATTATCTTGCACTATATGTTATTCCCTTCATCATGTATCTGTACACTGTGGGCGGCTTGATCATAATCATGTGTTGTCGTTCCGCTGACTGGATAACACGCAACAAAAAGCTTCACACTGTATCATAATCATATTCATAATCATTTTATTTAGCTTTATTAGCCAAGTATGTTTTGCAACATACGAGGAATTTCATTTGCCATACAGTCATACCAATAAAAAGCACCAAAACACACAAAATACATTTTAACATGGACATCCACCACAGTGACTCCTCTGCATTCCTCACTGTGATGGAAGGAGAAAACAAGTTCAATCTCTTCCCTTCTTTGTCCTCCCGCAGTCGGGGGCCTCGAGCCTTCCGTTGACAGGGCGATATTGCCTCCCGTAGTTGGCGGTCGGGTCCTCCGTGTTGGGGCGTTCAAGCTCCCACATCGGGGGTATCTCAGCTCCCCCGTGCCTGGCGATCGGACCCCGGGTCGGGGTTGCTCGAATCTCCTGCGACTTTGGAGCTTCCCGACATCAGTCTCTACCCGAGACTGCGAACTCCTCGATTTTGAAATCCGCAGGCCGCGGTTGGCAAGGGATCGCAGGCAAGGGATCGCAGGCTCCGATGGTAAGTCCACGGCCTCGCTGTGGGGCTCAAAGTCAGTCTCGAGCAAGGCCGCCAACTCCATGATGTTAGGTCGCAGAGCGACCGGAGATACGATCCGGAAAACAATCGCATCTCCGGCAAGGTAAGGGGTTGAAAAAAAGTTTCCCCTGACCCTCTCCCCCACATAAAACAAACCAGAGAACATCAACATAAACTTTTTAAAACACACCAAATAATAACAAAAAAGATTAAAAGACATATCGTTGGCGAGGCTCCCTTCGCTGATGGCGCCACCCAGTGGTATCTTGGTACATGTGACAATAAACAAAACTAAACTAAACATTGCTTTACATCGGTGGCACAGTGTCGCAGCGGTAGGGTCGCTGCCTTATAGCGTCAGATACCCTGGTTCGATGCTGTCGACGGGTGCTGTCTGTGTGGAGTTTCCACGTTCTCCCAGTGACCGTGTGGGTTTCCTCGGGTTGCTCCACTTCCTTTCCACATCCCAAAGACGCAGGACGGAATTGCAGATGCTGGGCTGAAGAAGGGTCTAGACCTCAAACGTCACCCATTCCTCCTCTCCAGAGATGCTGCCTGTTCCGCTGCGTTTCTCCAGCATTTTGTGTCTATGTGCATGTCTGGAGGTTAATTGGTTCTGTAAATTGTCCCTGGTGTATAGGATAGAATTAGTGTATGGGCAATAGCTGGTCGGCATGGACTCAGTGGGCCGAAGGGTCTATCTCCACGCTGTATCTCTAAACTAAACTAAATTGCTGATCCGGAAAATGTGGACTCTTGGAATAACTCAAGAAATTTTAGCCGTGTCGAATTTGGATAGGACTCTGGGTTGAAAGTCAAACTCAAAGTGCTGACTAAGCCTAGCTGCCAGATTTAATCATCAAATCAAGAGAGAGGACCATGAAAATCACAGTCATAAGATCACATATGGTGGTGTCAAAAAAGAGAGCCGAGCCGATTGATTTCCACACAGAGGGGGGTTTAGCTTAGTTTGGAGATAAAGCGTGGAAACAGGCCCACCGAGTCCTTGTCGACCAGCGATCCCCATACATCCCTTCGCCATCTGTGACCAAGCTGAAGAAAATTTGAGCAGCGGTTCAGGGTCTAGCAAGCAAAGTTCTGTGGGAAAAGTCAAGCATTTCTGTACACCTATGCTGTCTTCCTTTCATGAATATGCCAGTTAATACTTCTAACCTTTGGCTGTGTCAATCTAATTCCTTCAGTTGAACTCGATTAGTCTGAAGCCTGGTGAATTTGTTTTCCCTGCAGACTAGCTCTGTCTTAGCTGATGGCACCGGGCTATTCATTCCTGACTTCATTTGAAATTAATATCTTATGCAAGCATTTTGTCAAATTCGCTTTGTTAATACTTCCAGCTGGACTGCTCTCTTTGCGGAGTCCATAGCCTGTAGACTAACAACCTCAGATTGAGAGCCTTTGTGCTATTTCTTCTGTTGCATACATACCCGCACACCAGAATTCACACTTGGTCTTTGCAGGTTATTAAACATACCTTTGAATTAAACATAGCCTGCCGTAGGAGCATCAGCTGAGTTACTCCAGCATTTGGTGTATTTTTTTATTGACTAAAAGGATGGTCTGTAATGGGATCTTAGTGAGCAGCAGAGTGTAGACATTGGGATACCGGGTGATCGAAGGTGGGCATCACTCACTAGTGATGCATCACTAAGCATCATTGCTTAGTCACAGTGTCATGGAGAGTCATAGACAATAGACAATAGGCAATAGACAATAGGTGCAGGAGTAGGCCATTCAGCCCTTCGAGCCAGCACCGCCATTCAATGCGATCATAGCTGATCACTCTCAATCAGTACCCCATTCCTGCTTTCTCCCCATACCCCCTCACTCCGCTATCCTTAAGACCTCTATCCAGCACTCTCTTGAATGCATCCAATGAACTGGCCTCCACTGCCTTCTGAGGCAGAGAATTCCACACCTTCACCACTCTCTGACTGAAAAAGTTCTTCCTCATCTCCATTCTAAATGGCCTACCCCATATTCTTAAACTGTGGCCCCTTGTTCTGGACTCCCCCAACATTAGGAACATGTTTCCTGCCTCTAATGAGTCCAATCCCCTAATTATCTTATATGTTTCAATAAGATCCCCCCTCATCCTTCTAAATTCCAGTGTATACAAGCCCAACCGCTCCAGCCTTTCAACATACGACAGTCCCGCCATTCCGGGAATTAACCTAGTGAACCTACGCTGCACGCCCTCCATAGCAAGAATATCCTTCCTCAAATTTGGAGACCAAAACTGCACGCAGTACTCCAGGTGCGGTCTCACCAGGGCCCGGTACAACTGTAGAAGGACCTCCTTGCTCCTATACTCAACTCCTCTTGTTACGAAGGCCAACATTCCATTGGCTTTCTTCACTGCCTGCTGTACCTGCATGCTTCCTTTCATTGACTGATGCACTAGGACACCCAGATCTCGTTGAACTCCCCCTCCTCCTAACTTGACACCATTCAGATAATAATCTGCCTTTCTATTCTTACTTCCAAAGTGAATAACCTCACACTTATCTACATTAAACTGCATCTGCCATGTATCCGCCCACCCACACAACCTGTCCAAGTCACCCTGCAGCCTTATTGCATCTTCCTCACAATTCACACTACCCCCCAGCTTAGTATCATCTGCATAGAGTCATACAGTGTGGAAACAGGCCCTTCGGCCCAACTTGCTCACACCGACCAACAGGTCCCATCTACACTAATCCCACCTGTCTGCGTTTGACCCATATCCCTCTGAACCTGTCTTTATCCATGTACTTGTCTAATTGTTTCTTAAACTGAGAACAGAAAGATAGGGGAGATGAATCTGTGGCTGAGGAGTTGGAGCAGGGGGCAGGGATTCAGATTTCTAGACCAGGGGTTCCCAACCTTTTTGTCCCGTTTATCCCTTTGCAACTTTTCGAAAGTAAATTTACCCCCACCCTGTTTTGTTCAGTTTACACTTCTACCATAGTTTACACTTGAGTTTACACTTCTACCATAATAAAGCAAGCGACAAAGGGGAAATTTTAAAATACTGTTTTTAACATTATTATTTTAAGTTCAAATAACAATAATAATAGCACATAACAATGTTATTTCACTTATTTATGAACAACTAATGATGAACAGATACTGGTGTACCAGAACCAAACACAGTCAGTCAATATGTACAAATCCAGAATCAACAAATTTACCCCCTTGGGGGTAAATTTACCCCAGGTTGGGAACCCTTGTTCTAGACCATTGGGATCTCTTCTGGGGCAGAGGTAACCTACACAAGAGGGATGGGCTGTACCTGAACTGGAGGGGTCCAATATTCTGGCAGGCTGGTTCACTTTAAAGAAATCTTTTCTCTGACCACCATTTAAAATGAGCTTAATCAATGAAATGAAGAGTATCTGTGATCGAATCCAACTGTTTCTCATGGCAAAATGTCAATGATATAACGCACAGATTCAGGATCATTGGCAAAAGAATTTGGTGGAAGTGAAGAAGAAATTTATTTCACAGTTGGCTCAAAAGATCTGAAATGAATTGACTAAAAAGATGGAGCCAAACTTTCAGGAAGTATTTGTACATTTTATATATATACAAACAAGTGAACTATTTGCAGGATTGTGGAGAAAGGGTGGAGATTGAGGGACTAATTGGCTGTCTATCAGAGTGTCTGCTTTGTGTGTCATTAGATTCTGTGCTGACTTGTTCTATGGTTCCAATACAAGTACAACAGACAAAAAAGAATGATTGTGGTACAAATTGCACAAAACTGTCTCCAAGTCCATCAGTATAAATCAATTGGAATAGAGACCAGCATTATTAAAACCATCAAAGGTATAAATTGCTTGAATTAAGGCACACTCAGAAAAAAAAGATTTAAATAAAAAAGGCAAGATGTCTACATTGACAACGATTGAGATCAATTCATCTTTTATATAACTATTTCAGTTATTGAACGTTGTGTCATTAAGTGGAGGGCAGATCAGTGAACAGCATACTCTTTGGAATTTTGTTGTAATTCCATTTACCATGGTGAAATTGATAGTCCTTCGTTCTTTATAAAAATCAATGGTAAAATGGAGACACATAAAATTAAGTGAGCTTGCTCAGGGCTTAAATTTTGATTTTGGGATCAAATAGTTTTAATTTGTTTAGAGCTACTCACCCTTGTGTAAAAAAAGTTTCCCCTCAGGTTCCTATTAAATATTTCCCCCCCTCACCTTAAACCTGTGTCCTCTGGTTCTCGATTCCCCAACACTGTGCAAGGGACTCCGTGCGTCTACCCGAGCAATTTCTCTCACGGATTTGTACACCTCTATAAGATCACCTCTTCACCCTCCTGCACTCCAAGTAATAGAGTCCCAGCCTGCACAACCACTCCCGAAAGTTCAGCCCCTCGAGTCCTGGCAAAATCCTCGTAAATCTTCTCTGCCCCCTTTCCAGCTTGCAAACTTTCTACTCAATCATTGGCTGTGTTTTTTCCAAAAGACATCCACAGTGGACTCTGGATGTTGGATCATTATTTAGTGTTTGTTTTTAATAAACAAAATATGCTGCAGTGTCAAATAATAATGGCATATTGTGACTTTATATTGCACATTTAATTGCAAAAGGACATTCGTTTATTTGATTTATTGCAAAACTGATCATAAATCTCCCTGAATTATGTAAAAATAATACAACAAATATTAATAGCAATATTTTTTGTAGTTCTTTCATGTACAAATTCAGATTTGCAAGAAATATTAACGTGCAGGTAAAGAGAGAGACAGAATGAATCTGGACAAAATTACCATGATTAGTACCAGGAACAAATTTTCCGATGTTGGACATAAACATTTTTGTTCCAGAATTATTCATGGTAGGGTAGCTATGAAACAAATTATCACCTTTACTTTCATTGCTCATGAATTCAGAACGATTTCCCGAAGTTTGTTGTGCACTGCCAGAGAAACAATGTACACTACATATGTAGAAATGAGGAACTGCAGATGCTAGTTTACACAAAAGGACAGAGTAACTCAGTAGGTAAAGCAGCATCTCTGGAGAACATGGATGGGTGACACAGGTGAACTTCTTCAAAGTAAGCATACCTTGACGAGATTTCACAGTGGAGCAGTCAAAATGTAGAAATGTAACATGTGACTGAAGAAGGATCCCGACACGAAACGTCACCTAACCATGTTCTCCAGAGATGCTGCCTGACCCACTGAGTTACTTTGTGTCTTCCTCCTATCTTCTTAGGCCGATATAAAATATCCCAGGGTAAGGTCACGAGGGAGTCAAAAGTGTTTGATTTAACTGAACAATTACATTCTTACTTGCACAGTGACGCAGTGGTAGTGTTGGTGCCTTCCAGCGCCAGAGACCCGGGTTCGATCTGACTACGGGTGCTGACTGTACGGAGCTTGTACATTCTCCCAGTGTCTGTGTGGCTTTTCTCCGGGTGCTCTGGTTTCCTCCCACACTCCAAAGGGGTGCAGATTTGTAGGTTAATTGGCTGCGGTAAAGATTTTAAATTGTCCCTAGAGTCAAGTCAAGTCAAGTTTATTTGTCACATACACATACAAGATGTGCAGTGAAATGAAAGGTCACCCACAGTCCAGCAATAGAGCAATAAAAAGAAACAATTTCACACACAATCACAACCAACACAAAACAACAAAAAAGAAATATCCATCACAGTGAGTCTCCTCCAGTCACCTTCTCACTATGATGGAAGGCCAGAATGTATTTTCTCTTCCCTTGCCATCTTCTCCCGTGGTCAGGCTGTTGAAGTTGCCACGTTCCAGGCCGCGCCGGATGGTGAAAGGTCCGCAGTGGGCCGACCCAAGCCCCGCGATCCGGGACGGGCGAAGACGCTGCCGCTGCACGTCGGGGCGGTCGGGGCTCCCGACATTGAAGCCCCGCCGGACAGGGAAAAATCCCGCGGCCTATTTTAGGCCGCGCCGGACGGTGAAAGGTCCACAGCGGGCCGACCCAAGCCCCACGATCCGGGGAGGGTGTAGGATGATGCCAGTGTGTGGGAATCACTGGTCGGCATGCACTCGGTGGGCTGAAGGGCCTGTTTCAGCACAGTATCTCTAAACTAAACTAGACTTGCAGCACAATACACCTAGATAATATATAATAAACCAAAATTCAATAAATTGATAACCAAGTTCTCTCCTGTGTCTTGGTCAAGATTTAATTATCAACCAACATCACTAAAAACAGCTCATCTACTCAGCTACCATAACAATGCTTGTGGCATGTCGCTCTGAATAAATTGCTGCTGGTAGCTGTCTGCTGTTCCTGCATTACAACAGTAAATAAATGCATGTAATGTTTTTCCTTGGCCATTAGTATTGGACCAACCGCTATACCGAAAGGTCACATATAAATGCATGATTTTGTTTTGTTTATACTGTATAATATGTTTATACTGCACCTGCACCTGATTGCCATTTCTCCGAGCACTTGATCTGCAAATCCCGTTGTTGCCTGAAGGGCAACCTGCAAATGTTCCTCGACATGAAATATAGGATGAATTCAGAATAAAAGTCCATGGGAACTGCGCCGCTACCTCAAGCCTTCGACCACACTTCTTTCCACCACCGAAAGGATCTACCAGAGGCGCTGCCTCAAAAAGGCAGCCAGCATCGTCAGAGATCCACACCACCCTGGCCACGATCTCATTTCACTCCTGCCATCGGGAAGAAGGTATAGGAGCCTGAAAGTTGTAATGTCCAGGTTCTGGAGTGGCTTCTTCCCTAGAACCATCAGGCAATAAACACTATAACCTCCAAATAGATAACCGGCAAAAAAAATAATGCAGTTTGGAGCCTATTTGGAGGTTTTAGTGTTTAATTGCCTGATGGTTCTCGGGAAGAAGCTGCTCCTGAACCTGGACATTACAACTTTCACCTATATCATATACATATACATATACATATATATATATATATACATCTATGATATAGGTGAAAGTTGTAATGTTGTTATTTATTGTTGTAATGCTGATGTCAGGGGGGCGGGACAAAGGAAGGATATAGGTGGAGACAGGGAGATAGAGGGAGAACTGGGAAAGGGGAGGGGAAGAGAGGGACAGAGGAACTATCTAAAGTTGGAGAAGTCGATGTTCATACCACTGGGCTGCAAACTGCCCAGGCGAAATATGAGGTGCTGTTCCTCCAATTTCCGGTGGGCCTCACTATATACAGATATAGATATATTGATGAGCCAAAACATTATGACCACCTGCCTAATATGCTGTTGGTCCTCCATGTGCAGCCCCAAATGCAGCAGGGTGCGATGCACTGTGTATTGTCACACATTCCTCCCGTGACTACCATTAAAATTTTCTGTGACTTGTGCCACAGTAGACGTTCTGTCGGTTCGGACCAGGCGGGATAGTCTTCGTTGCCCTCGCGCATCGATGAGCCTTGGGCGCCCAACACCCTGTCGCCTGTTTGTGGTTTGTCCCTCCTCAGACCACTGTCGGTAGGTACTCACCACTGCTGACCGGGAGCACCTCACAAGCCTTGCCGTTTCAGAGATGCTCTGACCCAATCATCTGGCCATAACAATTTGGCCCTTGTCAAAGTCGCTCAGGTCTTTACTCCTGCCCATTTCTCCTGCATTCAACACATCAACTTCAAGAACTGACTGTTCACTTGCTGGCTAATATATCCCACCCTTTGACAGGTGCCATTGTAACAAGATAATCAATGTTATTCACTTATATATATATATATATATATATAGATATAGGTATAGATATATATATATATATATATATATATGGACATAGGTATAGATATAGATGTATATATAGACATATATATAGACATATTAGATATATAGAAGGTAGACGCAAAATGGTGGAGTAACTCAGTGGGACAGGTTGCATCTCTGGAGAGAGGAATGGGTGACGTTTCGGGTCGAGACCCTTCTTCAGATGTAAATAGGTGTATATCGTTGATCGTTACCGTTGACCCTGTGCCAAACTACATATGACAAATAAAATGTATTATTATTATTATTATTATTATTATTATATTTATATATATATATATATTTATATATAGCCAATCTACATCTAACGAAAGGACTGTGAATGGAGTTGAGGGATGAAGTATAAGGACAATGAAAAATCTTTTCTTTATTAAATTTTCTTCTTCACTTGCATAGCAATTTAGAAAATCATTGATTTCAATGGAAAGCGATGTAATAGGGGTCTACGATGTCAGGTAATAGATTCTACAAAGATTGCCGCACATATTTACAATTGCTCTTGGTGGGTAGTTAATATTCAAACTTCCCCAGAAGGCCATTCCATCTTCATACTAAAATCACCTGGCAGGGATTTATTGTTCTATGAGACCAAGTGGACCCGTTGGGCCCAAACCTCTCCTGCATTGGTGCAGCACCCTCTTCCCTCCTCCCCTCTACCCCCTCCTCCCTCCCCCTCCCCCTCCCCCTCCCCCTCCCCCTCCCCCTCCCCCTCCCCCTCCCCCTCCCCCTCCCCCTCCCCCTCCCCCTCCCCCTCCCCTCCCCCTCCCCCTCCCCCTCCCCCTCCCCCTCCCCCTCCCCCTTATTTCAAGGAGGTTAGTCTGCTTTGCCCTTTAAATCCCATTACAACGTTTTGTATTTATTTTCAGTTTTTCCGAAGTGCCAGTAAGTGCCTGTGACGCTGGTTTGGAGCAATACTGAGCAACTAAGTACTCTGACCTTCGTGGCAGAGTCCACACAGAATCACCGCTTAATTGTTTTCCAAGTTGTTCAATGGTTTCTTGTCTTTTTTCAGACTTATTTTCCAACTGAAAATTAGCCTGAAATTGGTTATTGTTACAATTGCTGAAATGACAAACAGCGGCGCAGTGGCGCAGCGGTAGAGTTGCTGCCTTACAGCACCAGCGACCCGGGTTCGAATCTGACTGTTGGTTCTGTCTGTGCGGAGATTGCACCTGCTCCCCCTGACCCCGTGGGTTTCCTCTGGGTGCTCCGGTTTCCTCCCACACTCCAAAGACGTGCAGGTTTGTAGTTTCATTGGCTTCTGTAAATTGTCCAGAGTGTATAGGATAGAATTAGTGTATAGGTGATTGCTGGTCGGCGTGGACTCGGTGGGCCGAAGGGCCAGTTTCCACGGTGTATCTCTAAACTAATCTAAACTGCCAAAATTTACTAACCTCTTCGAAATATTATTTGTATAATATCATAATGATTTAAAAAATAGATCCTCAGAGGAAAAATAGATCAATGCTTTTGGTATTGTTGAGCAATAGTCAGCAAGGTTCAAATGATATCTGAAGCAGTTGATGAAAGACTAAAATCCTAATTGCATCATTGAGAAACTTTCATGTGATCCTAACTACCAAGAAATTTAGACAATTGAAAGCTAAACTTTTATTCTAACCGGCAAGAATACAAATGTTGAAGAGAAGGAAACATGCAGGTACACATTTGTCAAACAACTGGATAATTCTGCATCAACAGCAAACCAGGTCAGTACATTTAGAAGTGATGTCAAGCAAAACTGAACATAGAGCAACAAATCCCTCACATCAGAGAGACTCGAGTTCGATTCTGACCTCGATTGCTGTCTGTGTGGAATTTGTACGTTCTCCCTGTGAGCACATGGTTTCTCCGGTTTCCTCCCACATCCCAAAGGCATGCAGGTTTGTGGGTTAAGTGGCCTCTGCAAATTGGTCCCTTTTGTGTCGGGAGTGGATGAGAATGTGTTATAACATGGAACTCTGATGGCATTGGCTCGATGGGCCGAAAAGCCTGTTTCTGTGCTGCATCATTTAATCAATTCAATCAAGATCCTTTAGACTTTAGCCCATTTCACTACAAAAGTGAAAAAGCTTTCTGGGAAAGTTAGAACTCCCCAGAAGCTGAGAAATGAAGGGAAGTTGGAGGGAGAAACGATTTCGACACTCAGTTTAGGACGTGACAACTGCTGTACAATTTCATTAAAATTGTGGATTGATGAATTGTAAAAGCAAGTTTGAAAAAGGACATTGGGCAAGCAAACAGATTGGGCGGTACAGTGGCATAGCGGTAGAGCTGCTGCCTTACAGCACTAGAGACCTGGGCTTAATCCTGACTACGGGGATTAGTCTGTACGGAGTGTGTACGTTCTCCCTGTGACTGCGTGGGTTTTCTCTGGGTGCTCTGGTTTCCTCCTACACTCCAAAGACGTACAGGTTTGTAGGTTAATTGGCTTTGGTAAGTTGTAAAAATTGTCCCTAGTGTGTAGGATAGCGATAGTGTACATGATGATCGCTGGTTGGCTTAGACTCAGTGGGCCGAAGGGCCTGTTTCTGCACTGTATCTCTGCAATTCATTGTCTAAAGTATAAAACCTGATGGTTTGCAATATCTTTTTATTTAAATGTAAATCTCCAGGAAGCTTTATGAATATCTTTTTCTGTTCAGACCTGAGCTTTGGTGCTTCAAGTATCATTTGAACCTTACTGACTTTCAGTCAAAATCATATGATTTTGCTGCCTCTATGAATCTATTTTTAAAAAGAATCATTATTAGGGATGATATTTTTCTCCGTGATGTGCTCCTGGTTTCCATAAGCCAAATGAATCCCGCATGAATAAACAGCTACAAATTATTTCCCCAACATGCAGGCTTTGAAGCTTATTTGTAATGTTTGCCAAATTCTTCCATCAACTCTGCATCTTAAAATAAGCTTCCAGAACTGTGTGTACAGACTGTGCTTTTTTTTCTTCAGAGTTACATGAAGTTGAAGTAAGTAACAAACCAAAAAAGCAAAGCAAGATGCCAAATAAGAAATTCCCCCAAAAACCCAGAAAATGGCAAAATACTCGGTAGCCTCAGAGGAACGAGCAGAATCCGTGCAGTCACAAAAACCTGCAGTAACTCTCATCTCTGGAGAAAAGGAATAGGTGACGTTTCGGGTCGAGACTCTTGTCTAGACCTCAAACCTACTTCAGGTCTCAACCCGAAACGCCACCTGTTTCCTTTTCTCCAGAGATGCTGCCTGACCCACTGAGTTACTCAAGCCTTTTGTGTCTGTCTTCAGTTTATACCAGCATCTGCAGTTCCTCCCAGCAGCATCGGTGCAATGATTGGAATTGATCTCACTGCAGAATGGCCAGTTGTGCAGCTAGGAGAGCTGCTGCCTCACAGAGCTGGGGTCCCGGGTTCAAACCTGACCCTGGGTGCTGTCCATGTGGAGTTTGCACGTTCTCCCTGTTACCTCGAGTGCTTTCTCCGGGTGCTCTGGTTTCCTCCCACATCCTGAAAACATACCGTTTTGCCGATTAATTGACCCTCTGTAAATTGCTCCAAGTGTGCATGGGGTCGGTCTGAAATTGGGATAACGGAGAACTGGCGTGAATGTTTGATGGTCAGTGTGGATTTGATGTGTTGAAGGGCCTGTTTCTATGCAAGTTTTTTCAATCAATCAAAGTTGCTGCCTGTCCTGTTGAGTATTTAAACATTTTCTTTTAAAATGTTCAGTGTCTGTAATTATACTTTGGTTAAAAGATAAGAGGATGCAACTCTCAAGGGATTAATGTACCATTTTGGGGATAATTTTTCCCAGAAAATTCCCAGGAGGTTCATAGGCCAATATTGGGAGAGTGTTGATGGGGTACAGGCTAACAGTGGACAATGCTGGGAGAGAACGTACGCACCTGCCACCACACATCTCTTCTCCTTCACTCTTGCATGAAAATTGCCAACTTGTGGATTCACAGAGTCATACAGCATGGAAAAAGGCCCTTCCATCCAACTTGTCCACACCGACCAAGGTGCCCCATCTACTCTTAACCCAATTGACCGCCTTGGTCCCATATCTAGTTAAACCTTTCCCATCCATGTACCTGTCCAGAATCAGGGGTCACGATTTAAGAATAAGGGATAGGCCATTTAGGACTGAGATGAGGAAAAACTTTTTCACTTGGGTCATTCTGCTTGGTTTTGGTCCTGTTTTCTGATGCACTTATTTCCTATTTGTTGTATTCTTTCAAAATTTCCCTCTTCAATTTTCAACAGTGCAACATTTCATTCAGAATCAAAGTTAACCATCACGATGTTTTAAGTTGCACGTGTGGATAATAAATGCAGTGATATTGGTGGAGACAGCCAGAGACTTTGTCACCAAGCTAAAGATGGGCAAACAAAAATCCACTCTCATAAAGCAGAAGCTGTCTCAGATTCCTGTAGAGTATCAACGTATTTTATGATCTCCTGAGAGATAATTGTTTGTTAACAAACTAAGATTTGCAGAAGAAAGTAATAAGGAAAATAATAAACTAATAAATATGTGTGGAAATCTATTTGTAAATTTGGCATTTTACGGTAGAATGCTGTGCAAGTGTTTTAAAGAAGCTGACTTCCTGCTGTTTATAGACCATAAAATAAAAATGAGATAAGTAGAATCATTTAACACAAAATTCATTGCCTTCCCAAAGGAATTATATACAACGTCAATGTTAGAAAAACTGATTTAGAGGGCATCACAAGGGACAGGCAGAAATGGGCTCAATCACAGTTATCTAGGAGGAGATTTATATAATTTAAAGTGCTGTTGCTCACGTCGATAGACTTTATTTTCTGTTTATCTCCATTGAAATGTGCAGCCGCTGTTTCGGAAAGCACATTTCATGGTGGAGTTGCACATTCCAGAGGTGGTAAACATCACCAAATTTGGATCTCAAATGGTGTCCATCTTACCAACTCTTACCTTTGCAACAATGGCAAAAGATCATAAACACAAAGACTGTTTTGCCAACAGCTTCTCAGGACAGTCAGAAGTCTCTTCTCGTACAGTACTTGTGCTTAAATTTGATGCACGAGGAAGTAACATTTGGTTAGGCTGCATTTGGAGTATTGCATGCAGTTCTGGCCATTGCCTTCTTTCCTACCCAATCTACCCATGTTGCCACTTTCATGGAGCTATGGAGTTGCATCCCCAGATCCCGCTGAACATCAAAAACACTTCGGAAACATATAAGCAGCCAAGCTTCTCCTGCCAGTTCCACTGTTCGCATCCATATATCCCTTTGTTGTAACCTCTTCCACAGCCAACAAAGGACCATTGTGGGCTCCACCTTTCCTTGGTCATCAGTGCCAGCTCTGATTGGTTCTGAACATTTTCATTCCTCTAGTTTCCCTCCCCCCTGACTCTCAGTCTGAATAAAGGTTTCAACCCGAAACGTCACCTATTCCTTTTCTCCAGAGATGCTGTCTGACCCGCTGAGTTACTCCAGCATTTTGTGTCTATCTTCGGTGCAAGCCAGCATCTTCCTATGCAAGTTTAATTATGAACCCTTTGCTGAATGGGGGAGCAGATGGTGTTGCCTGGTACCTGAGATCCCTTCAAGCATTAATTATTGCAAACCTAGCGAATGTCATCTCCGCGGGTCCCCACCCCGTCGTGGTGGAGAAGCGTGCGTGTGCCTGAGACCCTGAGCTAACCCGTGGTGAGCCGTGCTCCTGGCAGGGTCACCCACGGCGGGCACGTCGAGGGGGAGGGTCGTGACGAAGCGTGGCCCAAGAAGACGACCTCGACGGTGGAGCAGGGGGAGGATGGTGTCTGGCCGGCGGGTGGAGACCACAGCGGCTGAGAAGGTGGAAAAAGCTGCACCTGGAGGGACGTAAACTCTGTGGCTCCAGGAACGGCCTCTTCAGCCGTCTCTAGACCCACAGAAAGGACCCACCAGGAGGACAATCATGCCTGACTTCATGTGATCGCCAATGAAGAAAGTTCCCAACCCGAAACATGGCCTATCCATGTCCACAGTGGCTTCCTGAACTGCTGAGTTACTCCAGCACTTTATCTCTTTTAGTTTTTCAGGGATGCAGCATGGAAACTGGCCCTTTGGTCCACCGAGTCCACGCCGACCACGATCACCTGTACATTAGTTCAATCCTCCACATCAGGGACAATTTACAGAGGCCAATTAACAGACAAACCTGCACATCTTTGCAAGGTGGGAGGACATGGGAGCATGCGGAGAAAACCCAGGCGGTCACAGGGAGGATGTACAAACTCCATACAGACAGCACCCGAGGTCAGGATCGAACCCATGTCCCTTGCTCTGTCAGGCAGCAACTCCACCAGTGCTCCACTGTGCTGCCCTCTTTGATGATCGAGATGGTGTTCATCTGCAGGGGGCAGCACAGATACTGTGGATAACGTGGAAAAAAACACTGCAATTAAAGCTTGAACTTACAACAAGCAGCTGTAGTCGGGTAAGCAGAAAGTGTGATGATCTGAAAGTGTTCCCAGTGCAGACTATCTCCAGTGAATCCTGGCGCAAATTCCATTAAATGACTTCGGTACTGATCACCTCCTCCAGTTGTTTGATCGTGCTGGTAAGTAATCTGAATAAAGTAACAGATATTGTGCAGAGGGAATAAGATGGATGGGAAAAGCAAATAATTGCCCCCTGCAGATATGAAAGAATACTTCAAAAAAATGTAAAACTGATTGGACTCTAATTAAGCTATTTTCATCGTAAGCAGCTATACTCCTGGATTCCATTCGTCCCCAAATTTGCTATTTCACTCAGGGTCAGCTTACATCAAAACATTTTAGAACAAGGATGTACCAGAAAAGAATTCAGAGGGTGCTGAGAAGAAGCTACAAGACATGAAAGAATTATCCTTCATGCAACATTGATTTATTTTCAGCCATCAGGAACTAATTCCATTTCACTGGAGATCAAAATGTTGTTTCTCAGCAGGATATCACCGGCAAATATCATATCTTTGTATCTGAAAACACTATTTGGTGCTGATTTTAAATAGATTGTAGGGTTTCATATAATAAATACAATTTTAGAGATTTGTTCTTGATTTGCATAACAACAGAGTTTTAGCGATTCATTTGAGCTTGAAGTACCACTTCAGTATCCATGAAGTCTTATAAGTGAAATATGGAAAGGTTACTCAATTCATCACAAATGCTGAGATTAGAAGAGTTTTTTTTAATGGTAAGTGTCTTCCGCATTGCATGGACTTTAATGCATGCTTCAAGCAGAGCCTCATGAAAGGAGGTTTTAAATTACCCATTGTTTTTCATTAGAGAAGGAAAAATAATATTTGCACTTAAGCTTAAATTCATTCAAAGCTGCAAAACGCGTTTGATTTCAGCGTGGCTTTGATGAGTCATGGTCATAGAATGATACAGTGTGGATACAGGCCCTTTGGCCCAACTTGCCTACACCGGCCAACATGTCCCAGCTACACTAGTCCCACCTGCCTGCGCTTGGTCCATATCCCTCCAACCCTGTCCTAACCATGTAACACAGTTGTTTGAAGATGAACAGTGCCTTCAAGAATCATATATGTTGAAGCAAATCATTTGCAAGAGGCGTCCATTCTAATCCCACCCTCCAGCACTTAGCCCTTAGCCCTGCAGGGTGTTGCTCTTCAGCCCCACTTCTAACGTCGTCTTGAACATGTTGAGGCCAACATGTAACCCACCAAAAAGAACAAAAGCAGGTCCACCGAAGAAATAAAAGAATATCAGAGAATATCAGCACACAGAACCCTAAACATCGAACCCTTTCTAAAGAAGGGTTCTGACCCGAAACATCACCTATTCCTTTTCTCTGGAGATGCTGCCTGACCTGCTGAGTTACTCCGGCATTTTGTTTATCTTCGGTGTGAACCAGCATCTGCAGTTCCTTCCTGAACATGGAACAGGACAGCTCAGGAACAGGCCCTTCAGCCCACACTGTGTGGTGCCAGGATAAACGTGTCTCTGCCTGCACATGATCCAAATCCCTCCATTCCCTGCACATCCTTGCCGATTTAAAAGTCTCTTAAATGCGGTGATCGTATCGGCCTCTGCTACAGCACGTTCCAGGCATCCACTACCCTCTGTGTTCAAGAAACCTGCTCAGCACATCTCTTTTAAACTTTGCCCCTCTCATCTTAAACCAATGCCTTTTAGTCTCTAACATTTTCTCCCAGGGAAGAAAGATTCTGACTGCCTATCGTAGCTCTGCCTCACATAATTTTGTACACTTCTATCAGGTAAACATAAGCCTGATTACTTCATAGCCTATTTGACAGAGGGATTTGACCGTGAAGCAATCTTTCTGCAAATTAGTAAGCAAGGGGGATGGTTTTGTGATATTACAAGTCAGAACCATCTTCAGAAGCCAGAGAATCAGCATGTCAGTGACAAACATCAGTTAGCATTTATGCATTTACATCTTTGCTGCCTTTTTTTGTCACGTCCGGTCTGGGGATCTTGCTGCGGGGAGGGGGCTTCACCATCACTGAGGTCAGGGAGGTGGTTGGGGGGCGTCTCCTGGTGGTGGATGTAATGTACCGCGGCTCTCCTCTCCGGCTGATTAACGTGTATGCCTCACCCAGGCGGAGCGAGCGGTTGGCCGCCCTCCCGCAGCTCCCACCGCTGCTGGCCACGTCCCGGCCGCTCGTTCTGGCCGGTGACTTCAACTGCATCATCGGTGCGGCCGTACGATCCGGCAGCGCCGACCACAGACTGGACGGCACCTCCAAACTCCTGGTGGAGACGGTCAAAGATGCAAAGCTGTGCGACGCCTTCAGCGACCCTGCAGGCGGGGCCCAGCCGCGGTTCACCTGGTCAGGACCGAAAGGTTCATCCCGGATAGACTTTCTCTTCACGTCGAAGGCCGTCACGGTCAGACACACCGACCTCGCGCCGGTGTTCTTCTCTGACCACTGCCTCCTTCAGGCCACCTGTCACCTACAGGGGGACCGGAAGGTGGGCAGAGGGACGTGGAAGTTAAATGTGGAGCTGTTGACCCCAGAGAACATTGAGGAGCTAAAGAGGGACTAGGCATGTTGGAGAACTGTGAGGCCCCTCTTTGACTCCCCGACACTCTGGTGGGAAGCAACCAAGGAGTACATCAAGAAGTTCTTCATCTCCAAAGGGGTTCAGAGAGCAAGACAGAGTACGAGGGAATTGTGTCAACTCCAGACAGATTTGCAGCAACTGCTCCTTCTGCAGTCGAGAAGGGTAGATGTGAGGGAGGAACTGAGAGAGTTGAAGGGCCGGCAAGCTCGGCTCTTTACCTCTGAATCCTCCAAGATCATCTTCTGGTCCAGGGTCGGCCACGTGGAGCAGGATGAGACGTGCTCATGCTTCTTCTTCCATGAGGTTCACAGGGGGAGCTCTGTGATCAACAGCCTTAGGGAGGAGGACGGCTCGGTAACATCCTTGCAGACAGACATGCTGAGGATCTGCAGATCCTTTTATAAGGATTTGTACGACATAAAGACCACAGACAGCACCGCCTCCCAGAACTTCCTGTCCTCCATCACGGAAGTCTTGGACGACAGCAAGCGGGAGAGCCTGGACCAACCACTGACCCTGGAGGAGCTGACTGGCTCCATCCGTTCCTTTGACTCGAGTAAAACTCCCAGAACCGATGGCTTACCGGCAGAGTTGTATTGGGCTCTGTGGGACTGGGTGGGCCCGGATCTGCTGGAAGTGTACAACGACATGCTTGTAGCCGGCAGCATGTCAGACTCTATGAGGAAGGCCAGCATCACCCTGATCTACAAGCAGAAGGGGGAGATGAATGATATAAGGAATTAGAGACCCATCACATTGTTGAATGTAGATTACAAGCCAACCGGGTCAAGTCTGCTCTGGGACAGGTGATCCACCCGGACCAAACCTGTGCTGTACCTGGCAGGAAAATCTCAGACAGCCTGGTGCTGCTGAGAGATACCATTGCCTATGTGCAGGACAGACGGGTGGATGCCTGCCTGGTCAGCTTGGAACAGGAGAAGGCCTTCGACAAGATATCGCACACGTACATGAGGGACATGCTCTCCAAAGTAGGCTTTGGGGAGGAAATCAGGAAGTGGATACAACTGCTCCACACCGATATCTGTAGTGCAGTCCAAATCAATGGGTGGGAATCGGACAGCTTCCCCGTCAGGTCTGGAGTCAGGCAAGGCCTCCCTGTACATGGACGATGTCGCCGTCTTCTGCTCGGATCCAGGGTCGGTCCGCAGACTGATCAGCGTCTGCAACCAGTTTGAGTCGGCCACGGGGGCCAGGGTAAACCGCAGGAAGAGTTTGGCTGTGCTCTTTGGCAACTGGCCCGACCGATCTTCCATCCCCTTCACCATCAAGCCTGACTTCTTGAAGGTGCTGAGCATCTGGTTCAGGAAGGCTGAGGCGTGTAACAAGAATTGGCTGGAGCGGATAGCCAGAGTGGGGAAGAAGCTGGAGCTGTGGAAGCAGCGCTCCCTCACCTTCACAGGGAAAAATCTGGTCATCAGGTGTGAGGTGCTCTCGGGGCTGCTGTACTTGGCGCAAGTGTGGCCCGTCCCTCCCTCCTACGCCAGGGGTATCACCCGGGCCGTCTTCCGCTTCATCTGGGGGTCGACGATGGACCGGGTGCGACAGGCCACAATGCACAAGTTGGCAGACAACGGGGGTAAAAGCGTGCCCAACGTCACCCTCATCCTGATGGCCACCTTCATGGGTGGCTGCATCAGGCGGAGCGTAGAGCCAAGGCACGTGGGCACCAAGTGCCACTACCTGCTGAGGTTCTACCTGTCCCCGGTGTTGCGAAGGATGGGCCTGGCGCAGATGCCACGCAATATGCCAGTCAGCTGGACATTGCCGCACCATCTGTCGCTCATGGAAAGGTTCTTCTGGCCCAACACCTTTGGCCACAAGTCCATCGGGCAGTGGTCAGCACGGAACGTCCTGCAGGCACTGCAGGGAAATGACTCCATGGATCCTGTGGCGTGGTTCCCTGAGCAGACTGCCCAGCTTGTCTGGCAAAATGCCTCATCGCCAGAACTCACCAACAAGCACCAAGACCTGGCTTGGCTGGCGGTGAGGGGAGCCCTCCCAGATCCTTCCTGCACCGCCGGAACCTCACTACCAGCGCACGCTGCCCTCGGGACGGCTGCTATGGAGAGGAGACGGTGGTCCACCTCTTCACAGAGTGTGGATTTGCCAAGAGAGTCTGGAGAGGTTTGCAGGGGTCAAATAAATTGCTGTTACGATTTATTATGAGCAGCTCCGTCACAGAGGACTCTGTGATCTACGGACTGTTCCCAGGGAAGCATTCAGCGACTGACATCGAGTGCTGCTGGAAGGCCATCAACTCGGTGAAAGGCGCTCTTTGGTCTGCCCGAGCTTTGTTGACCTCCCAGCGGAGTGAGCTGTCCGTTGGGGAATGTTGCCGACTGGCCCGCTGCAGACTGCAGGAGTACGTGCTGAGGGACGCACTGAAGCTTGGTGCAGCCAACGCCAAGGTTCTGTGGGGGAGGACCACAGTCTAGGGTCCTTCTGCTGCTGGACATGGGGGGCAGGGTGTGGTGGAGACGCCCCTCCAAATAAGGGAAGGGATTCTGTGTAAATCTGGCAATGAATATCTGTATTGAATGTAGAACCTCCGGGAATGTCGGATGGAGTTTTTGAAAAGAAAACGTTTAGTAAATATTTATTACTGGAATAAAGTATTTTTTGATATAAAAAAAAAGTATACCTTTCAAGATTCAAGATTCAAGATTCAAGATATCTTTATTTGTCATCCAAAAAAACAAGTTTTTTGGACGAAATTCAGTCACCCACAGTCCAACAATAAAAGCATTAAAATAGGCAAATTACACAATAAAAGCATTAAAATAGGCAAATTACACAACCCCAACCAACACACAAAAAAAAGAAACATCCATCACAGTGAGTCTCCTCCAGTCCTCTCCTCACTGTGATGGAAGGCCACAATGTCTTTTCCCTTCCCCTGCCGTCTTCTCCCGCGGTCAGGCTGTTGTAGTTGCAGGCCGCGCCGGACGGTGAAAGGTCCGCAGCGGGCCGGCCCAAGCCCCGCGATCCAGGGCGGGCGAACATGCTGTCGCTGCCGCTGTTGCTGCACGTCGGGACGGTCGTGGCTCCTGACATTGGAGCCCCCGCCCAGCAGAGAAAAATCCCGCGGCCTATTCCAGGCCGCGCCGGATGGTGAAAGGTCCGCGGCGGGCCGACCCAAGCCCCGCGATCCGGGGCGGGCGAAGACGCTGCCGCAACTCCCGATGTCGGTATCCACGCGGCCCGAGCCTAAGGCGAGTCGCAGCTGAATGGATGGAGCCCATCAAAAAGCTTTTCACTGTACAGTGGTACACGTGACAATAAACTACACTAACTAACTATACTAAATGACAATAGACAATAGACAATAGACAATAGGTGCAGGAGGAGGCCATTCAGCCCTTCGAGCCAGCACCGCCATTCAATGTGATCATGGCTGATCATTCTCAATCAGTACCCCGTTCCTGCCTTCTCTCCATACCCCCTGACTCCGCTATCCTTAAAGCTCTATCTAGCTCTCTCTTGAATGCATTCAGAGAATTGGCCTCCACTGCCTACTGAGGCAGAGAATTCCACAGATTCACAACTGTCTGACTGAAAAAGTTTTTCCTCATCTCAGTTCTAAATGGCCTACCCCTTATTCTTAAACTGTGGCCCCTTGTTCTGGACTCCCCCAACATTGGGAACATGTTTCCTGCCTCTAACGTGTCCAACCCCTTAATAATCTTATACGTTTCGATAAGATCTCTTCTCATCCTTCTAAATTCCAGTGTATACAAGCCTAGTTGCTCCAGTCTTTCAACATATTGCTGAATAGTCTTGCAATAGATCATGTGTTGTTGTGTCTGCAGGCCTGTTTTATGGCAGCAAGTAATTGGTATTGGTGTTGTACTGTATATGGTTAAGGATTATTGCACATTAATGTTCTTGAAACATTTGCAATCTGTGTATTTTATGAAACTGTCACACATTGATCAATATTCAGCATTTCCATATTTTAATGTTTCCATTTATTTTGCAAAGATCAAGTTGAAAGTAGTTCTGTTGTCAGTACATGTGATAATTAAACTCTCTTGACTTGATCTTTGAGATGGAGAAGCAATTAAATAAAATAGATGTGAAGTAAAAGAGTTAAAGTTAGCTGTTCCATTGACGTTACTATTCCCACTTCTCCAGATTAAAATCATTTTGCAAGTGCAGCTGATGCTCGGTAACAGTTCCAAAGCCACAATGACATAATCACATGAGATTAGGGCAGCACAGGGGTGCAGCTGATCGAGCTGCAGCCTCGCAGCGCCAGAGACCCGGGTTCGATCCTGACCTCGAGTGGTGTCTGTGGGGAGTTTGCACATTCTCCCTGTGACCACGTGGGTTTCCTCCGGGTGCTCTGGTTTCCTCCCACATCCCAAAGATGTGTGGGTTTGTAGGTTAATTGGCCTGTGTAAATTGTTCCTGGTGTGTGTGGGGAGTGGATGCAGATGTGGGATAATGGTCAATGGTTTCTGTATTGTCGTGTGTACCAGGCATAGTGAAATACATTTTTTACATACAGCTCAGCAAGTACTATTCCAGTACATAAGCACAATCTCCCCCGGTTAGTACAGTATGCACAGAACAGCCCACTGAGTCCATATGCAAAAGGTACCATTTTGGCGCCATTTTGCAGTCCTAGCTACAGCTGGCCACAAAAGCCCGTTGCAGCCGTCGCCTCCATTTTGGTCGTCCTAGGATCCAATGTCCCTCCCCACACCTGGCCCTCATCAGCCCTTGTTCCCTGGGGGAGTGGGGGCGTCTCCTGCAGTCAACCTTGAGGGTGGGGAAGGTAAGACCCCCCCCCTCTCCAGTTCTCCTTACCGGGCCTTTTGTCCGTCGTCTGCCATTGTCACTGTCTCCCTCCACCTCCTCTCTGATTCCCGATCCAGGGGCTGAGCAGGGCCCGGGCTCAGCGGCCTTCCCTCTCCCAGCGAAGCCGGGCCTGCGGTTGGGATGCAGCCGCTGCTCGCCAGGCTGCCGGGCCGAGCTCCAGGCTGCTGCTGGGCCTCCAGCGACCCTCCCCACCGTCGAAGCCCAGCACTACTTCCCGCCACCTGTCCGCTTACCGGCCCTCGGTTCAACTTCCTCCTTAGTTTATTGTCACTTGCACCGAGGTACAGTGAAAAGCTTTTGTTGCGTGCTAACCGATTGCGGGATAACATAGAACAGATGGTTGATGGTCAGCGTGGACTCACTAGTCCAAAGGGCCTGTTTCCAAACTGTATCTTTACACTAAACCATACCAAATCAAACCAAGCTAAATTAAACAAAACTAAACTAAACTAAACTAAACTAATCTTAACTAAACTATCCACAAAATGTGATCAATTCTTGTTTCTGCAGATGATCAAGATAATAAAGTAGTTCACTTTAATCCTGCATTTAGCTCATGAACTTAAAAATCATTCAATAGAAGATATTTACAAAGTGGTTACGTTTAGTTGACACAATTTTCCTACAGATTCTGATTTTTGCACATCAAAATCTGCCAACAGATGGGACTGATTATGCTGTTGGAGGTGTATCAGGAAGAGAGTTTTTCAAGGAGAGGAATGGTTGCCATCATTGATCACACAGCTGACCGATAAATCTAAATCTCCAAGCAGCCAGAAAGAGAGTACATTTCTTGCAATCAATCCTTGTCGGAGCTGGGCTCTTAGTGAGTGTCAAGACTTTGTTAGGTGAAAATACTGTAATGACTATTTAGTTCTTCATTACCATCGCGGAATAACAATAATGTCGTTGTTGACTAATGATCAAAATCACTCTTTGTAGCAGACCCAGACCTGAGAGGTGGTAAACCTAAGAAACCACTGAGAATGTACCTGCTAATCAGGATCTCAGTACATCACGTACTGTACAGCACTATCCATTTCACTGACACTTTTTCTAATAATTGCATTTGGTTTTCATTCATTTACACCTTTAAAGTAGAGGTACAGCATGGAAACAGGCCCTTTGGCCCATCGTGTCCACGCCAATTATGCACACTAGTTCTATGTTATCCCACTTTCTCCTCCGTTCCTTACACATAAGGGGCAATTTTGCAGATGTCAATCAGCCTACAAACCTGCATATCTTTGGGATGTGGGAAGAAACCAGGAGAAAACCTTTGGGAAGAATGTACAAGTCCCACACAGGCAGCACCCGAGGTCAATGGAATCCGTGTCTCTGGCGCTGTGAGGCAACAGCTCAACCAGCTGTGCCACTCTGTCACCCAAACTACCCTTGCTAACTTCAGCAGTTTTTACAGTCAATTTTCTGTTCAGTTACTCGAGCAGTTTGTGTCCTTTGATGGTTGGGAAATATCCTTTGCTCAGGTAATATCCACATAATATGATTTTCATGTCACCCATTTAATGGGAGGCCTACCCATTGTTGGGCTGCTCAACTATCTTTTCCAATAAGTGCTGCCTCATCAACTGAAGGACCTTTTGGGAACTTTAAAGTTCCAACGTGATCTGTGCACTGCATAGAACCTGTGCTCATTTACAACAGAAGTGAATGAGTTAACCAGTGTTCGTTGAGGTCAGAACCATGTCAGTGGAGAGCATCTCACTGAGATGCCGAAGATTGACACAAAATGCTGGCGTAACTCAGCGGGTCAGGCAGCATCTCTGGAGAAGAGGAATAGATGATATTTCAGGTCGAGACCGTTCTGACATGCCATTGGGCACTGCATAGGAAGGTAGGTAAACAGTGCTATTCCTCTCCACTTTCAATGCCAACCTCTGTAATGTTTAGTTCTTGTAGTTGATATAGTTTTGATTTGGACGTCTCCTTGCTTGTTCTGAGCAATAGGCAGCTTTCCAGTTTCCTTGTACGTGCAGCCAAACACAATGATGATGTGGGCTTCTAGGGGAAGGCTATGTGTAAATTTAAGCAAAAGCCCACGACTTCAGAACTGCTTTGAATGTGAACAACAATTGCCGCTAAAATCAATTTAATAAAATATTGCTTTGAACACAAATTAATTTTTAAATATATTGGAATTTTGCAGTTTTAGCCCAAAATGCCACAACAATTGAATTTTAAGCATTCTTTTTGCCAACAGTGCAAAGATGATCTTTGAAATATTATTTTACAATGTAAGTGTGCCAGTTAATGGAATATGGTTTTTATTAAGGGTAATGATTTCAAAAGGGCTATCAAAAAAGATTTTGCAGATAATTTGAGAAATCTTTATGCATGCCGAAGCCGCTCAAGAACTGGTTTATCGACAGAAGGAGCCTGTCAAAACAATTCAATGTATTATTTGTTGAATCAAAGGGAACAAGGTTAGACCACTAAAACCAGAGGGCATCCACAAGCTTTCTCTGCATTCTCATCTTTAGAACACTATATTTTTAGGTATTAGACAAACAGAGGGATACGGGATTAATGTAGGAAAATGGTGCTGTAAAAGATTGTTATGCTAAATGACAGAATAGTCATAATGGGCTAAATAGCCTACATCGTTTATTAAGTTTGGCATGTTGTTAGTATGAAGTGGAAATGAAATGATTTCCTTTGGATAAGATCAAAGAGATCTCTTGTTGGATGGATATTAGGATGTATCACAGCATGGTTTGGGAACAGCCCCTTCCAAGACCGCAAGAAACTGCAGAGAATTGTGGACGCAGCCCAGACCATCACACAAATTAACTTCCATTCCATTGACTTCATTTACACCCCACGCTGCCTTGGCAAGGCCACCAGCATAATCAAGGTCCAGTCTCATCCCGGTCACTCCCTCTTCTCCCCTCTCCCATCAGTCAAGAGATATAGAAGTGTGAAAACGCACATCTCCAGATTCAGGGACAGTTTCTTCCCAGCTATTATCAGGCAACTGAACCATTCCATCAACAATTAGAGAGTGGTCCTGAGCTTCCATCTACTTCATTGGAGACTCCCGGACTATCTTTAATCGGACTTTATTGGACCTTACCTTGGACTAAACGTTATTCCCTTTTTTGTGTATCGATACACTGTGCATGGCTCGATTGTAATTATGTATAGGCTTTCCGCTGGTTAGCACGCAACAAAGGCTTTTCACTGTACCTCAGTACACGTGACAATAAACTAAACTATCAACACACCAGTCTGACAGAATCCTACTGCTGCAATTAATTTCAATTAATGTAGACATTTGTTTTGGTTCGTATCAATAACAAAATTAGTTAAGATAGCTGACCATCATTAATTTCATGCCTCATTGGTTCCCTTTCTTTGCTATCCTTGTCCCTTCTGTTTACTGGAACAAGCCAGTCCTGAACTCTGATCAACGGGTCTTTAAACAACTCCCAAATGTCAGATATGGAACTTACCCACTAAAAGCAGCTTCAATTAGTCCTCCAAGCTCATGTCGACTAATGTAATCGTCCATCCTCCAGTTTAGTGCTTTCCCCCAAGATCCAGACTTACCTTTATTCATAACCAGCTTAAACCTTTTGGATGTGTAGGAAGAAACTGCAGATGCTGGTTTAAACCGAAGGTAGGCACAAAAAGCTACAGTAACTCAGCGGGTCAGACAGCATCTCAGGGGAAGAGGAATAGGTGTCGTTTCAGGTCGAGACCCTTCATTCAGACTTATGGAGTTGTGATCACTGATGCAAAATACTCTTCCAGTAAAACACCAGTCACTCGGCCAGGCTCATTTCCCAACGCAGGGTCCAGTATAGTCCTTCTTCGAGTTGGAATATCCACATACTGTTTCAAGAAACTCTCTGTACCTGACAAATTCTGTTCTATCTAAGCCTTAAGAAAAGAACTGGTAGCAGAAATTTGGTCTCATATTCCTTTATATTAATAGTTATATTTAAGCGTCAAAAGAGAGCATCTGGATTACTTTATTATTTCTTGGCTAACCATTTACATTGGAAACACCACTGCCCATAAAGCATAGGTTCATTAAACTGTGAGTCCAACAATTCATCTGTGCTGCTATCCCAGATTTAAACTGAGTTCGCGATCTCTCTTAACGCTGCCAAAGACTTGTCCCACTCTGCTCCTGTCCAGCAGAAGGTACAGAAGCTCGGAACCACACACCACAAGACTTAGGAACGGTTTCTTCCCCTTAGTCATCAGGCTTCTGAATGGCCCTTCCATAAGCTTTGGTGCTGTCTGATTCACCTCGACCCCATTTTGGACAATGAGCTTTGCCTATAGAAATGCTGCGCTAGAATGCTGAGAATTATACTCCCCACACGGTATCTTCCCCTTTACTCTACCTATTGTACTTGAGTTTGACTTGATTGTATTTATGTCTAGTATTATCTGATCAGATCAGATAGAATGCAAAACAAAGTTTTTCAATGTAGCTGGCACATGTGGCAATAATAAACCAAATAAGCCCTTTAAAATCTTTACGAATTTTGTTCATACTTATTCTGAAGCAAGCCCAAATCCTGTGGGCTTCCTGAACAGTGTACATAAGGGGTCAAATTTAGGTCTAGTTTTATTTTATTTTCGAGATACAGCTCAGAAAAAGACCCTTCGGCCCACCGAGTCCACATCGACCAGCGATCCCCGCACATTCACACAAGCCTACACACATGAGGGACAATTTACACTTATACCAAGTATACAAACCCAAGCCAATTAACCTACAAACCTGTACGTCTTTGGAGTGTGGGAGGAAACCGAAGATCTCAGAGAAAACCCATCGGGTCACGGGGAGAACATACAAACTCCGCACAGACAGCACCCACGGTCGGGATCGACCCCAGGTCTCCATTGCCGCTCTATTTCTCCCAGTGCTTTCTCCATATCTCTGCCTCCTCTTTCCACCCCACACTCTTTCCAATTCTGGAGTGGGGGTGATTTTGGCAAGGAATTAGTGCATAGAACTCTGCTTATAAATATATATATATGGAGCCACAAGGAACTGCAGGTGCAGTTTTTATAAATTTATATTGCTGAAAAGAGAAGTGATTTTGTTTCTGCACGTTTTATAATTTCTGCTCAATATCTTTGTCACCAGGGGAACTGGGTTTACAATGAAAAGAGCTTGTGAGTAGCTATTTGCAACATGAAGAATTCCATAGTCTTCTAGCATAGCAAAGGCTCAAATAAATCAATTTGATGACTCAAGAATGCTGTACATCTTTTTTAAAGTAATGAATTTCTTAAAGGCCAAGTGTTTTGAAGCAATTTTTAACCAGTGCGAAGAACATTTAACTTGAAATGCACAAAGATTTCTAAGTCTTTGCAGATCTTACAACTAATATCTAATCAATAATATTGGTTGATTGTACTCAGGCACCATATGATTTAACATGACAGCACACAAAGTCTTTTTACTTTATCTCAGTACATATGACAATGTTAAACTGATGCTAACACAATATCATTCAAGACGAAAGATAGACAAAAAATGCTGGTCTTTCTCAGCGGGACAAGCAGGATCTCTGGATAGATTCCTTTTCTCCAAAGATGCTGCCTGTCCTGCTGAGAAACCCCAGCATTTTGTGCCTATCTTCGGTGTAAACCAGCATCTGCAGTTCCTTCCTACATCACTCAAGACCACATCAACTGTAAAGAGAGAATCAAAAGTGTTTAATTGTCATATATACCTACAATGGAACAATGAAATTCTTGCTTGCAACAGCATAACAGGCCTGTAAACACAATACTCAGAGATGACATATAATAAACAAAAAACTTAAATAAATTAATATCCCCAATATTAGTGCAAAAAAAGATAGTCCATAGTTCACAGTTTAGTTTGTGTTTTGTAGTTTTCAAGAGCCTGATAGTTGTTGGGAAGAAGTTGTTCTTGAACCCGGAGGTCACAGTTTTCAGACTCCTTTGCCTTCTTCCTAATGGCATGAGGAAATGAGAGCATAGCCAGGGTGGTCTTTGGGCGGGTCATTGATGGCGCTGGCTGCCTTTTTGAGGCAGCACCCCCTACAGATGGTGGGAACTATATCCATGACGGACCAGGCAGTACCCACCACTTTTTGTCATCCCCCTTTGTTCCGGTGCGTTTGAGCTACTGATGCAACCAGTCAATATGCTCTCTACCGTATACCTGGAGACGTTCAAGAGAGTATTTGTCAACATACCGAATCTGCTCAGTCCTCTAAGGAAGTAGAAGTGTTAGTAAAAGTAGAAGTAGGGCTTTCTTTGTTTTGGAAGGAATTGCAGATGCTGGTTTAAACCGAAGATAGACACACAAAGCTGGAGTAACTCAGTGGGACGGGCAGCATTCCTTCTCGCCAGAGATGCTGCCTATGTCTGTCTGGGGCTTTCTTTGTGATTGCATCAACGAGCCGGCCCAGGACAGATCTTCAGAGGTATACATGCCCAGGAAGTTAAAGGTCGTGGACTCTCTTCACTGCTAAACCATTGATAAAGACAGATTTGTGGTCTTTCCGGTGTAGAAGGTGCCCAATTTCAAACTGTAGGGCTATCTTGTGCTTTGGGCCTCTAATTATGTGTTGTCAGTGGGAGATGAGATACTTTGTGACATGCCCTCAGAGATCTCAGAACTTTGTCCTTAATTATAATAAACAGATGAGATTCCTGATTAAATCTGATGTCAATTATAAGCATCGAGGGCTAGTTTTTGAGAGAAAACTACAATAATGGAACCTTACTCTGAATTTTCTTTTTGAAGAATTTGAATTTGAAGAAGGGTGTCGACCCAAAAAGTCACCCACTCCTTCTCTCCAGAGATGTTGCCTGTCCCACTGAGTTACTCCAGCATTTTGTGTCTGTCTTCGATGTAAACCCGCATCTGCAGTTCCTTCCTATACACTTCGTCTGAATTTTCTTCACTCAAACCAATGTAGTTAGTGTATCCTTTCATTCATCGTTTTGAGAGTTCAAATCCTTTATGGATCAGCTACAGAATTGTGCGGAGAATGCAGATGGAGTTTAATCCACACAAATGTGGGGTGTGGACTTTGGGAGGTCACATGTAAGGAGAGAGTATACAACATTGATGTTTTGAAGGATATTGCGGTCAAAGTCCATAGCACCCTGAAAGTGGCAACGCCAGTAGATAGAACAGGTAAAGAATGTGTTCGGTGCAGAACGGGTTTACTAGAACACTGCCTGGATTAGAGGACATCAGGTTTAAGAAGAGATTGGACAAATTTAGATAGTTTTCTCAGGTATGTCGGAGGTCGAGGGGAGATCTATTAGACATATATATTGAATTATGGGAGTCACAGATAGAGAAGACAGACAGAATCTTTTTTTCCAGGTAGCTTTGAGGTAAAGAGGGGCAAAGTTTAAAGGAGATGTGCGGGACAGGTTTTTTACACAGGGAGTGGTGGGTGTCTGCATTGTGCTGCCAGGGGTGGCGGTGGGGGCAGGTAGTGGCATTTAAAAGGCTTGCAGATCGGCACATGGTTATGCAGGGAATGAAGGGATATGGATCATATGCAGGTAGAGGAGAGTAGTTTAACTTGGCATTGATGTTCAACATGGATATTGCTGAAAGCTTTTAGATCGCCATATTGGCCAGGCAGGGAATACAAGGATTTGCATCATGTGCAGAGAGAAGAGATTAGTCTAACTTGGCATCATGTTTGGCATGAACAATGTGGGCTGAAGGATCTGTTCCTATGAACTACTGTTCAATTAGAATTTAGACCTGTCTTTTGAGATGCAGCGTGGAAACAAGACCTTTGGCCCACTGAGTCCGCGCCGACCAGTGTCACTATCCTGCACACTGAGAACAATTTACAATTTTACCGAAGCCAATTAACCTACAAACTTCTACGCCTTTGGAGTGTGAGAGAAAACTAGAGGACTCAGAGAAAATCCACGTGGTCACAGGAAGAAGGTACAACTCTGTACAGACAGCACCCGTAGGCAGGATCGAAACTGGGTCACTGGAGCTGTGAGGCGGCAACTCTACCATTGATTGACCGTGCTGCCCAATGTTCCATATCATCTCTTCAATTTGTTTCTGTCTGTCTTCTGATTCCTGTTGTCTGAACAAACCTTTTGCATTGGTAGCTGCTTCATCGACCAACATCTTTCAAATCCAATTAAAATGTCATGTACTGTTTGCCTTGTCAAAGGAACCTGTGATAAATTATAAATTATGAAGCTGGAAAGAGTACAGAGACAATTTACGAGGATGTTGCCAGGATTTGAGGGCTTGAGCTATAGGGAGAGGTTGGGCAGGCTAGGACTTTATTCCTTGGAGCGCAGGACGATGAGGGCTGATCTTATCGATGTGTATAAGATCTTAAGGGGAATAGATGGGGTAAATGCACAGTCCTTTACCCAGTGTAGGGGGATCAAGAGCCAAGGGACCTAGGTTTAAGATGAGAAGGGAAACATTTAATAGGACCCAAGGGTTAACTTTCTCACAGAGACGGTGGTGGGAACATGGAATGAGATGCCTGAGGAGGTAGTTGAGGCAGGTACTATGATAACATTTAAAGGATATTTGAACAGGTACATGGATAGGGATATGGGCCAAACATGGGCAGGTGGGACGAGCTTGGACGGGGCATATTGGTCGATATGGACTTGTTGGGCCGAAGGGCCTGTTTCCGTGCTGATTCCGTACTCTGTGACTCTCTATTTCAACTGGTTAAACATTCTGGTTAAAATCAGAGTGATAGTCTTGAACAATCCCTATTTTTAATTACCACCAGGATGGCACATCAAGAGATATGACCTTAAATGAACTGCGGGGGGGGGGGTTTGGGGGGGGGGGGGAAGGGATAATAATTATTTTTGTCAAGGCACAAACAAGCAATTAACTCCATGCTTTGAAGTCTGATGTTTTTTTAATTGCGGTTAATGAAGAGGAAAATTGAAAATTAAACTAGTATTAACAGGTGGTGGATCGCTGACAGAAATTTGACAAGTCCGGCTCGGTTTGAATTTTAACTCCATGTGTGCTTATTCTGCCTACCTGCTAGTATTAACACCAAGACAAATGAGTTTGATTCAATACAGCTTTCCAAGGTCATTTCCTTTTTTCATCCTTGTTGCGGGTCAAGACCCTTCTTCAGACTTAAGGGAAACGAGAGATATAGACGGTGATGTGGAGAGATAAAGAACAATGAATGAAAGATATGCAAAAATGTAACAAATGATAAAGGAAACAGGCCATTGTAAGCTGTTTGTTGGGTGAAAATAAGAAGCTAGTGTGACTTCGGTGGGGGAGGGATAGAGAGAGAGAGAGGGAATGCCGGGGCTACCTGAAGTGAGAGAAATCAATATTCATACCACTGGGCTGTGAGCTGCCCAAGTGAAATATGAGATGCTGATTTGCATTTAGCCTCACTCTGACAATGGAGGAGACCGAGGACAGAAAGGTCTGTGTAGGAATGGGAACAAGAATATAAGTGTCCAGCAACCGGGAGATCAGGTTGGTTCACGCAAGCTGGGCGAAGGTGTTAAACTGTTTCTCTAATTTGCACTGGGCCTCACTCCCACAGAATAACATCTCCACTCCAAGACTGATGTGTAGCTGGCCCCTTCTGACCCAACTAATTAACACTGTAGTGTGAAACTTTGATTCCTAACAATCATTGTAATATACAGGGACAGGTAAATAGAGTGTAACTTCTTGAGCGAAGGTGTTCCCCGAAACGATCGCCCAATCTGCATTTGGTCTCACCGATGCATAAGAGTCCACATCTTGAACAACGGATACAGTAGTTGAGGATTGGGGGTGGAAGTGGGGTGACATACGACTAGTGTGAATGGGGTGATTGATGGTCGGCACAGACTCAGTGGGCTGAACGGCCCATTGTCACGCTGTATCTCTAAAATAAAAAAGTAAATCTTAAAAAATGGATGCACATTTGTAAAATGCTGGAGCTGGTTTGAGTGAAATAAATGTGGTGGGTGATGTTCAATAATTGTAAAAGGATATAGAGGAGGGAAACTATGATGGCTTGCATTGCAAGCATGGAATCAATAGTCAAGAGTATTTAATTGTCACATGTTCGGACCACAGAACGATAAATACCTATAGCAGGATAGCAGGCCCAGAAACACATAATACACAAATAGCTGTAATAATAAACAAATCTATAAATTATTAACTGTAATACTAATGCAAAAAAAAAGTCCCTAATGCAACCGAAGCCAAGGTCCATAGAAGTCCACAGTCGCTGAGGTTAGTGTTGTGTAGTGTTCGAGAGCCTGGTGGTTGCTGGGAAGAAGCTATTCTTGAAACTAGCGTTCAGACTGCTGTACCTCCTTCCCGATGGAAGGAGTGAGATGAGAGTGTAGCCAGGGTGTGGTGAGTCTTTGATGGTGTCGGCTGCCTTTGTGAGGCAGTGCCTCCTGTAGATCCCTTTGATGGTGGGGAGGTCAGTACCTGTGATGGTCTGGGCAGTGTCCACCGCTCTCTGGAATCTCCTTTGTTCCTGTGTGTTTGAGTTGCTGAACCCAGGGCATGATGCAACCAATCAATCTACATCCACAGATGAATCTCCCACCAGCGAAAACATCCTTTCTACATCCACTCTACATCCACTCTATCTACGCCTTTCATTATTCTGTAAGTTTCAATGAGGTCCCCCCTCAACCTTCTAAACTCCAATGAGTACAAGCTGTTAAGTGCTCATCATATGCTAACCCACTCATTCCGGGAATCATTCTTATAAACCTCCTCTAGACCCTCTCCAGGGCCAGCACATCCTTCCTCAGATACGGGGCCCAATTTTGCTCATGGTACTCAAAATGTGGCTGACCAGCAGCTCATAGAGCCTCAGCATTACATCTCAGCTTTCATTCTTGTTAAGTCTTGGTCAGGAAAGAGGAAAGTGGATGCACATACAGATAATGAGGACGGAAAAGCAGAAGAGGTGGTGAGTTGGCAGATTCATTGGTGAACAGAAATTGTACGAGAGTATGTAGTTATAAACAAGAGAAATACTATTGTCCGAAAAAATTAAGCAGAGATCTGGTGGCCAAGATTAGAATGGAAAAGGGGATTTAATGAACGATGCTTGGAGAACGAACTGAGTGAAAATGGAGGAAAGGTAAACATTTTTGAATAGCAATATCTGAAAAAATGTTTTGTCAAACCTGTGGCCGAGGAGGCAAATGAGTGATAGAGTGGTGTGAGGATGGAAACTAGAGTCAAAGAGGCTGGAATCAAAAGGCGGTGGAGGTGGGGAAGAAACAGGAGATTGGCAGGGTACTGGTGTTATAACAGTGCAAAGAAGATAGTTCAGGACCAACGAAAGAAACGTCGGTAGGTATCAGTAGAGGTAAGTGTTGCAAGTTTGACAGTTTATTTATTGTGTCATATTGGGGTAAGGCAACAAAATATTCTAACAAGTAAGTAAAAAAATAGAGGAACGGTCCTATATGATGCAGTCCTATGTGATACAGTCCTATAAGACACAGCTTCTTCAGGAGCGGGTCAGAAGGGTCCTGACCCAAAACGTCATCTGTCCATTTCCTCCCCAGATTCTGCCTGAGCCGTTGAGTTCCAACACTATATTATACAGCTTACTGATAGAGATAGAGTCTTACAGCGTAGAAATAGGCACTTCGGCCTAACTTGCCCACGCTGGCCAATATGTTCCATCTATACGAGCCCAACCTGCCTGCGTTTGATCCATATCCCTCTAAACCTGTTCTATCCATGTACCTGTCTAAATGTTTCTTAAATGTTGCGATAGTACCTGTCTCAACTACCTCCTCTGGCAGCTCGTTCCATACACCCACCACCCTTTGTGTGAAAAAGTTACCCCTCGGATTCCTATTAAATCTTATGTCTAATTTAGCTGACAACTCCATTTTAGTTGATATCGTTTGTTGAACCCTAACATCACGCATCCCATCTGGCTTTCCATCCACACTTGCAACTGATTCTCTCTCATTTGCCCCTTTGATTTTGTTTTTGCCATTTACTTGCATTAGAAATAATTGTCAATGGTTAATTAGCCTCCCATTACGTGGAGGAATATAACTGCAGATGCTGGTACAAATCGAAGGTATCACAAAATGCTGGAGTAACTCAGCAGGTCAGGCAGCATCTAGGAGAGAGGGAATGGGTGGCATTTCGGGTCGAGACCCTTCAGACTGAACCTTTCATCACGTGGAAGTAGGAGAACAGCAAGAGTTATGTGGAGGAAACCCACAAGTTCAAAGGGAGGACTTGCAAGCTCTGCAGTTAGGATTAAGCCCAGGCATCTGGAGCTGCAAGACAGCAAAACTAACTGCTGCATCACTGTGCCATTGTGAGTCATGTCCCAAGTTGTATTCTGGGCGGCTCGATATAAGCAGTGCACAAGGGGAGAACTTCATGAGTCAATGTTTCCAGCAATGACGTTCAGGCTAAATCCAGCAAAGTCAATAATAAGTGTTTTATTTAGACATTGTCAGGACTAATACTTCACTCAAGGTTACAGTGTGTAGTGTGGTGTAAACAATCTGCCCCACAAACTCCCCAGATGAGCTGGGTGTGACTTGTGACGTCTCATTATATTTTCACACCTTTCTTGAAGCTGTAACTTCAAAAATTAAACCACACGTAAATATTATTTAGAAACTAGATATGAGAAAAAGGAACCGCAGATGCTGGTTATACCAAAGATAGACGCAAGACTTATTCAGCAAGGAGCGAAGAAGATTGCAAAAAGTGGTGAACACTGGCCGGTCCATAACAGGATTTACAGGAGTTGCTGCTTCAAAAAGGCATCATCAGAGACCCACACCACCCTGGCCACGCTCCCATTTCACTCCTGCCATCGGGAAGAGGATATACGAGCCTGAAAACTGTTACGTCCAAGTTCAGGAACAGCTTCTTCCCGAGAGCCATCAGGCTATTAAACACTGCAACCTCAAATAAATTCTGAACTACATAGACTTGGGGGCATTGGTTTTGTCCTTTTGCACTATAATTGTTTGTTTGTTTTATGTGTATGTATGTGTGTGTGTATGTATGTGTGTATGTAATAGACAATAGACAATAGACAATAGGTGCAGGAGTAGGCCATTCAGCCCTTCGAGCCAGCACCGCCATTCAATGCGATCATGGCTGATCACTCTCAATCAGTACCCCGTTCCTGCCTTCTCCCCATACCCCCTCACTCCGCTATCCTTAAGAGCTCTATCCAGCTCTCTCTTGAAAGCATCCAACGAACTGGCCTCCACTGCCTTCTGAGGCAGAGAATTCCACACCTTCACCACTCTCTGACTGAAAAAGTTCTTCCTCATCTCCGTTCTAAATGGCCTACCCCTTATTCTTAAACTGTGGCCCCTTGTTCTGGACTCCCCCAACATTGGGAACATGTTTCCTGCCTCTAATGTGTCCAATCCCCTAACTGTTTTCCATTTATTATATTGTTTACAGAGTACTATATTTACATATTCTGTTGTGCTGCTGCAAGTAAGAATGTCATTGTTCTGTTTGGGACATATGGCAATAAAACTCTCTTGACTTGATTTGACGCAAAACATCAGTCTATCCATTTTCTCCGGGGTTGCTGCCTGACCTGCTGAGATACACCAGCCTTTTGTGTTAGTCTTTTATTTAGAAATGAGCTGGATCTCAACTTTCCCCCATCTGTCCCTAAGGCTGTTTCCTGTGTGTAGGTTTGATAGGCAGTTGACAGATGAATACTGACAATCAATGGAAATGTGTAATACAAATAGCATTGAGAACGCCCAAGGCCAAGCAACTGTCTTGACTGCCAACCCTTCAAACACTGTGACGTTACCTATCTGCGCAAAGCCAACAGCGTTATCAGATTGGAACTAACTACTTATCAGCCATGACCTTCACAATGTCTCCACAAAGTATTTAGAATTGCACAACGCATAAGTGTTAAATCTAGCTATGACCGTATTTTGTGGTAAATTCTCATGAGAGAAGATGGAACAAATAGAACTTTCAGACCATTGGTTTCAACCAACTGAAAGGAATATAAAGAAATCAGTGCATCCTGGGGATTGGAAACCAAGGGATGGGAAGAACATAGAACATAGAACAGCACAGGAACTATTCCTCCAGTCCATAATGTCTGTGCAGAACATATTGCCAAGTTAACCTCCTCTGCCTGCACATGATCCATGTCCTTCCATTCCCTGTATTTCCATGTGCCTGTCTAAAAGCCTCATCAGTACCACTATGTCTTCTGCCTCCCTTGGCCACATGTTCCAGACACCCCTCTCTGTGTATAATATCTCCTTTAAACGTTAAGGCTATGCCCTCATCCATTAACTGTATACTTCCTCTTGCATTTGACCTCTCGAAGTGCAACATACTTGCTTGGATTAACCTCCATCTGCCATTTCTCTGCCCATATCTGTGACTGATCTAAATCCTGCTATGTCCTTTGACAGCCTTCCTCTCCATTCCTACTTCCACCCATTTTGGAAGTCTTGATAAAACTGCAGTGCACTCATGCTAGGGTCTGGTGCAACCCTCTGTAACCCATGAGATGCTGTCCCTTATTTAATGGGATGTGGGTGGTGGGTGGTAAGCAAGCGGATGATATAGTTAGAGAGGACCCTATCTATAACCAAGAGCTTGGGAGCAAGGGGGTGATGGCAGTAGGTTTGATGAAGCAGATTAGCTTGTATTGGAGGGTATCAGCAACAGGGAGAGGTTGGACAGACTTGGATTGCTTTCTCTTGAACGCAAGAGGTTGAGGGGAAACCTGATAGAAGTGTATAAAATGATGAGAGGCATGGATAGGGGAGAAAGTCAGAACCTTCCTCTCAGGGCAGCAATATCAAAGAGCATAGCTTTAAGATGCGGGGGCCACACTTTTTACACAGAGTGTGATGGGTTCCTGGAATGTGCAGCCCCCCAGGGGTGGTGTTGGTGGAGAAATAAGGAACTGCAGGTGCTGGTTTATGCCAATGATAGACACAAAGTGCTGGAGTAACTCAGTGGGTCAGGTTGCCTCTCTGGAGAAAAAGGATGGATGACATTTCGGGTCGGGACCCTTCTTCAGACTAACTTCATCCTTTTTCTCCAGGGATGATGCCTGACCCAGTGAGTTACTTCAGCACTTTTTGTCTATCTGTGGTGATGGTGGAGGCAGATATGATAGTGATGTTTAAGAGGCTTTTGGATCGGAACATGGATATGCAGAGATGGAGGGGTATGGATCACATGCAGGCAGATGAGATTAGTTTTCTTGGTATCATGTTCAGCAAAAGCATTATGTGCCAAAGGTCCTTTTTCTGTGCTGTACTGTTCTATGTCTGTCTTTCATTAAGTTCATTTTTCATTAAGGATCTTTCATTAAGTTGAGCTGCAGGCTGTGGCTTGAATGACTGAGAGACATTGAAGGAGAGGTGATCAGGAATCTCAAGGGTAACCTGAAATCACCAAGGACAAACATTACGTAGATACAAAGAACTGCATTTGCTGATTTATACCAAAGGTAGACACAAAGTACTGGAGTAACTCAACGGGTCAGGCCGCATCTCTGGAGAAAAAGGATGGGTGACGTTTCGGGTCTGGATCCTTCAGGCAGCTTCCATGCAGATAACATGTTGACTTCAGTGAGAGTTTGCCACGATTAACAAGTTTCATATCCATTGAAAATGAACGCCATTTATTCTCGTTAAACTTGAAAGCCGAGGTTTTCTGGCTGTCATTTGAAGAATGTTGTTCTGCATAGATCATTTCTGAAAAAATGGATCAAATCAACGCGGATCACAATTATTTTAATCGGCTTGTAATTGCAGGTGGTATGATTTGTGTCCAAATGTAATTTTGATCCAAGTATGAAAAGTGTTGTCAATTTTTTGATGAATATTTCAAATTTCAGCTGTGTTTACATAATCCCATCTCTGCTGCATGGTTTGTTAGTAATTACTGTATGTCACGCTTTCTGCATTAATAATCCAGTTGTACTACTTACATAAATAGAACCATTTTTGGCTTGGCACATAGTTTGCCTTTTTATAAAAGCTGTTTGTTCAAGTCCTTCATTTGAGATAACTGGTCAATGTCTATGGTTACCAACACAGTAGTTTAGTTTTGGGATACAGCATGGAAACAGGCCCTTTGGCCCACCGAGTCCACTCCGACCATCCAATACCCATTCGCATTAGTTCTATAATATCCCACTTTCTTATCCACTCCCTACAAATTAAGGGCAAGTCTTTTGTTGACATAGGCCAAGTAACCTACAAACCTGCATATGTTTGGAATGCACCCGGGGGAAACGCATGCAATCTTTGCGGAAAAATGTGCAAACTCCACACAGACAGCATCCGAGGTCAGGATTGAACCGATGGCTCTGGCGCTGTAAGGCAGCAGCTCTATCAACTGCACCACTTTGCAGACTAGTGGTCATGTGCAAGGATTCACTTGTGTCATTTTTAATGTTCATGCACGCTTTGAATGTTCATGTAGGCTTTGTGTTTGGGCTTTGAATGTGGCTGGAGCACATTTCCTGACAGAAATTGACCTCGCTTTGTGATTTGTGATTTGTAGCAGATTTGTGAGAGGGTCGGGGATGGGATACATAGATCAGGTCCACCAGGTGAATGGAGACAAAGGGGTTTTAGATAGAGTTTAAAGATACATCCTGGAAACTGGCCATTCGTCGACCATCTATCACCCATGCCCTAGTTCTATCCTACACACTAGGGACAATTTACAATTTATAGAAGCCAAATAACCTACAATCCTGCACCTCTTTGGAGTGTGGGAGGAAACTGAAGCACCCGGAGAAAACCCATGAGGTCACAGGGAGAACTTAGAAACTCCGTACAGACAGCCCCCGTCGTCAGGATCGAACCCGGGTCTCCGGCGCTGTAAGGCAGCAACTCTACCGCTGCGCCACTGTACCACCCGCCATTTTGCATAAAGGAGACTGGAATCCTTGTTCAAAAGATCTGCTTTCCTTCATTACAATGAATCGAGATGTGTTTTATATTTTACAAAATAAACTGCCTGATTCTGCACCAAATCTTCAACTGGAGATGCGAGCTGAACTATTTCCTAATCCACTGGAGATATGCAGCAGTTAATTTCAAATATATAATTGGACATCTCAGCTTTATCTGTGGACTTTATAATGTTATTCTCTCCTTCTGCACTGCAGCCTGACAGCATTGGTGTTGTTTGCTGCCAGTATTTTATCTTTCATGGAGATAATATTGAGCTTTTTAATTAATTGATACAAAAGAATAATTTCCAGCTCCATCTGCATTGGCACTGTTTGCTATGCTACTGGAGTCACGAGTTTGCAATGTTAACCACATTTTAGGATTGTTTTGCCTCACAACATGCCCTTCTGCCTCTCCATGGGTTGTTGAATGGCCCAGCCTGCATTTCTTTCTTTAGAATGCTGGAGGTTGAGGGGACACCTGATGGAAGTATATAAAGTAATGAGAAGCAAAAATAGGGTAGATAGTCAAACAATAATGGCACCCATGCCAGGTGACTTTCTGCTTGCTGGTCCCAGAAATTGATTTGTAATCATTCATTAAATCCGCTCCACACTTTTAAACCCTATACTCCAACAGCAACATTTCTTACACTTCCCTTTATCCTGTATCTGTCCCCGGGAGACGGCTTGATTGTAATCATGTTTCGTCTTTCCGCTGACTGGATAGCACTCAACAAAATAGCTTTTCGTGTGACAATAAACTGAACTAAAAACTAAAGGGTGGGAAAATCAAATACTACTAGGAAGCATAGCTTCAAGACGAGAAGAGCAAAGTTTAAAGGAAGGCAGACACAAAATCCTGGAGTAACTCAGCGGGACAGGCAACATCACTGAATCGAATGAATGGGTGACATTTCGGGTCGAGACCCTTCTTCAGACTGAGAGTCAGGGGAGAGGGAGATACAGAGATAGGGAAGGATAAGGTGTGAAAACAAGACACCAAAAGAGATGTAGATCAAGGAAAATGTAGAATAGATTATTGTTAGCTAGGAGAAGGTGACAACAGAGCAAACAGTGATAAAATGTAACCGGGGACAATCAGACTGTCAACTGGGAAGGGGGAGGTAAAGCAAGTGTTACTTGAAGTTAGAGAAGTCAGTATCCATACCACTGGGGTGTAAGCTGCCCAAGCGAAATATGAGGTGCTGTTCCTCCAATTTGCGCTGGGCCTCGCTCTGACAATGGAGGAGGCCCAGGACAGAAAGGTCAGTGTGGGAATGGGATGGGGAGTTAAAGTGTTTAGCAACCGGGAGATCTTCACAGGAAGAATAAATGATCATTTCTGTTCTGTGGAACGGACGAGAAAATCATGAAATATCTTTTTTTCTGGACTGCCCAGTGCAGCAAAGATTGTCCGTTTGCCAGTACAGTACAGCCAGCCTTTATGCAGTGGCACCTCTTCGTAAGTAGGGACCATGCAAGATTAATTTTGATTTACTATGTTGACGCTTTGTGTAGGGTAACCCCATTAACAATTGATTAAAAATGGCAATAGTTCTCTGCTTCCTTTGAGATTCAAAGTGGATTCTATTATCTAGAGTTACTTCTCTTAACCTTCAGTTCCCTTTGATATTGTTAACTCTTTATGAAAACAGCCCTCTTTGATTAGATGTTTGGTTATTATCTCGCTTGCACCAGTGGTAACACCAGTGGTAGCATTTGCATAACACCAATAACACAGTAAAATATTCAAGGAGCTTTACATGAATATCACCAACATTTGCCTTCCATCCAGTCAAGGAAATAGGCAGGTGAGCAAAGGCTACTGATTTTTATTTTGCTTATTTCGTTGTGAAAGATGCAATAATTGTTTTCCGTAATGAAGGTCATTTTATTAATCCAAAACATGTTTGCTGCTGCCTCATTATCTAGTCAGGATAATCACCCATCCTTTTTCTCCAGAGATGCTGCCTGGCCCGCTGATTTACTCCAGCGTTTTGTGTCTATCTCTAGTCAGGAAGCCTTGGTCTCTCCGCTGGTTAAATTTGATTGGATTAATTAATTAACAGCAGTTTCCTCTTTCTTCCCCATCAAACAGCTACATCAGAAAATACCAAGAGACGCTCGCTAATCTTTTAAGTTGCTCTCCTGTTTGCATCATGTTCCTCCATATGTTTAGAACATATTTCAGTTCAGGTCTGAATGTTTTGAGCATTTCAGTCCTCTTCCCAGGTAGCTGCCTCTGAACCTCATCCAGTGGTCCTCCCGATGTGGACTCCTTTTCATGGGTGAGACCTTTCGTGGACTCGGCGACCATTTTATTGAACACGCATTCAGTCCGCCAAGGCTTGCTGGCTCTCCCACTTGCTCGCCACTTCAACTCCCCACCCCATCTAGGTTAATTCTTAAATATTAATTTATCACTTTAATATTGTGTACTCTCTTTTTCCTTAAAAATAAAACTAATACTCTGCTATTTTAATAACAAATTGTTTTCGTCTCTTGAGAAAGATGTAGAATTTGTTTTCACAGTTAACAAAAGTAAAAGACAACGCTGCCACAATTTTGTGGATGTTTTTTAAAATTTAATAAGTGGCGGGGCATTCACATCAGGCTTGGAATGTAGTGACTTGTAAACAATATAGGGAGGACAGGATATGCTGTTTCCTCTCCATTAATCAAGGGAGATGCCACCCCATCTCTCAACATCTGGTGCCGAAAATTGTTTCTGATCTCGAAAGATAGAATCAAAGATGAATGATGCATAAATGTTCATCTCCTGAAGCTGATGCTGGTGGAAAGGACATGAACTCAGGTTTTTCCCCGGCTACACATAATGGATAAAAATAGAGATGGTTTAGCTGGTCGTTTTGTTTAACGATACAGCATGAAAACCTGTCCTTCGGCCTACTGAGACCACTTCATCCATTGATCACCCGCTCAAACGAGAGAGAGTTAGATTTAGGTCTTAGGGCTAATGGGATCAAGGGATATGGGGAGAAAGCGGGAATAGGGTGCTGATTTTGGATGATCAGCCATGATCATATTGAATCGCGGTGCTGGTTCAAAGGGCCGAATGGCCTACTCCTGCACCTATTTTCTATGTTTTCTATGTTTCAAACTAATTCTATGTTACCCTACATTCTCATCCTTATCTAATGTCTCCCTACACATTAGGGGCAATTTATAGAGGCCAATTAACCTACAGACACATGCAAAGTGCTGGAGCATTTCAACGGGTCAGGCAGGACCTCCAGAGAACATGGACAAGTGACTGTGTAGGATGGAACTGCAGATGCTGGTTAGCACCGAAGATAGACACAAAATGCTGGACTGAAATGTCACCTATTCCTTTTCTCCAGAGATGCTGCCTGACCCACTGAGTTACTCCAGCATTTTGTGTCTATCTATCAATCGGTGAATTTTATGATCGAACCCTTCTTCAGATTTTCGGGTCCCGATTTTGAAACGTCCCCAATCCATGTTCTCCTCCAATTTATTTCCCCCCCCACCCCCCTTCCCCACCCCGCACCATTACTTTCAGTCTGAAGAAAGGTTCCGACCTGAAATTCACCTATTCTTTTTCTCCAGAGATGCTGCCTGACCCATTGAGTTACTCCAGCACGTTGTATCTTTTTGTGTAAACCAGCATCTGCAGTTCCTTGTTTCTACTCAATAGGATTAAGTGAATAATGGTCTGATATACCTGAAGCCTGCTTTCCTGCTCTTTTCCCATGACCCTAAATTCCCTATTTGATTAAAAATTATTTATCCCAGCTTTAAATGTAACAGAGCAGAGACTATTTCTTTATAAAAGGTCGCTCTCTTATCCTGAATGCAAGTTCTTAGATTCTGTACTCTTCTGTGAGATAAAACATTTTCTTGACATTTGCCTTGTCTAGCTCCCTAGGCATCTTTTAATTTTTCAACTACAGCAGTAAAGTTGCTGCTCACATTCAATCCTGACCTTGGGTACTATCTGTATTTTCTGTATGGAGTTTATATGTTTTTCTTATGACTGCGTGGGTTTCCTTTTACATTCCAAAGGCGTGCAGGGTTGTAGGGTAATTGGATTCTGTAAAATTGTCCCTTGTGTGTCGAATTGAACTAGTGTACGGGTGATGATTGGTTGGCATGGACTTGGTGGGCTGAGGGCCCTGTTTCCACGTTGTACCTCTGAACTAAACTCGAAACTAAACGGTCACTGAGAAGTGTCTCCACTGACCCACAGAGTTACTCCAGCACTTTGTGTAATTTTTTGTAAACCAGCATCTGCAGTTCCTTGTTTCTATATCGAGGCTTTTGACTATTAGGAGAATGTAGGATACAGAATTTCAAAAATTCACAAGAAGTTTAAATGAAGAAATTTACCATTGCTTTCCCAAATGACGAGCTCCTTATTCTGGGGCAATGCTTCCTGGTCTAGTCCAGATGGCGTGTAAAACAGCCCTCAGATTTTACTTGATACCAGCAGTGTTATAGCTGTTGTCCAAGACCATATTAAATTGTTAATTATTATAAATTAAGCCTTTATTTAGGAAATAAAAATATGTGTCAAAACTGTCTAGTTCGTAACATCATGTCATAAGAGTAGAAGTAGACCATCTGACCCTTCGAGTCTACTCCGCAATTCAATCATGGCTGATCTATCTTTCCCTCTCAACCCCATTTTCCTGCCTTTTCCCCATAACTCCTGACACCCTTACTAATCAAGAACCTGTCAATCTCTGCTTTAAAAATACCTAATGGACTTGACCTCCACAGCCGTCTGTTGCAATTAATTCTACAGATTCACCCCCCCTCTGACTAAAGGAATTCCTCCTCTTCTCCTTTCCAAAGGTACGTCCTTTTATTCTAAGGCTGTGCCCTCTGGTCCTAGACTCTCCCACTGGTGGAAACATCTTCTCCACATCCACTCTATCCAGGCCTTGCATTATTCGGTAAGTTTCAATGAGGTCCCCCATTCATCAGTTAGTATAGTTATAATTTGAGATTACCCGAATGTCGCTGTGATTTTGAGCTTCAAAATGATACACAAGATGAACACCATCCTTGGAATTTGAACAAAGTTGGTTAATGTGCACTGTTTTATATGGAACAGTTTGGTGGCAACATTTTAGAATGACACCTCAACTGTGTTTCCTTACCTCTTGTGAGTGTATAATTTTGATTTTATTTTAACACATGTTATATAACAAGCAAAGAAAGTGTTAAAAATAACAATGGGTTTGTCCTGAACATTAAGAAAAAGTAGAATGTTTGTTGGTTATACGATACAATGCAATGGAACTTTATTTATCCCAGGAGGGAAATTGCTCTGCCAACGGTCATGAAACACAACAAAATACATGAAACATGAAATGAAAGTGGCGAGTGGAAAGCCCAGGATTTGGGATGTGTAAAGATTGGAGAGGGGGAATCAATCTATATTTTATTGAGTTGACACCAGTTGCATTATTTCAACATTGTAATATTGTTCTTTCATTAAAACGCCATGGCCATAAATAAATATTGAGGAATTGAATGAAATACATATTTGGGGAATCCAGATGACAATCTACAGTAAACCTGTTCACAGTTTCCCATTATGTTGGCTGGCAGGTTTATTTTTCTATTTCAGAGATTGTCTCAGAAATGGCTATTTATATATTAAATGTACTCTGTGCTTTTTTGTCTGTCATATAGTTCCAAATTTTGAAAAGTTTGCAAGTTTAACACTTGTAGCTTTGCAGACATGCAAAGTTCGACATTTCCAGTACTTCTGTGCTTTATATTTCTGAATTCTGCTCTTAATTCCACAAGGTGATTGAGTTCTGTACATTAAAGTTTGATTCCCGTAAGTCCATAAATGTTGCAAAGCAAAGTGAAAATATGATTCCTAGCATTTGGATCTAGGGAGGAATCATGTCATAAGGAATAAGGAGTAGAATTAAGCCATTTGGCCCATCAAGTCTACTCCGCCATTCAATCATGGCTGATCTATCTCTCCCTCCAATCCCCATTCTCCTGCCTTTCTCCCCATAACGGCTGACGCTCGTACTAATCAAGAATCTATCTATCTCTGCCTTAAAAATATCCACTGACTTGGCCTCCACAGCCTTCTGTGGCAAAGAGTTCCACAGATCAGATCACACAGATTAATTGGCTTCTGTAAATTATCCCTGGTGTGTTGGATAGAACTAGCGTAAGGGCGATCACTGGTCGGCATGGACTCGGTGGGCCAAAGTGCCTGCTTCCTTACTGTACCTCTAAACTAAACTAAACTAAAAACTGCCGAGGGAGGAAGAAACAGTTAATGTTTCAAGTTGATAAAACTGCTGTCAGAACTGAAAATCTGTCATCTAGTATCTGGTCGAAATATTATCCCTTCTGACTTACTCCTGATCTCGAACCAACTAAATCATGTGTAAAGTGCCTTGATAATTATAGGCACTGTAACTAAATACTTCTAATTGGTATTTGAACCACCCATTAAGTGGGTAAAGATTAGTCACAATGACAGGAAGCATTGGTGTCAACAGAGCAGTGAAACAGAGCTATTCTCCTTATGAACTACTTAAAGAGTGATGGACTTGTTTTTATTCCATAATCTCATTGAAAATTTGAAAATATGACAAAATGTAAAATAAAAAAAATAAAAAGCCAATGACTTCACTGGGTTTTTTGGGAGGTATTTTAAGTCCTGAAGATAGGCCATCAACTGGAAATGTACGCTCAGTCTGCCAAGGTCTACTTGATCTCCCGGTTGCTAACCATTTGAAATCCCCTCCCCATTCCCACACTGACCTCTCAGCCCTGGGCCTCCGCCATTGCCAGAATGAGGCCACTCACAAACTGGAGGAACAGCACCTCATGTTTAGTTTACAACCCAATGGTATGAATATTGAATTCTCCTATTTTAAGTAACCTGTAAGTAACTCCCCCTCTCTTCGACCTTTGTGACGTGGGAGGAATCCGGAGCACCCGGAGGAAAACCACACGGTCACAGGGAGAACGTGTAAATCCCACACAGAGAGCACCTGAGATAAGGATTGAACTTGGGTCTCTGGTGCTGTAAGGCGTCAGTTCTACTAACTACGCCACTGTGAGCATTGAGCAGATTAGTTTCATTTGGAGATACAGCGCGGAAACAGGGCCTTCGGCCCACCGATTTCGCACCGACCAGCGATCCCTGCACACTAACACTACCCTCCACACACTAGTGACAATTTACACTTATACCAAGCCAATTAACCTACAAACCTATACGTCTTTAGAGTGTGGGAGGAAACCGAATTTCTCGGAGAAAACCCATGTGGTCACAGGGAGAACGTACAAACTCCGTACAGACAGCACTCCAAAGACGTACAGGTTTGTAGGTTAATTGGCTGGGCAAATGTAAAAAAATTGTCCCTAGTGTGTGTAGGATAGTGTTAATGTGCGGGGATCGCTGGGCGGCGTGGACCCGGTGGGCCGAAGGGCCTGTTTCTGCGCTGTATCTCTAAATCTAAAATCTAAATCTAAGCACCCGTAGTCGTGATGGAAACCGGGTCTCCAGTGCCGCAAGCGCTGTAAGGCAGCAACTCTACCGCTGCGCCACCGTGCCGCACCCATTAATCAGTAATATTTGATAGCGTACAATTATACCTTCTTTTTGTGCTGTGGAACAGATAAAGCAGGACAACAAATGTCCAATTCAAGTCAAACATTCTCTAACTTTAAAGAAAGTGAATATTTGACAGGATCAAATAATACTTGGAATTCTATCTAATTAAAATACTATCTTTATGACTTGCTCCTGATCGCAAAGCAATTAAGTAATGTGAAAGGGGCTTCGGGAATCATTGACATTACATTAAGCAGTTGAACTAAATAATTTTAATTTCCATTTAAAAGAGAATCAGTCTTCAGGGAGATAAAAATCAGTCATTATAATTGGAGGTGCTTTGTCAACAGAACTATAAAACATCCAAATCTGTTCCTTATGAATTACACAGCACGTGAAGTGTTTCATTAAATTAAAATTAGGCTGCAAGTTTGGTGGGGTACTCTGGAATGTTAGATCGCGTGGGATTGAGTGAGAGTTAGCTAACTAGATCAAAATTGGCTTCACGGAAGGAACCAGTAGGTGGTGGTGCAAGGGTGTTGCTTGAACTGGAGGTCCGTGTCTAGTGGTGAGCCTTAGGGTTCGGCGGTGGACCCATTGCTGTTCGTGGTTTATCTCAACGATTTAGATAAGAATGTACAAGGCATGATTGGTAAGTGGGAATGGCAATTGATTTGTGAACAGAAATCTATTAACATGCAGGGAGCATTTTGCTTGAATCGTATTCTGGTCAACATGGTGAATCTGCTGGTAATGGTAATCAATCAGCAGGGAAGTCTGCAGGGATATGCCTATGCTTGTACTTACTGCTTTGGACTTTAGTTTAAAACCTTCAATAGTTTACCTATGAGTATGAATATAATTGCACACTTTTACCAAAATTATATGCTTCATAAACTTCCAGAAAGCTAGCGTGATTGGCAATCAACACATTAATTATTTTCTCTACATCTTCAACACTGATTATTTATTTGGCTATTAAAATGGACGGAAATGAAAGAACCAGTTTGTCGAATGTGAAAAAGAATGAATGCTTATTCACTTAAAAACGTAAATTTTGAATAGATGGGGAGATATTTTTAATCACAAAGCTCGATTAATGCATTATGCATTTTAAACAGTTATTTAATCAATGGCTAACACGTTGGGCAAAACAAATTTGTAATTAGAATTCTAATTAAAAGAATGGAATATTAGGACGGCACGGTGGCGCAGTGGTATTGCTGCCTTACAGCGCTTACAGCGCCGGAGACCCAGGTTCGATCCTGACTACGGGTGCTGTCTGTGCAGAGTTTGTACGTTCTCCCCGTGACCTTGTTGGGTTTTCTTCGAGATCTTTGGTTTCCTCCCACAATCCAAAGACCTACAGGTTTGTAGGTTAATTGGCTTGTGAGAAGTGTAAAAATTGTCCCTAGTGTGTGTAGGATAGTGTTAATGTGCGGGGATCGCTGGGCGGCGTGGACTTGGTGGACCGAAGTGCCTATTTCCGTGCCATATCTCTAAACTAAACTAAACTAAATTAGCAAGGAGGTATTACAAAATGCTGGAGTAACTCAGCGGGTCAGGCGGCATCTCAGGAGAGAAGGAATGGGTGACGTTTCGGGTCGAGACCCTCTTCAGACTGATGTTGGGGGAGGGGCGGGAGAAAGAAAGGATGTAGTTGGAGACAGGAAGACAGTGGGAGAACTGGGAATGGGAGGGGAAAGAGAAGGACAGAGGAGCTATCTAAAGTTAGAGAAATTAACGTTCATACCGCTGGGCTGTAAGCTGCCCAAGCGAAATATGAGGTGCTGTTCCTCCAATTTGCAGTGGGCCTCGCTATGACAATGGAGGAGGCCAATGACAGAAAGGTCAGACTGGGAGTGGGAGGGGGAGTTGAAGTGCTGAGCCATCCCGGTAATCTAACTTTAGATAGCACTTCTGCCTGACCCGCTGAGTTACTCCAGCATTTTGTGATACCTTCGATTTGTACCAGCATCTGCAGTTATTTTCCTACATAAATTAGCAAGGATATTTTTGAATGGGGAAATGTTTGCCAATTGAGTAAAATTTATCTGCAGTGTTCCAGATAATAATGCGTTATAATTTCATGACCGCTCTCAGTTGAGTATCGTGTTGTGTCTCAGTGTTAAGTACCATTATAAGTGTTAAGTATTCATCACATTTATTCACAAAATGCTGGAGTAACTCAGCAGGTCAGGCAGCATCTCAGGAGAGAAGGAATGGGTGACGTTTCGGGTCGAGACCCTTTCAGATCGATGTCAGGGGGGCGGGACAAAAGAAGGATATAGATGAAGACAGGAAGACAGTGGGAGATCTGGGAAGGGGGAGTCCATGACAGAAAGATCAGACTGGGAATGGGAGGGGGAGTTGAAGTGCACAGCCACCGGGAGATCAGATTGGTTAAGGCGGACTGAGCGCCTGAGCGAAGCGATCGCCGAGCCTGCGTTTGGTTTCGCCGATGTAAAGAAGTTGACATCTAGAGCAGCGGATGCAATAGATGAGGTTGGAGGAGGTGCAGGTGAACTTCTGTCTCACCTGGAAAGACTAAAGTATTCATCATAGATGAGGGCCTCACAAGGATCTCCTCGATATCCCTTGGCTCCGCTGTTGCTCTCCCTCCCCACAGTCGCAACAGGGACCGAGTCCCCCTTGTCCTCATCTTTCACCCCATTATCTGTCGGATACAGCACATAATCATCCATGTTCACCACTTCCAACGGGATCCCACCAGACACCATTCTGCTTTAGTTAAACATTTTGTTCAAGATGGCGGCGCCGTTGTGTTTGGCTGCCTGCCACTGTATGTTTCTTTTTTTTTTTTCCTAATCAGATGTGCAGCACTTTGGTCAACGTGGGTTGTTTTTAAATGTGCTATACAAATAAAATTGACTTGACTTGACTTGACTAGTCACTAGTGGCAATTTCAACAGCCTGACCTCAGGAGAAGACGACAGGGAAGCCAGCAGGGAAGAGAAAGACATTCTGGCCTTCCATCACAGTGAGGAGGTGACTGGAGGAGACTCACTGTGATGGATGTTTTTTGTTTTATGTTGGTTTTGTGATTGTGTGTTTTATTGCTTTCTTTTTATTGCTTCTCATTGTTGACTGTGGGGAATGTAATTTCGTCCAAAAACATGTTTTTGCATGACAATAAAGGCTATTCTATTCTAATCTTCTATCTTCCCATCTTCACCCTTTTCTGCTTTCTGCAGAGACAATTCCTTCTGCAACTCCCTGGTTAAGTCATTCCTTCTCACCGAAACCACCTCCTCTCCAGGTACATTCCCCTGCAAACACAGGAGATGCAACACCTGTCCCTATACCTCCTCCCTTGACTCCATCCAAGGACCCCAACAGCCTTTTCAGGTGAGGCAGAGGTTCACTTGCACCTCCTCCCTCATCTACTGTATCCGCTGTTCCATGTGTGGACTCCTATGTATCGGTGAGACCAAGCGCAGGCTCGGTGATCGTTTCGCTGAACACCTCCACTCTGTGTGCCTACCTGATCTCGTGGTTGTTAAATACTTTAACTCCCATTCCCACACTGACCTTTCTGTTCCTGGGCTTCCTCCACTGCAGGTTGAGGCCCAATGCAAATTGCAGGAATAGCACCTCCTATTTTGCTTGGGTAGCTTACACCCCAGCGGTATGAATATTGACTTCTCTAACTTCAAGTAACCCTTGCTTTCCCTCTCTCGCCACCCCTCCCCCTTTCTAGTTCTCTGACCAGTGACTGACCTTTGATTTAATTTTATCTCTGTATCCTTTGTTGTCACCTTCTAATAGATAACAATGATCTATTCTATAATTTCTTTGAACTACATCCCCTTTGATGTCTCGTTTTCACACCTTACACTTCCTTATCTCTGTGTCTCCCTCTCCCCTGACTCTCAGTGTGAAGAAGGGTCTCGACCCGAAACGTCACCCATACCTTTTATCCAGAGATGCTGCCTGTCCGGCTGAGTTACTCCAACATTTTGTGTCTATCTTCATTATAACAAGCATCTTCCTTCAAGCAAAGGTAGTATGGAGAAAAGTAAATAAATGCAACATTAATGTTTTCTTGAGCAGAAATTTCAGCACATCGATGGGATCTACTGGGGGACAATTTTACCAAAGCCATTTATCCCACAAACCTGTACGTCTTTGGAATGTGGGAGGGAACTGGAGCACCCAGGGCAAACCCAAGCAGTCACAGGGAGAACGTACAAACTCTGTACAGAGAGCACTCGTAGTCAGGATTGAACCATTGGTTTCTGAATGGCAAGACCCTCTACCATGCAGGGCTTCCCACTGTACGTGACATCCCTGGCCCTTGTCCCCAAGTGTATTGTAAGATCATGTCATATCAGCAGAATTAGGTCATTTGGCCCATTGAGTCTACTCTGCCATCCAATTATGGCTAATTCAAACATATCAGAGCTCTTTATAGTTAATCATTATAATTCTTAAAAATGTTATTAAAAGTTGTGAAGACTTGGTTTAAAAAAAACATGATGTAACCTAATGCATAATGAGCACACAGATTTGCTAGCTTAACTGCTGGGAAACATCAGGAGCTTTGCCTCTGGGTTCCTGAGATGCCAGGAGAAGTGACTTAAATTGCTGTTCGGGCTCTCACAGGACAAGGGGCTTTCAGATGGGAAGTGTGGAGGGTTCAGAAGGTGGAAACATTGCAAGAGGAAGAGCACTGGTGGGAAGGGAACAAGGTCTGTGTGTGTGTGTGTATATGTGTGCATGTGTGCGTGTTTCTATGTGTTTGTGTGTGTGCAAGTACACCTATTTGTACAGTGCATGCACAGATGTGTGTGCATATACATGTGAGTGCTCATGTGTGTGCAAATGTATTTGTACATGTTTGTGCATGTATGTGCATGTGCATACACTTTGTGTGCAAGTGTGTGTATGTGCATGTGTATGATCTTGTGTGTATATGTGCATGTGTATGCATATGTTTACATGTGTGTGTGTGTGTGCATGCACATGCATGTGTATGTGTCTGTAATATGTGCTCTTAGTATGAAGAGGAGTATCCAAATCAATGGTGTTATAGGTGGGATATGAGGATTGAAGTTGTGTAATCTACTCGTGATCCTGAATATGGACAGTGAGGTTTGGAGGTGGGGTGAGATTGCAGGATTATGAGAAAATTCTGAGTGTAGTGTCTAACCCACAACGTACCTGTATCTACTTTAATATATAAGCCAACAAAAGGCAAAAATGGAGACACAAGAGTGATCATGTTGGCTTATACCCTGTTTTGTGAAAGCATCGAATGTAAACTTGGGCAGAGTGTGCTTGTATTGACTGCATATAAAGTCATAGATTGATACAGCCAGGAGGCAGCTCCTTCGGCCCAACTTGCCCATACCGGCCAACATGTCCCAGCTACCCTAGTCCCATCTGCTTGCGTTTGGTCCATATCTCTCCAAACCTGTCTTATCCATGTACCTGTCTAACTGTTTCGTAAACATTGGGATAGTCCCTGCTTCAACTACCTCCTCTGGCAGCTTGTTCCATACACCCACCACCCTTTGTGTGAAAAAGTAACCCCCCAGATTCCTATTAAATCTTTTCCCCTTAAATCTGTCCTCTGGTCCTCGATTCACCCACTCTGGGCAAGACTCTCTGTGCATCTACCCGATCTATTCCTCTCATGATTTTATACACATCCATAAGATCACCCCTCATTCTCCTGCACTCCAAGGAATAGAGGCCCAGCCTACTTTACCTCTCCCTGTAGCTCAGACCCTCTAGTCCTGGCAACATCCTCGTAAATATCTTTCATTCATTTGTTCTACATCTCTACATCACCGTCTATATCTCTCGTTCCCCTTTCCCCGACTCTCAGTCTGAAGAAGGGTCTCGACCCGAAACGTCACCTATTCCTTTTCCCCAGAGATGCTGCCTGACCCGCTGAGCTGCTCCAGCTTTTTGTGTCTGTTAAAGACAGTTCACCCTTCCAGTTGACATACACAATGTCAAACGTCTTGGTGACGGATTATCAATAATGCCTGCTGGAAGCAAATGTTTTTACAAGTTTTCTGCTCATTAACAATCTGGTCCTCGCTACCACTGCCTTCAAGGCTCACAACAGGAACTCTCTGTCTCTTGTCTCGAGATGCTTCTTAATGGCAAAGCACAGGCATATTCAAAGATGAAAGACATTAATGTTTACGAAGAAATCAACTGAAACTAAATCAAAGCTACAGTGGAGAGAAGCAGCGATAGATTCTTCCTATGCCGACAGGCCCTTCGCCCCATCTATTCCACGCCGAGCAGCAATCACCCGTACACTAGTTCTATCCCACACACTCGGGACAATTTATAGTTTACAGAAGCCAGTTAACTCTGCCACGCCTTGCGGAGAAAATCTGGTAAAGTTCTATCTGCATAATTTGAGATAGAGTCAGAGAGCCATAGAGTCATTCAGCGTGGAAACAGGCTCATTGGCCCAACTTGCCACATCGACCAACATGTCCCATCTGCACTAGCCTCACCTGCCTGTGTTTGGTCCATATCCTTCTAAACCTATCCTGTCCAATAGTCATTTATTTGTCACATACACATAAATGTGTAGTGAAATGAAAAATTACCCGCAGTTCAACAATAAGACCAATAAGAATAATCAATAAAAATGCAATAACACATACAATCATAAACTAACACCAAACAAAAGAAACATCCATCACAGTGAGTCTCCTCCAGTCCCCTCCTCACAGTGATGGAAGGCCAGAATGTATTTTTCTCTTCCCTGCCGTCTTCTCCCGCGGTCAGGCTGTTAGAGTTGCCACGTCGGGGCGGTCGTGGCTCCCGACATTGAAGCCCCCGCCGGGCGGAGAAAATCCCGCAGCCTATTTCAGGCCGCGCCGGATGGTGAAAGGTCCACGGCGGGCCGACCCAAGCCCCGCGATTCGGGGCGGGCGAAGATGCTGCCGCTGTCCATGTACCTGTCTTAATGTTTCTTAAACACCACAATAGTACCTACCTTGAAGACAGAAGCAGGGGAATTTATTATGGGGAACAAAGAAATGGCAGACGAGTTAAACCGTTACTTTGGATCTGTCTTCACTGAGGAAGATACACACAATCTCCCAAATGTTCTAGGGGCTGGAGAACCTAGGGTGATGGAGGAACTGAAGGAAATCCACATTAGGCAGGAAATGGTTTTGGGTAGACTGATGGGACTGAAGGCTGATAAATCCCCAGGGCCTGATGGTCTGCATCCCAGAGTACTTAAGGAGGTGGCTCTAGAAATAGTGGAAGCATTGGAGATCATTTTTCAATGTTCTATAGATTCAGGATCAGTTCCTGTGGATTGGAGGATAGCAAATGTTATCCCACTTTTTAAGAAAGGAGGGAGAGAGAAAACGGGTAATTATAGACCAGTTAGTCTGACATCAGTGGTGGGGAAGATGCTGGAGTCAATTATAAAAGACGAAATTGCTGAGCATTTGGATAGCAGTAACGGGATCATTCCGAGTCAGCATGGATTTACGAAGGGGAAATCATGCTTGACAAATCTACTGGAATTTTTTGAGGATGTAACTAGGAAAATTGACAAGGGAGAGTCAGTGGATGTGGTGTACCTCGACTTTCAGAAAGCCTTCGACAAGGTCCCACATAGGAGATTAGTGGGCAAAATTAGGGCACATGGTATTGGGGGTAGGGTACTGACATGGATAGAAAATTGGTTGACAGACAGAAAGCAAAGAGTGGGGATAAATGGGTCCCTTTCGGAATGGCAGGCAGTGACCAGTGGGGTACCGCAAGGTTCGGTGCTGGGACCCCAGCTATTTACGATATACATTAATGATTTAGACGAAGGGATTAAAAGTACCATTAGCAAATTTGCAGATGATACTAAGTTGGGGGGTAGTGTGAATTGTGAGGAAGATGCAATAAGGCTGCAGGGTGACTTGGACAGGTTGTGTGAGTGGGCGGATACATGGCAGATGCAGTTTAATGTAGATAAGTGTGAGGTTATTCACTTTGGAAGTAAGAATAGAAAGGCAGATTATTATCTGAATGGTGTCAAGTTAGGAGGAGGGGGAGTTCAACGAGATCTGGGTGTCCTAGTGCATCAGTCAATGAAAGGAAGCATGCAGGTACAGCAGGCAGTGAAGAAAGCCAATGGAATGTTGGCCTTCGTAACAAGAGGAGTTGAGTATAGGAGCAAAGAGGTCCTTCTACAGTTGTACCGGGCCCTGGTGAGACCGCACCTGGAGTACTGTGTGCAGTTTTGGTCTCCAAATTTGAGGAAGGATATTCTTGCTATGGAGGGCGTGCAGCGTAGGTTCACTAGGTTAATTCCCGGAATGGCGGGACTGTCATATGTTGAAAGGCTGGAGCGATTGGGCTTGTATACACTGGAATTTAGAAGGATGAGGGGGGATCTTATTGAAACATATAAGATAATTAGGGGATTGGACACATTAGAGGTAGATAACATGTTCCCAATGTTGGGGGAGTCCAGAACAAGGGGCCACAGTTTGAGAATATGGGGTAGGCCATTTAGAACGGAGATGAGGAAGAACTTTTTCAGTCAGAGGGTGGTGAAGGTGTGGAATTCTCTGCCTCAGAAGGCAGTGGAGGCCAGTTCGTTGGATGCTTTCAAGAGAGAGCTGGATAGAGCTCTTAAGGATAGCGGAGTGAGGGGGTATGGGGAGAAGGCAGGAACGGGGTACTGATTGAGAGTGATCAGCCATGATCGCATTGAATGGCGGTGCTGGCTCGAAGGGCTGAATGGCCTACTCCTGCACCTATTGTCTATTGTCTATTGTCTATTGTCTACCTCAACTACCTCCTCCGGCAGCTCGTTCCATACACCCACCACCCTTTGTGTAAAAAAGTTTATCCTCAAATTCCTCTTAAATCTTTCCCCCCTACCTTAAACATATGTCCTTTGGCTCTCGATTCCTCCACTCTGGGCACGAGACTGTGCATTTTCCAATCGAGTCCTCTTACGATTTTGTACACTTCTATAAGATCACCCCTCATTCATCTCATCTATATACAAAAATATTCTATATGAATTAGAATGAGAAGGTTTCTCTACAAGGCTTTGTATCAGTATATTCTGTGCATCCTGAAGCTAATCATCCAGTTCAAATATGAAGTTTTGTTTGCTAAGTGTGTGATTTACTCTATCATTTTATTGTTTCTGAAGGATATGTTTGAAACATATGAAAGATAGCTGATGTGAGCCTTCAGTAAACACCATTTATCAGCTCTGCTTTGCATTCTAACACTGGAACAAGGGAAAATGTTAAGCATTAAATATAAGAAATGTTTAGTATCACATCCATTCAGGTATAGTTTTCTGTATCAGATTCTGCACTGAGTCAAGTTATTGATCATTTATATCAACATTGCAGCCATTGATAAAATGAGCAGCCTATCTATAGATCATCTGAGCGAGCTATAGTCTGAGAGTCATAGAGTTTGCCCAATTTGCCCACACCGACCAACATGTCCCTTCTACACTAGTCCCACCTGCCTGCATTTGGCCCATATCCATCTAAACCTGCCCTATCCATGTACCTGTCCAAATGTTCCTTAAACATTGCAATAGTCCCTGCCTCAACTATCTCCTCCGGCAGCTCATTCCAAACACCCACCACCCTTTGTGTGAAAAAAATACCCCTCAGGTTCCTATCAGGTTACCCGTGAACAATCTATCGTTCGTCTTAACATGTAAATCTCCAATATCAGTCCACGGTTACCGCAAACTAATGTATTGTTGGTGTTGTGTTTTGTAGAATATGTCTAGCTCTAAAACGTACGGCTGTAATTTTGGAAGGAGGGCAGTAGGAAAGTACTGGAAAGGTTCACAAAATCCACAGAATAATAATATTCTGTTCTACTTTAGTTTAGTTTAATCACCTCATCTATTGCATCCGCTGCTCTAGATGTCAACTTATTTACATCGGCGAAACCAAGCGCAGGCTCGGCGATCGCTTCGCTGAACACCTGCGCTCGGTCCGCATTAACCAAACTGATCTCCCGGTGGCCGAGCACTTCAACTCCCCCTCCCATTCCCAGTCTGACCTTTCTGTCATGAGTCTCCTCCAGTGCCATAGTGAGGCCCACCGGAAATTGGAGGAACAGCACCTCATATTTCGCCTGGGCAGTTTGCAGCCCAGTGGTATGAACATCGACTTCTCCAACTTTAGATAGTTCCTCTGTCCCTCCCTTCCCCTCCTCCTTCCCAGATCTCCCTCTATCTTCCTGTCTCCACCTATATCCTTCCTTTGTCCCGCCCCCTGACATCAGTCTGAAGAAGGGTCTCGACCCGAAACGTCACCCATTCCTTCTCTCCCGAGATGCTGCCTGACCTGCTGAGTTACTCCAGCATTTTGTGAATAGATCGATAGCATAGAAACAGTTCCTTCAGCCTGACGAGTCCACGCCGACAATCAATCCCCGTTCAGACTGAATAAGGGTCCTGACCCGAAACGTCATCCATCCTTTCTCTCCAGAGATGCAGCCTGACCCACTGAGTTACTCCAGCACTTTATAGACAATAGACAATAGACAATAGGTGCAGGAGTAGGCCATTCATCCCTTCGAGCCAGCACCGCCATTCAATGCGATCATGGCTGATCACTCTCAATCAGTACCCCGTTCCTGCCTTCTCCCCATACCCCCTCACTCCGCTATCCTTAAGAGCTCTATCCAGCTCTCTCTTGAAAGCATCCAACGAACTGGGCTCCACTGCCTTCTGAGGCAGAGAATTCCACACCTTCACCACTCTCTGACTGAAAAAGTTCTTCCTCATCTCCTTTCTAAATGGCCTACCCCTTATTCTTAAACTGTGGCCCCTTGTTCTGGACTCCCCCAACATTGGGAACATGTTTCCTGCCTCTAATGTGTCCAATCCCCTAATTATCTTTAGTCTAATCCCCTAATGTGTCTATCCCCGTTCAGACGAGCTCAATGTTGTCCCACTTTCACAGCTACTCCCTACATGCTAGGGGCAATTTACAGAGGGCCAATTAACCTACAAAGCCGCACCTCTGAGATTTGGGAGGAAACCGGGAATCCCGGAGGAAGCCCAACCGTTCACAGGGATAACGTGCAAACTCCCTACAGACCAGGATCGAACTTGGGTCTCTGGCACTGTGAGGCACCAACTTCACCAGCTGTGCCATTAATATAATAGAGATCAGAGACATTTAATACATTTGAGTGCTTTTGTATTTTCATGTAAACCATTTAAATCTGAAAATAGAAATGTAATCCTTGAGAGTTGATTGATCCTTTACAGCGAACTGGTTTACCATTAGAATAATTCTGATCGTTAATTAGATTGTGATCTTCCATTTCTCAGCACACAGGAGCTCCAGATTTACATTTGCACAAACTGCAGCAAGTGTTAAGCATTGCCTTGAGAATATGAATCAAGCGCTTCTATTAAATGTCTTCATTTCAGATATAAAAAGGAGTTTTCAACAGATACGCAGCAGATTGTTTACATATGGGAACTTCATGGAAAATTAAATTGCACATTAGCTGAAGTCACTTACCTGGTCCATATTTGGCATGTGCTTCAACCGTGAGAAAGCTGCTACCATTTAACTGCACTGTACCCCATGAAAGAATGTAACGGCATGCCAAATGAAAGTAACAGCACGCCAAATGAAACACAACGGTCAATTAAGGTCTTTGTCTCTTCCATCAAAGGCTGTGAAAAAATAAAAGTCTAGAACATTCAATGTAGCTACATTATTCACAGAGGAATCAGCCTTTTGATCACAACATTAATCTAAAAGACTAAGGACTGTCTTTGATTGCACTAAGAACATTTGGGGGGGGGGGGGGTTGCACTAGTATTATGATTATTAACGTATTGATTTAAAAAAAAAGTTATTACATATTATCTGAAGATAGACACAAAAAGCTGGAGTAACTCAGCGACACAGGCAGCATCTCTGGAGAGAAGAAATGGGTGACGTTTCGGGTCGAGACCCTTCTTATTATCTGTGTGTGTTGTGTTTACGAGGCTGTTAAGCTGCTGCAAGTACGAATTTAATTGTTCTGTTGTTGGTGGACATGACAATTTAAACGCTCAGTCCGCCTTGGGCTACACGATCTCCGGGTTGCCAAACATTTTAACTCCCCTTCCCATTCCCATGCTGACCTTCCTGCTGCTGCTTCCAAAATGGCGCTGAACCCAGGCAACTCTACGTGCTAGCCACAGAAACAGATCTAACTGCTCCACACTCTTAAGTCTTTATTTCTACAGCAACATTTCTTACTTTATCACTGTAAATGGCTCGATTGCAATCATGTGTTGTCTTTCTGCTGACTGGATAGTACGCAACAAAAGCTTTTCACTGAGACACATGTGACAATAAACTAAACTGAATTGAACTTTCTGCCCTGTGCCTCCTTCACTATAAAAGTGAGGCCACATGCAAATTGGAGGAACAGCACCTCAGATTTCGCTTGGGCAGCTTACACCCCGGCAGTATGAACTTTGATTTCTCTAAATTCAAGTAACCCCTTCATTCCCTCTCTCCCCCCCCCTCCCCCACCCTAGTTGCTCCACCAGTTCCCTGCATCCTTTCATTATCACCTCTTCCCCAGCCAACAATGGGCCATTATGGGCTCCACCCTTCCTTGGTCATCTGTTGCCGACCCTGATTTGATCTGGCATTTTCCTACCTCCAGTTCCCCCGCTTCTACTTTCAGTCTGAGGAAGGGTTCTCACCTGAAACGTCACCTATCCCTTTTCTCCATAGATGCTGCCTGGCCAGGCAGTTACTCCAGCACTTTGTGTCTACTTTCACACTTAAACACTCTTGAGTCTTGACTCTGGACATCACCTGTTGGTGAAATGTGAATACATCGGTTGACAATGTGAGGATTCCTTATCATGCATGTCATGTGCCCATTGGTAAAGCGCCTTTGGTCTTGGGAAATAAAAAATAATTGGGACAATGTAATTTAAGAACTATTATTGCAACATCTTTTTTTAAAATTTAAGGCTAAATTCCCCAATCCAAATAACTTGAGTATTACTGAATCATAATATTACAAGTTAGAGTCATGAAGCAATGGAAACAGGCCCTTTGGCCCACCTGTCCGTGCCGACCAAGTTGGCATATTGTACATGAGCGTGTGGTCAGGATGGTTCTTGGACGCTACTATCTGCCTTTTTGAGATGCTTTCAATGGTGGAAAGGTTAGTACCTGTGATGGCCCAAGCAATGACTACCAATTTCAGAAGCCTCCTTTGTTCCAGGCCATGATGCAATGAGTCAGTATGCTCTCTACTATACACCTGTAGATCTTGCAGTCTTACCCAACTTTACCTGCACCTCAAAACCTGGGGTCTCTAGAAGCCCCTGCACTTTCTTTTAACCTGTTTTAAAAAAATCTTTCTGCACTTACAAAATATGTATGAAGTTTCTTGCCATTATTTTTTTCATGCTCTTTTTTGCTTTCTTAATTTTCATTTTAACCCCATTCCTACAATTTCTAAGAAAATAACTGCAGATGCCGGTACAAATCAAAGGTATTTATTCCCAAAATGCTGGAGTAACTCAGCAGGTCAGGCAGCATCTCAGGAGAGAAGGAATCCTGAGATGCTGCCTGATCTGCTGAGTTAATCCAGCATTTTGGGAATAAATACCTACAATTTCTAAGCTTTTCTAACATTTTTGCTGATTTAAGGACTCTGTGTCTCACAAGATCTTACACTTGAGGTATTATCTTACACGCCATGCACCTTGTCATCTCGGGGACACTTAGCCATCCAACCCTTGCTGTGTTAACGTTGACCTTAAATCCATTCATCTCCTTCTTGAATGCCTCTCACAGCTTTGAGATTGATGTACCTCCAAACAGGTATTTCCAATCCCTTTCTGCTCATTCGTTTCCCAGTCCAATAAAATTGCTCTTCACTCAACATAGTTCCTAGGTCATAGGAGCAGTATTTGGCCATTCAGTCCATGGAGTCTACTCCGCCATTCAGTCATGGCTGATCTACTTTCCCCTCTCAACCCCATTCTCCTGCCTACTGCCCATAACCCCTGATACCCTTAATAATCAAGAATCTGCCAAGAATGGGTGATGGTTCAGGTCGGAACCATTCTTCATACTTGGAGAAGGGTCGGGTGAGGGGTTCCGACCCGAAATCGCCTATCCTTTCCAGAGATACTGCCTGCCACGCTGAGCTACTCCAGCACTTTGACTCCATCTTCTGCATAAACTAGCATCTGCAGTCTATTCCTACACAAAATTCTATCAATTTCCTCTTTAAAAATGCCCAATGACTTGGCCTCCATCTGTGGCAATGAATTCCACAGATTCACCATCCTCTGATGAATGAAATTCCTCCTCATCCCCTTTTGAAAGATACATCCTTTTATTCATAGAAACATTCACACCGATGTCACCTTTATCCTCTTCCATAATAATGTTAAATCTAACTGTGCTGGTACTCTGGTTTCCTCCAACATCCCAAAGACGTGTTGGTTTGTAGACTAGTTGGCCCTCTGTAAATTGACTCTAGTGTGTAGGCAGTGGATGAGAAAGTGGGATAACATAGAACTAATTTGAATGGGTGATCAATGGTCAATGGAACTTGGTGGGCAGAAAGGCCTGTTTCAATGCTGTACAACTAAACTAAACTAAACTAAACTAAACTAAACTAAACTAAACTAAACTAAACTAAACTAAACTAAACTAAACTAAACTAAACTAAACTAAACTGTATGAAAAACAAGAAACTGCAGATATTGGTTTACAATGAAGGACACGGAGTGCTGGAGTAACTCAGCGGGTCAGGCAGCAGCCCTGGAGAACATGGATAGGTGACGTTTTGGGTCAGGACCCCTTGTCAGACTAAACTGAACTACCACCCTCTGTCACCCTCTCTCTAGCATTCCTTTCTCCTTGAATCACACAGCACGGAAACAGGTTCCCCTCCGCCCTAACTTGTCCACCCTGACCAAGTTTTATAGCTTGTCCCGAGACAAACTTTGAACACAGCAGTGAAACTAACTCCGCCAGTGCTCGAATGGATTTGCAGAGATGGCAAATACAGGAATGTCCTGTCAGATCCAGAGAGTGATTTTGGCAGTGTGCAATCATGTAAAACTGGTAATGAGGAAATCAGCAGACTGTTTCATGTCTTTCCCAATGTCTGACTCTGTTGAAGCCAAAATGAAGAGAGCAGTACAGGATTCTGTCAGCTCGTTCATCACTCACTGCCTGTTGTTGGACAATGAAACCCCTGGTGATTATCATTCCTATAACTACGAAGACTGCTCATATCACAAGCTACTGCATTTAAACCTTATATTTGGCATAGCACTGCTGCAGCAGCTTAGGCTGTGAGGTTTAAATCAGACTTCTTTACTACTTGTTCTGAAAAAAATTAAAGTTATTGACCCTCAAAGGCATAATAATCTCAAAATCTGAACATTGAACCAACCTAAATAGCTGCAGGAGAGGACTACTGGGACAAGGGAGCCAGCAGTGGAGGATTGCATGCTTAAATCCACCCGAGTCAAAGCAGCCAAGAGCGTGCGTGAGACTGGATGAAAGAGGTGGAATATCTTTTATATTTTTAGGAGGTACAAGAACCTTAACCATAATTAGCTAACATGCATGAGTGACCATGATCACGACTGCAAGATGGTGTGGGGCATGGCAACACTTTGTGTGCTGGTCCCAGAAGAGGACTTACTATCATCCGACACAATCTTTACATCTCTTTTCAACCTGTAAATCTAGCACCATTTCCAGCTGTCCTAATAATATTCTACATTGCACTCTGTCTCTAGAACTGATGAGCTGCAATGCTGAGAACTACATTCTGCACTCTGTATCTTTCCATTTGGTCGACCTATTGGAATTAAGTTTAGCTTGATTGGATTTATACGCAGTAGTTTGTTTAGTTTAGTTTTAGTTCAGAGATACAGCTTGGAAACAGGCCCTCCAGCCCAACGTCCACGCCAACCACCTGTTCGCCTGTTTACACTAGTTCCATGTTATCCCACTTTCCCACTCCCTGCACACTAGCGGCAATTTATAGAGGCCAATTAATCTCCAAATCCATGGGATGTGGGAGGAAAACAGAGCACCCGAAGGAAACCCACACGATCACAGGGAGAAAGTGCAAACTCCGCACAGACAGCACCCGAGGTCAGGATTGAACCCAGGTCTCTGGTGCTGTGAGGCAGTAGATTTACCAGCTGCGCCACTGTGCATTATATGATTTGTGTGGATAGCATGCAATACAAAGCTTTTCACTCTATCTCAGTACACGTGGCAGTAATAAACCTAAACCCGAACGTGAATTCAACTTCCAGAACCGAGGGTAAAGTCTCTAATCCATTAAAAGTCTTATAATGAGCAAGCATGATATTGTTTTAAAATATTACTCAAACCTCTTTGGACATAATATTTCTTGCTGTTACCAGTAATTCTATTTCATGGCCATGTTCTTAAATGTACCAAAAAAAACAATATGTTTCGCTCGGCATTATGCAGCTGACTAAACAAATTCAAATGAATTTTAATTTCCTGCACATTTGATGTAGATGGTGTAGACAGTCAGAACATTTTTTTCTCAGGGTGGAAGTGTTCGGTATTAGAGAGCATATCTATTAGGTGAGAGTGGAAACGTTTAATGGAGATGTGCAGAGCACGTTTTTTTACACAGAGAGTAGTGGGTGCCTGGAACGCATTGTCAGAGGGGTGGTGATAGGCTTTTAGATAGGCATATGGAAATGCAAGGAACCGAGGGATATGGATCACGTACAGGCAGATGAGATCAGTTTGAATTGGCATTATGTTCGGCAACATATTGTGGGCCAAATGGCCTGTTCCTGCGCTGTACTGTTCTATGTTCTATGTGGAAACAAAGTACTATTTGTTTGCATTGAAGAATCAACCACATTAGAGAATGTGACTGAGTCAAGTTGGCAGGTTTCCTTTATTGAAGGACATTAGAGGTCCAGATGGAATTTTACAACAATCCATTACTGATATCAGATTTTCATTCCAGACATTTTATTTTATTCTTTTAATTTAAGTTTTGCAGCTGCCATGTGGAATTCAAACCCACATCTCCAGAGAGTGTCCAGTGACTTAATCACAATGGTACTGGACTTTGTTTCCTTATTGTTGATTCCAGAGGAAATATAAAATTCCTGATAAATTGACTTGGCATTATACAGCTAACTAATGAATTTTCGTTTCCAATGCGGGGCATGACACCATAAACACCTCCCGCCTAAGAACGAAGATGGTTGAGAAAGACAACACAGCCGATCAAGTCCACTCCACCATTCAATCATGGCTGATTTATCTTTCCCTCTCAACCCCATTCTCCTGCTTTTCCCCATAACTCCTGACACCTGTACTAATCAAGAATCTGTTCATCTCTGCTTTGAAAATATCCATTGACGGCCTCCACAACCTTCTGTGGCAAAGAATCCCACAGAGTCAACCTTCTCTGACTAAAGAAATTATTCTGAGGCTATGGCCTCTGGTTCCAAACTCTCCCGCTAGTGGAAACATCCTCTCCACATCCACACTCTCCAAGCCTTTTACTATTCAATAAATTTCAATGAGGTGCCCCTTCATCCTTCTAAACTCTCACCTGCACCCTCCGCTCTGCTGCTGCCAATCTCCTATCCCCCCCATCCGGACCAAACGCAGATCCTGGGGGGACAGGGCTTTCTCCATCGCTGCTCCCACCCTATGGAACTCACTACCCCAAACCGTCAGAGACTCCTCCTCACTCACCACATTCAAAACATCACTGAAGTCTCACCTGTTCAGTACTGCCTTCAACCACTGAAGGTCACCTCACCTTCTTTCTCTGTTCGTTTACTTATTTATCTATTTATTCACTTCCCTATGTTCTTTAAATCCCTGTAAAGCGTCTTTGAGTGTACGAAAAGCGCTATATAAATGTAATACATCATTATTATTATTATTATTATAAACTCCATTGAGTGCAGGCTCAGTGCCTCTTCACCCCCTGCCTGCTGCAAAAAAAACTAGCGAGTGAAATTAGTCTCCAAATATTATGGAAGACATATTACATTTAAAATACGTATAATTTTTATGTTACATTGTTTGTTTGTGGCAGTCAATGGGAAAAAGAAGTCAACGCAGCATAAAATTGGGAGGTGACTCACTGTGACAGCCTTTTGTGTGGTGATAGTGAGACTGTTTATTCCTTCTCTCATGCCTCAGTAAACTCTAAATTTACCACTGTTGTGAACTGCACATGTGTACTCTGCATTCCTCCCTCCGTGATAAACGTAATTGAATTTTAGTCTCCAACTTCAGGTTAAGTTATGCAAAGTTCACGACTCACAGACTTCTCAATCAAAATCCTTTTCAAATTTCATTTGGCCTATCTGGAATCATTTCTGAGCAGTCTACTTGGAGAGTCATCGCTCGAGCATATCTGTCTTTCAGATCCGCTAATGGAACCGAGGAGATTAAGGTTATTCAAGTTTTTTTTTTTGTTAATCATCTGGGTTTCGCTGACGAGGACATTTATTGCTGACTCCTAATTATCCTTGCGTTGGTCATGGTGATCCATCCTCATTCACCGCCGTGGTCCTTCTGCTGCAGGTACTCCCATTTCTAGCCTTAGAGGGAGTACAGAGAAGGTTCACCAGATTGATCCCTGGGATGGCGGGACTTTCATATGAAGAAAGACTGGATAGACTAGGCTTATACTCACTGGAATTTAGAAGACTGAGGGGGGATCTTATTGAAACATATAAAATTCTTAAGGGGTTGGAGAGGCTAGATGCAGGAAGATTGTTCCCGATGTTGGGGAAATCCAGAACCAGGGGTCACAGCTTAAGGATAAGGGTGAAGTCTTTTAGGACCGAGATGAGAAAACATTTCTTCACACAGAGAGTGGTGAGTCTGTGGAATTCTCTGCCACAGAAGGTAGTTGAGGCCAGTTCATTGGCTATATTTAAAAGGGAGTTAGATGTGGCCCTTGTGGCTAAAGGGATCAGGGGGTATGGAGAGAAGGCAGGTACAGGTTACTGAGCTGGATGATCAGCCATGATCATATTGAATGGCGGTGCAGGCTCGAAGGGCCGAATGGCCTACTCCTGCACCTATTTTCTATGTTTCTATGTTTCTATGTTTCTATGAAGTGCTGGGTAAAGGAGTTGCAGCAACTGTGAAGGGCTCAACTAATTTCAAACCAGGATGGTGTGAGATTTGGAGGGGAACCTGCAGTTGGCGCCATTCCCATCCACTTGAAGCCCTTGATCGGAACACAAAGTGCTGGAGGAACTCTGGGGGTCAGGCAGCATCTGCGGAGGGAACGTGCAGACAATGTTTTGGGCCTTGTGGTCTGACAAATGGTCCTGAACGGAAACGTCACCTGTCCATTCGCTCCACAGATGCTGCCTGACCCACTGAGTTCCTCCAGCACTGATTAAATCATGGAGACAAAAGACATCACAAATAATCAAATCCCTGTCCTGAGCGCTTGGTTCAATTAGAATCATAGAACAGTACAGAATTGAAGGAATCCATTCAGCCCATCACTTCTTTTGAATAGCAATACCAAATATTTTCTTGTGAATTTGGAGAGGATGTTTCCACGAGTGGGAGTCTGGGACCAAAGGCCATAACCTCAGGATAAAGGGACATACCTTATGAAAGGAGATGAGAAGGAATTTCTTTAGTCAAAGGGTGGTGAACCTGTGGAATTCATTGCCACAGACGACTGTGGATGCCTAGCCAAGTATTTTTAAGTGGACATTGACAGATTCTTGATGTATGGGTGTCAGGGGTTATGCGCAGAAGGCCAGGAGAATGGGGTTGAGGAGGAAAGATGGATCAGCCATGATTGAATGGCAGAGTAGATGATGGGCCAAATGCCTTATTCTGCTCCTAGAACCTATGAACTTATGGAGAAGGTATTCAGGCACCTTCTGAACACTGTAAATGAATTTTGTTCTCCTACTTTTGTAGTTATTACATTCCACATTTGTATTAAAGGTAGACACAAAATGCTGGAGTAACTCAGCGGGTCAGGCAGCATCTCGGGAGAGAAGGAATGGGTGACGTTTCGGGTCGAGACCCTTCTTCAGACTGAAGAAGAAGGGTCTCAACCCAAAATGTCACCCATTCCTTCTCTCCCGAGATGCTGCCTGACCCGCTGAGTTACTCCAGCATGTTGTGTCTTCCTCAGTCTGAAGAAGGGTCTTGACCCGAAACGTCACCCATTCCTTCTCTCCCGAGATGCTGCCTGACCCGCTGAGTTACTCCAGCATTTTGTATCTACCTTCGATTTAAGCCAGTATCTGCAGTTTTTTTTCCTCCAGATTTGTATTAAAACCTTTGGTCAGCTTCTTTTGCCAGTCACCTTATAACTGTGGCTCTCAGGTTTCAGATCCGCAACCTCTGGGAGTGGTTTCTCTTTATTTGTTCATCGAAATCCTTCAAGAATGTAAACACTTTCATAATCAAATCATCTCTTTACTTTAAGAGCAAGTCCTTTGACTCTTCAATGTATCTCCCTCTCCCTCTCTCTCTCTCTCTCTCTCTCTCAGTTTTACATTATTATGGTCTGGTTACCTAGATTTGCCTATTATTAATTTATTGTATTATTGATTATCGTATATTTATGTACCATATTGTTAATAGGCCTGTAAAGCTGCCACAAGTAAGGCTGCAGCAAGTAAGAATTTCATTGTTCCTTTGCTGGTCTCTATGACAATCACACTCGTTTGGCTCTCAGCATTTCTTTATCTTTAAGATCTCCAGCAAGAGCCGAGAATTGTGTCTCACAGTTCCAGCGTGACTTTTTGTCCCTCCTGTTTCGAACTGTCTTTGGTCATTTTTTAAACAGAAGGCACCAAAAACAGTATCAACTGGACAGCTTTGGACTCCACTCTATTACACACACTCCCTTTGTTCTCCACACATCCTCACTGTAATGAAGCACATTCATTTTCTTACTTTTGTCGTTAACTTAGATGTGAGATCTGTTTTGTTCTCCGCGGATGCTGCTTGATCTATTAAGCATTAAGCAGTTCCCACTTGTACTACCTACTTCCTAGCAAGGCCTTTGTCATTCAGCACAGATCGTGTGGGCCAAAGGGCCTGTTCCTGTGTTGTACTATTCCACATTCCATGTACTATGTTAAACACTGCACAACCCTAACAACAACCCTACCTCAGCAACTATGATCTGCTGTGAACATTGCTTTGATTACAAAACACACTTCAGTTTTACATTATTATGGTCTGGTTACCTAGATTTACCTATTATTAATTTGTTGTATTATTGATTATTGTATATTTGTTAATAGGCCTGTAAAGCTGCCACAAGTAAGAATTTCATTTTTCTGTTGATGCTACATACAGTTAAATATTCTTGGCTCTTACCTAATATTTATTTTTGTAGTAGTGTCTGTAGAACGTATAGAAATTTCCTAGGTAATATATATTCAAGATGGCGGTGCTGGCTCGAAGGGCCGAATGGCCTCCTCCTGAACCTATTGTCTATTGTCTATTGTCTATTGTCTATGTAGGCAGGTACAAATGTGAAATTTAAACTTTTACATGTGGATCTAATGGCGATATGCAGGGAATGGAGGGATATGTATCACGTGCAAACCTGGCATCATGTTCGGTACAAACAATGTGTGCCGAATGGCCTGTTCCTGTACTGTTCTGTTCTATCTTTCATGTTGTTCTCTCTGTAAAATTGGAAATGCATCTCCAGTGGAGATAATTTTTAAAGATGAATCTGATATGGTTTTGCCCAATGGACTTGGATAGGTGTTTCTGCATCACATAGATAAACACGTTGCTGCAGTTTTAGATATTGAGTCCAGATACAGATACAGGTAGGAAGGTGAAAATGTGTCGAGTAGAATGAAAGCATAACTGTGAGGATTTTATCACTCTGTTATCTCCAATGCCATTCTCCCAATCTCATGCAGCATTCTCACCAATGAAGAAGTAAACTATTACTTCTGTGACATAGCAAATTGGCCTTTGTAAACATTGATATTTATATTGCCGATTAGTCTTACTAATTGAGAAACAAGGAACTGCATGGGCTGGTTCACACAAACGTGTACAGCATGGTGGTGCAGCAATAGACTTGTTGCCTGACAGCACCAGAAACCCAGGCTCAATCCTGACAACGGCTGCTGTCTGTATAGGATTCATATTTTCTCCCCGTGACCGTATGAGTTTTATCCAGGCATCTAGATTACTCGCATACTCCACAGGTTTGTAGGTTAATTGGCTTTGGTAAAAATTGTAAATTGTCCTGAGCATATAGGATAGTGCTAGTGTACAGGGATCGCTGGTCAGCGCAGACCCGGTGGGCCGAAGTGCCTTTTTCCGCAATGTATCTCTAAACGAAACTAAAATGACACAAGGTGCTGGAGTAACTCAACGGGTCAGGCAGCATCTCTGGAGAACATGGACATTTCGGGTTGCATCCATGTTCTCTAGAGATGCTGCCTGACCAGCTGAGTTACTCTAGCACTTTGGGTCATTTTTAGTCTTGCTAATTATTTGCCTTCAGTTGAATTGATACTAACTTGTCATTATATTGATCCCAGCATTCTGACGTCAATAAAAGGACATGAAAACTATTCAAGTGCCATTGACCAGGGTTCAACATTATCTTGTATAAATGTGATACCGGTCCTTAATTGGACAGTACACACTCAGTGATGTTTGTAATGGTGGGAAAACTGAAATATTTGCTCTTGGACTATGCCCACACACAATTAAATGCAAGAATTCCCAAACTGCAATCAGCTATTCCCTGCTGTTCCATTCCCTGCACTTTAATCAAGGAAAATCAGCCATCTATTTAAGAATGTGGGGAATTTATGAATTATTCTCACTGTAAAACACTCACAATTTGATGTTTTGTTGGTTGTTAGAAAGATACAATTTTAATATTAGGTTGCCATAATTACTGATTTACTGGTCCCTTGACCTATAAAAGAATTTTATGTTATGGAGTCATAGAGTCATATAGCATGGAAACAGGCTCTTTGGCCCACCTTGTTCATACTGATCAAGTTGGCATACAGAGCTAGTCCCATTTGCCTGCATTTGGCCAATACCCCTCTCAACCCTCCCTATTTATATATCTGTCCAAATGTATATTAAACATTGTAATTGTCTCCACTTCTAAAGAAGGGCCTTGACCCAAAACGTCACCTCTTTCTTTTCTCCAGAGATGCTGCCTGACCCAGAGTTACTCCAGCATTTTGTGTCCATCTATTACTTGTCAGCCTTTGTCCCATCTCCATCTTTTTGTCAGCTTTCTGTCCTCAACAATAATCAGTCTGAAGAAGGATCCCAACCCAAAACGTCACCTATCGCTGTCCTCCGGAGATACTGCCTGAGCCGCTGGGTTACTTCATCACGTTGTGTCTTTAATGTAAGCCAGCATCTGCAGTTCCTTATGTCTATATAATCCAAGCCCTGGCTAATCCTTACTACCTCTGAGCAATTGGGGATGGACAATATTTGAGACATTGCTTCCATCAACTGTAGCACAAGAGCAAATTTTTAATGAAATATGGACAGAATTATACAGAAGCAAAGCCACAAATCTAGAAACAAAGAACTGCGGAAGTTGGTTAATACACAAAAGAAGGGTCTCAACCCGGAACATCACCTATCCATGTTTTCCAGAGATGCTGCCTGACCTGCTGTTACTGCAGCAGATTGTGGCCACAAAAGCTAACTATTATTAAGAGGCAAAATAGTAATATGCTAACTTAAAAGATCTTGCATTAAGATCATCTTTTATCCATCAATTTGTAAGCTGACATTCTTCAGTGGCTTTCAAATCTAAGTGAATCACTTCTTGTAATAGTTGACTAATCACCTCAAAAATCTCAATAGTTAAGTTTCTGAATTTGTTATTCTTTCAGTCTTAGATTCACTGTTTCCCAGTAGGGCTTTAAAACTGACATTAATTAAGATTTTGAAAAATGGAAAAGATGCTTTGCAGATCATATTAGTTTCATACACACATGCCAGTAAACTAAACAATTCATAAGGGCTTCCAGAATGTTTTACGTGTCTGGGAATAATGTAAGAATATTCCAGATCTGAAGCACAGTGCTACATGTTCACTTTATTACATACGATTCATACAACACCTGAAATGAATATTCACTTGTGTTTACTAATTTATCCCATTTGAAGTATGTCTGACTTGGACTAGAATGAAACATGTGGCTCTTAACATGTTTCTTCTTCTTTGGTTTAATTTACAGTCTTTTCCAGATCAAAAAGATTTGCAAACAATATTTTTCCTTGCTTGCTTTAGGTTAACGTCCCAAGCATGGTGGAGCACACAGTGGAACAGCAGTTGAGATGCTGCTTTACAGTGCTTTCAGCTCCAGAGAGGCGGGTTCAATCCTGACTATGGCTGCTGTCAGTATGGAGTTTGTACGTTCTCCCCATGACCTTGTGGGTTTATTCTGAGATCTTCAGTTTCCCCCCACACTCCAAAGACGTTCAGGTTTGCAGGCTAATTGCCTTGTCATAAATGTAAAAATGTTCCTAGTGTGTGTAGGACAGTGTTAATATGCGGGGATCACTGGTCGGTGCAGACTCGTGGGCTGAAGGGCCTGTTTCTGCGCTGTATCTCTAAACTAAACTAAACAAAGGTCTTGTATACATGTAGA